>NC_091743.1:33748489-34057552 GCF_043380555.1 Nothobranchius furzeri
TGTAAGTGATCTGAACGTTTCATGATGATAGCACTTTCCTAAGGGGGTCAAACCATGTCCCAAACGTCACCGGATCTGGTGTCAATTTAAAGAAGTAGTCCTGTTACACATTTGTGGGCTTATAACTTGGCTTCTGAATGTCCTAGAGAGATCAGGTTTGTTTTAGTATACTCCAATCAACAGCCCCTACAACCACAAAAAGGAATGGAGACATTAGCACTTATGGTTTTTAAATGGCACCCAGAATTATATTGCACGAAGCACAATTTCACTTCATTCTGGGTTCATTTGTGTGAAAACAAGGTCCAATCAGGATGAAACATTACAGGAAGGTAGAATCTATTGAGTTGTAAGTGATCTGAACGTTTCATGATGATAGCACTTTCTTAAGGGGGTCAAACCATGTCCCAAAGGTCACCGGATCTGGTGTCAATTTAAAGAAGTAGTCCAGTTACACATTTGTGGGCTTATAACTTGGCTTCTGAATGTCCTAGAGAGATCAGGTTTGTTTTAATGTACTCCAACCAACAGCCCCTACAACCACAAAAAGGAATGGAGTCATTAGCACTTATGGTTTGTAAATGGCACCCAGAATTATGTTGCACGAAGCACAATTTCACATCATTCTGGGTCCATTTGTGTGAAAACAAGGTCCAATCAGGCTGAAACGTTACAAGAAGGTAGAAACTATTGAGTTGTAAGTGATCTGAACGTTTCGTGATGATCGCACATTCCTATAGGGGGTAAACCATGTCCCAAAGGTCACCGGGCCTGGTGTCACTTTAAAGAAGTAGTCTAATTGCACCTTTGAGGGCTTATAACTTGGTTTCTGAATGTCCTAGAGAGATCAGGTTTGTTTTAGTGTACTCCAATCAACAGCCCCTACAACCTAAAAAAGGAATGGACTCATTAGCACTTATGGTTTTTAAATGGCACCCAGAAATATGTTGCACGAAGCACAATTTCACATCATTCTGGGTCCATTTGTGTGAAAACAAGGTCCAATCAGGATGAAACGTTACAAGAAGGTAGAATCTATTGACTTGTAAGTGATCTGAACGTTTCATGATGATAGCGCTTTCCTAAGGGGGTCAAACCATGTCCCAAAGGTCACCGGATCTGGTGTCAATTTAACGCAGTAGTCCAGTTACACATTTGTGGGCTTATAACTTGGCTTCTGAATGTCCTAGAGAGATCAGGTTTGTTTTAGTATACTCCAATCAACAGCCCCTACAACCACAAAAAGGAATGGAGTCATTAGCACTTATGGTTTTTAAATGGCACCCAGAATTATGTTGCACGAAGCACAATTTCACATCATTCTGGGTTCATTTGTGTGAAAACAAGGTCAAATCAGGCTGAAACGTTACAGAAAGGTAGAATCTATTGAGTTGTAAGTGATCTGAACGTTTCATGATCATAGTACTTTCCTAAGGGGGTCAAACCATGTCCCAAAGGTCACCGGATCTGGTGTCAATTTAAAGAAGTAGTCTAATTGCACCTTGAGGGCTTATAACTTGGTTTCTGAATGTCCTAGAGAGATCAGGTTTGTTTTAGTGTACTCCAATCAACAGCCCCTACAACCTAAAAAAGGAATGGACTCATTAGCACTTATGGTTTTTAAATGGCACCCAGAATTATGTTGCACAAAGCACAATTTCACATCATTCTGGGTCCATTTGTGTGAAAACAAGGTCCAATCAGGCTGAAACGTTACAAGAAGGTAGAATCTATTGAGTTGTAAGTGATCTGAAAGTTTCATGATGATAGCACTTTCCGAAGGGGGTGAAACCATGTCCCAAAGGTCACCGGATCTGGTGTCAATTTAAAGAAGTAGTCCAGTTACACATTTGTGGGCTTATAACTTGGCTTCTGAATGTCCTAGAGAGATCGGGTTTGTTTTAGTATACTCCAATCAACAGCCCCTACAACCACAAAAAGGAATGGAGTCATTAGCACTTATGGTTTTTAAATGGCACCCAGAATTATGTTGCACGAAGCACAATTTCACATAATTCTGGGTCCATTTGTGTGAAAACAAGGTCCAATCAGGCTGAAACGCTACAAGAAGGTAGAATCTCTTTAGTTGTAAGTGATCTGAACGTTTCATGATGATCGCACATTCCTATAGGGGGTAAAACCATGTCCCAAAGGTCACCGGGCCTGGTGTCACTTTAAAGTAGTAGTCCAGTTACACATTTGTGGGCTTATAACTTGGCTTCTGAATGTCCTAGAGAGATCAGGTTTGTTTTAGTGTACTCCAATCAACAGGCACTACAACCACAAAAAGGAATGGAGTCATTAGCACTTATGGTTTGTAAATGGCACCCAGAATTATGTTGCACGAAGCACAATTTCACATCATTCTGGGTCCATTTGTGTGAAAACAAGATCCAATCAGGCTGAAACGTTACAAGAAGGTAGAATCTATTGAGTTGAAAGTGATCTGAAAGTTTCATGATGATCGCACATTCCTATAGGGGGTCAAACCATGTCCGAAAGGTCACCGGATCTGGTGTCAATTTAAAGAAGTAGTCCAGTTACATCTTTGTGGGCTTATAACTTGGCTTCTGAATGTCCTAGAGAGATCAGGTTTGTTTTAGTATACTCCAATCAACAGCCCCTACAACCACAAAAAGGAATGGAGTCATTAGCACTTATGGTTTTTAAATGGCACCCAGAATTATGTTGCACGAAGCACAATTTCACATCATTCTGGGTTCATTTGTGTGAAAACAAGGTCCAATCAGGCTGAAACGTTACAGGAAGGTAGAATCTATTGAGTTGTAAGTGATCTGAACGTTTCATGATGATAGTACTTTCCTAAGGGGATCAAACCATGTCCCAAAGGTCACCGGATCTGGTGTCAATTTAAAGAAGTAGTCCAGTTACACATTTGTGGGCTTATAACTTGGCTTCTGAATGTCCTAGAGAGATCAGGTTTGTTTTAATGTACTCCAATCAACAGCCCCTACAACCACAAAAAGGAATGGAGTCATTAGCACTTATGGTTTGTAAATGACACCCAGAATTATGTTGCATGAAGCACAATTTCACATCATTCTGGGTCCATTTGTGTGAAAACAAGGTCCAATCAGGCTGAAACGTTACAAGAAGGTAGAATCTATTGAGTTGTAAGTGATCTGAACGTTTCAAGATGATCGCACTTTCCTAAGGGGGTCAAACCATGTCCCAAAGGTCACCGGATCTGGTGTCAATTTAAAGAAGTATTCCAGTTACACATTTGTGGGCTTATAACTTGGCTTCTGAATGTCCTAGAGAGATCAGGTTTGTTTTAATGTACTCCAATCAACAGCCCCTACAACCACAAAAAGGAATGGAGTCATTAGCACTTATGGTTTGTAAATGGCTCCCAGAATTATGTTGCACGAAGCACAATTTCACATCATTCTGGGTCCATTTGTTTGAAAACAAGGTCCAATCAGGCTGAAACGTTACAAGAAGGTAGAATCTTTTGAGTTGTAAGTGATCTGAACGTTTCGTGATGATCACACTTTCCTAAGGGGGTCAAACCATGTCCCAAAGGTCACCGGATCTGGTGTCAATTTAAAGAAGTAGTCCAGTTACACATTTGTGGGCTTAAAACTTGGCTTCTGAATGTCCTAGAGAGATCAGGTTTGTTTTAGTATACTCCAATCAACAGCCCCTACAACCACAAAAAGGAATGGAGTCATTAGCACTTATGGTTTTTAAATGGCACCCAGAAATATGTTGCACGAAGCACAATTTCACATCATTCTGGGTTCATTTGTGTGAAAACAATGTCCAATCAGGCTGAAACGTTACAGGAAGGTAGAATCTATTGAGTTGTAAGTGATCTGAACGTTTCATGATGATAGTACTTTCCTAAGGGGGTCAAACCATGTCCCTAAGGTCACCGGATCTGGTGTCATTTTAAAGTAGTCCAGTTACACATTTGTGGGCTTATAACTTGGCTTCTGAATGTCCTAGAGAGATCAGGTTTGTTTTAGTATACTCCAATCAACAGCCCCTACAACCACAAAAAGGAATGGAGTCATTAGCACTTATGGTTTTTAAATGGCATCCAGAATTATGTTGCACGAAGCACAATTTCACATCATTCTGGGTACATTTGTGTGAAAACAAGGTCCAATCAGGCTGAGACGTTACAGGAAGGTAGAATCTATTGAATTGTAAGGGATCTGAACGTTTCATGATGATAGCACTTTCCTAAGGGGGTCAAACCATGTCCCAAAGGTCACCGGATCTGGTGTCAATTTAAAGAAGTAGTCCAGTTACACATTTGTGGGCTTATAACTTGGCTTCTGAATGTCCTAGAGAGATCAGGTTTGTTTTAATGTTCTCCAATCAACAGCCCCTACAACCACAAAAAGGAATGGAGTCATTAGCACTTATGGTTTTTAAATGGCACCCAGAATTATGTTGCACGAAGCACAATTTCACATCATTCTGGGTCCATTTGTGTGAAAACAGGGTCCAATCAGGCTGAAATAATACAAGAAGGTAGAATCTCTTGAGTTGTAAGTGATCTGAACGTTTCATGATGATCGCACATTCCTATAGGGGGTAAAACCATGTCCCAAAGGTCACCGGGCCTGGTGTCACTTTAAAGAAGTAGTCCAGTTACACATTTGTGGGCTTATAACTTGGCTTCTGAATGTCCTAGAGAGATCAGGTTTGTTTTAGTGTACTCCAATCAACAGCCCCTACAACCACAAAAAGGAATGAAGTCATTAGCACTTATGGTTTTTAAATGGCACCCAGAATTATGTTGCACGAAGCACAATTTCACATCATTCTGGGTTCATTTGTGTGAAAACAAGGTCCAATCAGACTGAAACGTTACAAGAAGGTAGAATCTATTGAGTTGTAAGTGATCTGAACGTTTCATGATGATCGCATATTCCTATAGGGGGTCAAACCATGTCCCAAAGGTCACCGGGCCTGGTGTCCCTTTAAAGAAGTAGTCCAATTACACCTTTGTGGGCTTATAACTTGGTTTCTGAATGTCCTAGCGAGATCAGGTTTGTTTTAATGTACTCGCACCAACAGCCCCTACAACCACAAAAAGGAATGGAGTCATTAGCACTTATGGTTTTTAAATGGCACCCAGAATTATGTTGCACGAAGCACAATTTCACATCATTCTGGGTCCATTTGTGTGAAAACAAGGTCCAATCAGGCTGAAACGTTACAAGAAGGTAGAATCTATTGAGTTGTAAGTGATCTGAACGTTTCATGATGATCGCATATTCCTATAGGCGGTCAAACCATGTCCCAAAGGTCACCGGGCCTGGTGTCACTTTAAAGAAGTAGTCCAATTACACCTTTGAGGGCTTATAACTTGGTTTCTGAATGTCCTAGAGAGATCAGGTTTGTTTTAGTGTACTCCAATCAACAGCCCCTACAACCTCAAAAAGGAATGGAGTCATTAGCACTTATGGTTTTTAAATGGCTCCCAGAATTATGTTGCACGAAGCACAATTTCACATCATTCTAGGTCCATTTGTGTGAAAACTAGGTCCAATCAGGCTGAAACGTTACAAGAAGGTAGAATCTATTGAGTTGTAAGTGATCTGAACGTTTCATGATGATCGCACATTCCTATTGGGAGTCAAACCATGTCCCAAAGGTCACCGGGCCTGGTGTCACTTTAAAGAAGTAGTCCAGTTACACATTTGTGGGCTTATAACTTGGCTTCTGAATATCCTAGAGAGGTCAGGTTTGTTTTAGAGTACTCCAATTAGCAGCCCCCATTTCCACTAAAAGGAATGGAGTCATTAGCACTTATGGTTTTTAAATGGCACCCAGAATTATGTTGCATGAAGCACAATTTCACATCATTCTGGGTCCATTTGTGTGAAAACAAGGTCCAATCAGGCAGAAACGTTACAGGAAGGTAGAATCTATTGAGTTGTAAGTGATCTGAACATTTCATGATGATAGCACTTTCCTAAGGGGGTCAAACCATGTCCCAAAGGTCACCGGATCTGGTGTCAATTTAAAGAAGTAGTCCAGTTACACATTTGTGGGCTTATAACTTGGCTTCTGAATGTCCTAGAGAGATCAGGTTTGTTTTTATGTACTCCAATCAACAGCCCCTACAGCCACAAAAAGGAATGGAGTCATTAGCACTTATGGTTTTTAAATGGCACCCAGAATTATGTTGCACGAAGCACAATTTCACATCATTCTGGGTTCATTTGTGTGAAAACAAGGTCCAGTCAGGCTGAAACGTTACAAGAAGGTAGAATCTATTGAGTTGTGAGTGATCTGAACGTTTCATGATGATCACATATTTCTATAGGGGGTCAAACCATGTCCCAAAGGTCACCGGGCCTGGTGTCACTTTAAAGAAGTAGTCCAATTACACCTTTGAGGGCTTATAACTTGGTTTCTGAATGTCCTAGAGAGATCAGGTTTGTTTTAATGTACTCCAACCAACAGCCCCTACAACCACAAAAAGGAATGGAGTCATTAGCACTTATGGTTTGTAAATGGCACCCAGAATTATGTTGCACGAAGCAAAATTTCACATCATTCTGGGTTCATTTGTGTGAAAACAAGGTCCAATCAGGCTGAAACGTTACAGGAAGGTAGAATCTATTGAGTTGTAAGTGATCTGAACGTTTCATGATGATAGCATTTTCCTAAGGGGGTCAAACCATGTCCCAAAGGTCACCGGATCTGGTGTCAATTTAAAGAAGTAGTCCAGTTACACATTTGTGGGCTTATAACTTGGCTTCTGAATGTCTTAGAGAGATCAGGGTTGTTTTAATGTTCTCCAATCAACAGCCCCTAAAACCACAAAAAGGAATGGAGTCATTAGCACTTATGAATTGTAAATGGCACCCAGAATTATGTTGCACGAAGCACAATTTCACATCATTCTGGGTCCATTGGTGTGAAAACAAGGTCCAATCAGGCTGAAACGTTACAAGACGGTAGAATCTATTGAGTTGTAAGTGATCTGAACGTTTCATGATGATCGCACATTCCTATAGGGGGTCAAACCATGTCCCAAAGGTCACCGGGCCTGGTGTCACTTTAAAGAAGTAGTCCAGTTACACCTATGTGGGCTTATAACTTGGCTTCTGAATGTCCTAGAGAGGTCAGGTTTGTTTTTGTGTACTCCAATCAACAGCCCCTACAACCACAAAAAGGAATGGAGTCATTAGCACTTATGGTTTGTAAATGGCACCCAGAATTATGTTGCACGAAGCACAATTTCACATCATTCTGGGTCCATTTGTGTGAAAACAAGGTCCAATCAGGCTGAAACGTTACAAGAAGGTAGAATCTATTGAGTTGTATGTGATCTGAACGTTTCATGATGATCGCACATTCCTATAGGGAGTCAAACCATGTCCCAAAGGTCACCGGGCCTGGTGTCACTTTAAAGAAGTAGTCCAGTTACACCTTTGAGGGCTTATAACTTGGCTTTGGAATATCCTAGAGGGGTCAGGTTTGTTTTAGAGTACTCCAATTAACAGCCCCCATTACCCCAAGAAGGAATGGAGTCATTAGCAGTTATGGTTTTTAAATGGCACCCAGAATTATGTTGCATGAAGCACAATTTCACATCATTCTGGGTTCATTTGTGTGAAAACAAGGTCCAATCAGGCTGAAACGTTACAGGAAGGTAGAATCTATTGAGTTGTAAGTGATCTGAACGTTTCATGATGATAGCACTTTCCTATAGGGGGTCAAACCATGTCCCAAAGGTCACCGGATCTGGTGTCATTTTAAAGAAGTAGTTCAGTTACACATTTGAGGGCTTATGACTTGGCTTCTGAATGTCCTAGAGAGATCAGGTTTGTTTTAGTGTACTCCAATCAACAGCCCCTACAACCACAAAAAGGAATGGAGTCATTAGCACTTATGGTTTGGAAATGGCACCCAGAATTATGTTGCACGAAGCACAATTTCACATCATTCTGGGTCCATTTGTGTGAAAACAAGGTCCAATCAGGCTGAAACGTTACAAGAAGGTAGAATCTATTGAGTTGTAAGTGATCTGAACGTTTCATGATGATAGCACTTTCCTAAGGGGGTCAAACCATGTCCCAAAGGTCACCGGATCTGGTGTCAATTTAAAGAAGTAGTCCAGTTACACATTTGTGGGCTTATAACTTGGCTTCTGAATGTCCTAGAGAGATCAGGTTTGTTTTAGTATACTCCAATCAACAGCCCCTACAACCACAAAAAGGAATGGAGTCATTAGCACTTATGGTTTTTAAATGGCACCCAGAATTATGTTGCACGAAGCACAATTTCACATCATTCTGGGTTCATTTGTGTGAAAACAAGGTCCAATCAGGCTGAAACGTTACAGGAAGGTAGAATCTATTGAGTTGTAAGTGATCTGAACGTTTCATGATGATAGCACTTTCTTAAGGGGGTCAAACCATGTCCCAAAGGTCACCGGATCTGGTGTCAATTTAAAGAAGTAGTCCAGTTACACATTTGTGGGCTTATAACTTGGCTTCTGAATGTCCTAGAGAGATCAGGTTTGTTTTAATGTACTCCAACCAACAGCCCCTACAAGCACAAAAAGGAATGGAGTCATTAGCACTTATGGTTTGTAAATGGCACCCAGAATTATGTTGCACGAAGCACAATTTCACATCATTCTGGGTCCATTTGTGTGAAAACAAGGTCCAATCAGGCTGAAACGTTACAAGAAGGTAGAATCTATTGAGTTGTAAGTGATCTGAACGTTTTGTGATGATCGCACATTCCTATAGGGGGTAAAACCATGTCCCAAAGGTCACCGGGCCTGGTGTCACTTTAAAGAAGTAGTCTAATTGCACCTTTGAAGGCTTATAACTTGGTTTCTGAATGTCCTAGAGAGATCAGGTTTGTTTTAGAGTACTCCAATCAACAGCCCCTACAACCTAAAAAAGGAATGGACTCATTAGCACTTATGGTTTTTAAATGGCACCCAGAATTATGTTGCACGAAGCACAATTTCACATCATTCTGGGTCCATTTGTGTGAAAACAAGGTCCAATCAGGCTGAAACGTTACAAGAAGGTAGAATCTATTGAGTTGTAAGTGATCTGAACGTTTCATGATGATAGCACTTTCCTAAGGGGGTCAAACCATGTCCCAAAGGTCACCGGATCTGGTGTCAATTTAAAGAAGTAGTCCAGTTACACATTTGTGGGCTTATAACTTGGCTTCTGAATGTCCTAGAGAGATCAGGTTTGTTTTAGTATATTCCAATCAACAGCCCCTACAACCATAAAAAGGAATGGAGTCATTAGCACTTATGGTTTTTAAATGGCACCCAGAATTATGTTGCACGAAGCACAATTTCACATCATTATGGGTTCATTTGTGTGAAAACAAGGTCCAATCAGGCTGAACCGTTACATAAAGGTAGAATCTATTGAGTTGTAAGTGATCTGAACGTTTCATGATGATAGTACTTTCCTAAGGGGATCAAACAATGTCCCAAAGGTCACCGGATCTGGTGTCAATTTAAAGAAGTAGTCCAGTTACACATTTGTGGGCTTATAACTTGGCTTCTGAATGTCCTACAGAGATCAGGTTTGTTTTAATGTACTCCAATCAACAGCCCCTACAAAAAAGGAATGGAGTCATTAGCACTTATGGTTTTTAAATGGCACCCAGAATTATGTTGCACGAAGCACAATTTTACATCATTCTGGGTTCATTTATGTGAAAACAAGGTCCAATCAGGCTGAAACGTTACAAGAAGGTAGAATCTATTGAGTTGTAAGTGATCTGAACGTTTCAAGATGATCGCACTTTCCTAAGGGGGTCAAGCCATGTCCCAAAGGTCACCGGATCTGGTGTCAATTTAAAGAAGTAGTCCAGTTACACATTTGTGGGCTTATAACTTGGCTTCTGAATGTCCTAGAGAGATCAGGTTTCTTTTAGTATACTCCAATCAACAGCCCCTACATCCACAAAAAGGAATGGAGTCATTAGCACTTATGGTTTTTAAATGGCACCCAGAATTATGTTGCACGAAGCACAATTTCACATCATTCTGGGTTCATTTGTGTGAAAACAAGGTCCAATCAGGCTGAAACGTTACAAGAAGGTAGAATCTATTGAGTTGTAAGTGATCTGAACGTTTCAAGATGATCGCACTTTCCTAAGGGGGTCAAACCATGTCCCAAAGGTCACCGGATCTGGTGTCAATTTAAAGAAGTAGTCCAGTTACACATTTGTGGGCTTATAACTTGGCTTCTGAATGTCCTAGTGAGATCAGGTTTGTTTTAGTATACTCCAATCAACAGCCCCTACAACCACAAAAAGGAATGGAGTCATTAGCACTTATGGTTTTTAAATGGCACCCAGAATTATGTTGCACGAAGCACAATTTCACATCATTCTGGGTTCATTTGTGTGAAAACAAGGTCCAATCAGGCTGAAACATTACAAGAAGGTAGAATCTATTGAGTTGTAAGTGATCTGAACGTTTCATGATGATCGCACATTCCTATAGGGGGTCAAACCATGTCCCAAAGGTCACCGGGCCTGGTGTCACTTTAAAGAAGTAGTCCAATTACACCTTTGAGGGATTATAACTTGGTTTCTGAATGTCCTAAAGAGATCAGGTTTGTTTTAATGTACTCCAACCAACAGCCCCTACTACCACAAAAAGGAATGGAGTCATTAGCACTTATGGTTTTTAAATGGCACCCAGAATTATGTTGCACGAAGCACAATTTCACATCATTCTGGGTTCATTTGTGTGAAAACAAGGTCCAATCAGGCTGAAACGTTACAAGAAGGTAGAATCTATTGAGTTGTAAGTTATCTGAACGTTTCATGATGATCGCACATTCCTATAGGGGGTCAAACCATGTCCCAAAGGTCACCGGGCCTGGTGTCACTTTAAAGAAGTAGTCCAATTACACCTTTGAGGGATTATAACTTGGTTTCTGAATGTCCTAAAGAGATCAGGTTTGTTTTAATGTACTCCAACCAACAGCCCCTACAACCACAAAAAGGAATGGAGTCATTAGCACTTATGGTTTGTAAATGGCACCCAGAATTATGTTGCACGAAGCACAATTTCACATCATTCTGGGTCCATTTGTGTGAAAATAAGGTCCAATCAGGCTGAAACGTTACAAGAAGGTAGAATCTATTGAGTTGTAAGTGATCTGAACGTTTCATGATGATAGCACTTTCCTAAGGGGGTCAAACCATATCCCAAAGGTCACCGGATCTGGTGTCAATTTAAAGAAGTAGTCCTGTTACACATTTGTGGGCTTATAACTTGGCTTCTGAATGTCCTAGAGAGATCAGGTTTGTTTTAGTATACTCCAATCAACAGCCCCTACAACCACAAAAAGGAATGGAGACATTAGCACTTATGGTTTTTAAATGGCACCCAGAATTATATTGCACGAAGCACAATTTCACATCATTCTGGGTTCATTTGTGTGAAAACAAGGTCCAATCAGGCTGAAACATTACAGGAAGGTAGAATCTATTGAGTTGTAAGTGATCTGAACGTTTCATGATGATAGCACTTTCTTAAGGGGGTCAAACCATGTCCCAAAGGTCACCGGATCTGGTGTCAATTTAAAGAAGTAGTCCAGTTACACATTTGTGGGCTTATAACTTGGCTTCTGAATGTCCTAGAGAGATCAGGTTTGTTTTAATGTACTCCAACCAACAGCCCCTACAACCACAAAAAGGAATGGAGTCATTAGCACTTATGGTTTGTAAATGGCACCCAGAATTATGTTGCACGAAGCACAATTTCACATCATTCTGGGTCCATTTGTGTGAAAACAAGGTCCAATCAGGCTGAAACGTTACAAGAAGGTAGAATCTATTGAGTTGTAAGTGATCTGAACGTTTCGTGATGATCGCACATTCCTATAGGGGGTAAAACCATGTCCCAAAGGTCACCGGGCCTGGTGTCACTTTAAAGAAGTAGTCTAATTGCACCTTTGAGGGCTTATAACTTGGTTTCTGAATGTCCTAGAGAGATCAGGTTTGTTTTAGTGTACTCCAATCAACAGCCCCTACAACCTAAAAAAGGAATGGACTCATTAGCACTTATGGTTTTTAAATGGCACCCAGAACTTTGTTGCACGAAGCACAATTTCACATCATTCTGGGTCCATTTGTGTGAAAACAAGGTCCAATCAGGATGAAACGTTAAAAGAAGGTAGAATCTATTGACTTGTAAGTGATCTGAACGTTTCATGATGATAGCGCTTTCCTAAGGGGGTCAAACCATGTCCCAAAGGTCACCGGATCTGGTGTCAATTTAACGCAGTAGTCCAGTTACACATTTGTGGGCTTATAACTTGGCTTCTGAATGTCCTAGAGAGATCAGGTTTGTTTTAGTATACTCCAATCAACAGCCCCTACAACCACAAAAAGGAATGGAGTCATTAGCACTTATGGTTTTTAAATGGCACCCAGAATTATGTTGCACGAAGCACAATTTCACATCATTCTGGGTTCATTTGTGTGAAAACAAGGTCAAATCAGGCTGAAACGTTACAGAAAGGTAGAATCTATTGAGTTGTAAGTGATCTGAACGTTTCATGATCATAGTACTTTCCTAAGGGGGTCAAACCATGTCCCAAAGGTCACCGGATCTGGTGTCAATTTAAAGAAGTAGTCCAGTTACACATTTGTGGGCTTATAACTTGGCTTCTGAATGTCCTAGAGAGATCAGGTTTGTTTTAGTATACTCAAATCAACAGCCCCTACAACCACAAAAAGGAATGGAGTCATTAGCACTTATGGTTTTTAAATGGCACCCAGAATTATGTTGCACGAAGCACAATTTCACATCATTCTGGGTTCATTTGTGTGAAAACAAGGTCCAATCAGGCTGAAACGTTACAAGAAGGTAGAATCTATTGAGTTGTAAGTGATCTGAACGTTTCATGATGATCGCACATTCCTATAGGGGGTCAAACCATGTCCCAAAGGTCACCGGGCCTGGTGTCACTTTAAAGAAGTAGTCCAATTACACCTTTGAGGGATTATAACTTGGTTTCTGAATGTCCTAAAGAGATCAGGTTTGTTTTAATGTACTCCAACCACCAGCCCCTACACCCACAAAAAGGAATGGAGTCATTAGCACTTATGGTTTTTAAATGGCACCCAGAATTATGTTGCACGAAGCACAATTTCACATCATTCTGGGTTCATTTGTGTGAAAACAAGGTCCAGTCAGGCTGAAACGTTACAGGAAGGTAGAATCTATGGAGTTGTAAGTGATCTGAACGTTTCATGATGATAGCACTTTCTTAAGGGGGTCAAACCATGTCCCAAAGGTCACCGGATCTGGTGTCAATTTAAAGAAGTAGTCTAATTGCACCTTGAGGGCTTATAACTTGGTTTCTGAATGTCCTAGAGAGATCAGGTTTGTTTTAGTGTACTCCAATCAACAGCCCATACAACCTAAAAAAGGAATGGACTCATTAGCACTTATGGTTTTTAAATGGCACCCAGAATTATGTTGCACGAAGCACAATTTCACATCATTCTGGGTCCATTTGTGTGAAAACAAGGTCCAATCAGGCTGAAACGTTACAAGAAGGTAGAATCTATTGAGTTGTAAGTGATCTGAAAGTTTCATGATGATAGCACTTTCCTAAGGGGGTGAAACCATGTCCCAAAGGTCACCGGATCTGGTGTCAATTTAAAGAAGTAGTCCAGTTACACATTTGTGGGCTTATAACTTGGCTTCTGAATGTCCTAGAGAGATCGGGTTTGTTTTAGTATACTCCAATCAACAGCCCCTACAACCACAAAAAGGAATGGAGTCATTAGAACTTATGGTTTTTAAATGGCACCCAGAATTATGTTGCACGAAGCACAATTTCACATCATTCTGGGTCCATTTGTGTGAAAACAAGGTCCAATCAGGCTGAAACGTTACAGAAAGGTAGAATCTATTGAGTTGTAAGTGATCTGAAGGTTTCATGATGATAGTACTTTCCTAAGGGGATCAAACAATGTCCCAAAGGTCACCGGATCTGGTGTCAATTTAAAGAAGTAGTCCAGTTACACATTTGTGGGCTTATAACTTGGCTTCTGAATGTCCTAGAGAGATCAGGTTTGTTTTAATGTACTCCAATCAACAGCCCCTACAACCACAAAAAAGGATTGGAGTCATTAGCACTTATGGTTTGTAAATGGCACCCAGAATTATGTTGCATGAAGCACAATTTCACATCATTCTGGGTCCATTTGTGTGAAAACAAGGTCCAATCAGGCTGAAACGTTACAGGAAGGTAGAATCTATTGAGTTGTAAGTGATCTGAACGTTTCATGATGATAGCACTTTCCTAAGGGGGTCAAACCATGTCCCAAAGGTCACCGGATCTGGTGTCAATTTAAAGAAGTAGTCCAGTTACACATTTGTGGGCTTATAACTTGGCTTCTGAATGTCCTAGAGAAATCATGTTTGTTTTAATGTACTCCAATCAGCAGCCCCTACAACCACAAAAAGAAATGGAGTCATTAGCACTTATGGTTTGTAAATGGCACCCAGAATTATGTTGCACGAAGCACAATTTCACATCATTCTGGGTTCATTTGTGTGAAAACAAGGTCCAATCAGGCTGAAACATTACAAGAAGGTAGAATCTATTGAGTTGTAAGTGATCTGAACGTTTCATGATGATCGCACATTCCTATAGGGGGTCAAACCATGTCCCAAAGGTCACCGGGCCTGGTGTCACTTTAAAGAAGTAGTCCAATTACACCTTTGAGGGATTATAACTTGGTTTCTGAATGTCCTAAAGAGATCAGGTTTGTTTTAATGTACTCCAACCAACAGCCCCTACTACCACAAAAAGGAATGGAGTCATTAGCACTTATGGTTTTTAAATGGCACCCAGAATTATGTTGCACGAAGCACAATTTCACATCATTCTGGGTTCATTTGTGTGAAAACAAGGTCCAATCAGGCTGAAACGTTACAAGAAGGTAGAATCTATTGAGTTGTAAGTTATCTGAACGTTTCATGATGATCGCACATTCCTATAGGGGGTCAAACCATGTCCCAAAGGTCACCGGGCCTGGTGTCACTTTAAAGAAGTAGTCCAATTACACCTTTGAGGGATTATAACTTGGTTTCTGAATGTCCTAAAGAGATCAGGTTTGTTTTAATGTACTCCAACCAACAGCCCCTACAACCACAAAAAGGAATGGAGTCATTAGCACTTATGGTTTTTAAATGGCACCCAGAATTATGTTGCACGAAGCACAATTTCACATCATTCTGGGTCCATTTGTGTGAAAATAAGGTCCAATCAGGCTGAAACGTTACAAGAAGGTAGAATCTATTGAGTTGTAAGTGATCTGAACGTTTCATGATGATAGCACTTTCCTAAGGGGGTCAAACCATATCCCAAAGGTCACCGGATCTGGTGTCAATTTAAAGAAGTAGTCCTGTTACACATTTGTGGGCTTATAACTTGGCTTCTGAATGTCCTAGAGAGATCAGGTTTGTTTTAGTATACTCCAATCAACAGCCCCTACAACCACAAAAAGGAATGGAGACATTAGCACTTATGGTTTTTAAATGGCACCCAGAATTATATTGCACGAAGCACAATTTCACATCATTCTGGGTTCATTTGTGTGAAAACAAGGTCCAATCAGGCTGAAACATTACAGGAAGGTAGAATCTATTGAGTTGTAAGTGATCTGAACGTTTCAAGATGATAGCACATTCTTAAGGGGGTCAAACCATGTCCCAAAGGTCACCGGATCTGGTGTCAATTTAAAGAAGTAGTCCAGTTACACATTTGTGGGCTTATAACTTGGCTTCTGAATGTCCTAGAGAGATCAGGTTTGTTTTAATGTACTCCAACCAACAGCCCCTACAACCACAAAAAGGAATGGAGTCATTAGCACTTATGGTTTGTAAATGGCACCCAGAATTATGTTGCACGAAGCACAATTTCACATCATTCTGGGTCCATTTGTGTGAAAACAAGGTCCAATCAGGCTGAAACGTTACAAGAAGGTAGAATCTATTGAGTTGTAAGTGATCTGAACGTTTCGTGATGATCGCACATTCCTATAGGGGGTAAAACCATGTCCCAAAGGTCACCGGGCCTGGTGTCACTTTAAAGAAGTAGTCTAATTGCACCTTTGAGGGCTTATAACTTGGTTTCTGAATGTCCTAGAGAGATCAGGTTTGTTTTAGTGTACTCCAATCAACAGCCCCTACAACCTAAAAAAGGAATGGACTCATTAGCACTTATGGTTTTTAAATGGCACCCAGAACTATGTTGCACGAAGCACAATTTCACATCATTCTGGGTCCATTTGTGTGAAAACAAGGTCCAATCAGGATGAAACGTTAAAAGAAGGTAGAATCTATTGACTTGTAAGTGATCTGAACGTTTCATGATGATAGCGCTTTCCTAAGGGGGTCAAACCATGTCCCAAAGGTCACCGGATCTGGTGTCAATTTAACGCAGTAGTCCAGTTACACATTTGTGGGCTTATAACTTGGCTTCTGAATGTCCTAGAGAGATCAGGTTTGTTTTAGTATACTCCAATCAACAGCCCCTACAACCACAAAAAGGAATGGAGTCATTAGCACTTATGGTTTTTAAATGGCACCCAGAATTATGTTGCACGAAGCACAATTTCACATCATTCTGGGTTCATTTGTGTGAAAACAAGGTCAAATCAGGCTGAAACGTTACAGAAAGGTAGAATCTATTGAGTTGTAAGTGATCTGAACGTTTCATGATCATAGTACTTTCCTAAGGGGGTCAAACCATGTCCCAAAGGTCACCGGATCTGGTGTCAATTTAAAGAAGTAGTCCAGTTACACATTTGTGGGCTTATAACTTGGCTTCTGAATGTCCTAGAGAGATCAGGTTTGTTTTAGTATACTCCAATCAACAGCCCCTACAACCACAAAAAGGAATGGAGTCATTAGCACTTATGGTTTTTAAATGGCACCCAGAATTATGTTGCACGAAGCACAATTTCACATCATTCTGGGTTCATTTGTGTGAAAACAAGGTCCAATCAGGCTGAAACGTTACAAGAAGGTAGAATCTATTGAGTTGTAAGTGATCTGAACGTTTCATGATGATCGCACATTCCTATAGGGGGTCAAACCATGTCCCAAAGGTCACCGGGCCTGGTGTCACTTTAAAGAAGTAGTCCAATTACACCTTTGAGGGATTATAACTTGGTTTCTGAATGTCCTAAAGAGATCAGGTTTGTTTTAATGTACTCCAACCACCAGCCCCTACACCCACAAAAAGGAATGGAGTCATTAGCACTTATGGTTTTTAAATGGCACCCAGAATTATGTTGCACGAAGCACAATTTCACATCATTCTGGGTTCATTTGTGTGAAAACAAGGTCCAGTCAGGCTGAAACGTTACAGGAAGGTAGAATCTATGGAGTTGTAAGTGATCTGAACGTTTCATGATGATAGCACTTTCTTAAGGGGGTCAAACCATGTCCCAAAGGTCACCGGATCTGGTGTCAATTTAAAGAAGTAGTCTAATTGCACCTTGAGGGCTTATAACTTGGTTTCTGAATGTCCTAGAGAGATCAGGTTTGTTTTAGTGTACTCCAATCAACAGCCCATACAACCTAAAAAAGGAATGGACTCATTAGCACTTATGGTTTTTAAATGGCACCCAGAATTATGTTGCACGAAGCACAATTTCACATCATTCTGGGTCCATTTGTGTGAAAACAAGGTCCAATCAGGCTGAAACGTTACAAGAAGGTAGAATCTATTGAGTTGTAAGTGATCTGAAAGTTTCATGATGATAGCACTTTCCTAAGGGGGTGAAACCATGTCCCAAAGGTCACCGGATCTGGTGTCAATTTAAAGAAGTAGTCCAGTTACACATTTGTGGGCTTATAACTTGGCTTCTGAATGTCCTAGAGAGATCGGGTTTGTTTTAGTATACTCCAATCAACAGCCCCTACAACCACAAAAAGGAATGGAGTCATTAGAACTTATGGTTTTTAAATGGCACCCAGAATTATGTTGCACGAAGCACAATTTCACATCATTCTGGGTCCATTTGTGTGAAAACAAGGTCCAATCAGGCTGAAACGTTACAGAAAGGTAGAATCTATTGAGTTGTAAGTGATCTGAAGGTTACATGATGATAGTACTTTCCTAAGGGGATCAAACGATGTCCCAAAGGTCACCGGATCTGGTGTCAATTTAAAGAAGTAGTCCAGTTACACATTTGTGGGCTTATAACTTGGCTTCTGAATGTCCTAGAGAGATCAGGTTTGTTTTAATGTACTCCAATCAACAGCCCCTACAACCACAAAAAAGGATTGGAGTCATTAGCACTTATGGTTTGTAAATGGCACCCAGAATTATGTTGCATGAAGCACAATTTCACATCATTCTGGGTCCATTTGTGTGAAAACAAGGTCCAATCAGGCTGAAACGTTACAGGAAGGTAGAATCTATTGAGTTGTAAGTGATCTGAACGTTTCATGATGATAGCACTTTCCTAAGGGGGTCAAACCATGTCCCAAAGGTCACCGGATCTGGTGTCAATTTAAAGAAGTAGTCCAGTTACACATTTGTGGGCTTATAACTTGGCTTCTGAATGTCCTAGAGAAATCATGTTTGTTTTAATGTACTCCAATCAGCAGCCCCTACAACCACAAAAAGAAATGGAGTCATTAGCACTTATGGTTTGTAAATGGCACCCAGAATTATGTTGCACGAAGCACAATTTCACATCATTCTGGGTTCATTTGTGTGAAAACAAGGTCCAATCAGGCTGAAACGTTACAAGAAGGTAGAATCTATTGAGTTGTAAGTGATCTGAACGTTTCATGATGATCGCACATTCCTATAGGGGGTCAAACCATGTCCCAAAGGTCACCGGGCCTGGTGTCACTTTAAAGAAGTAGTCCAATTACACCTTTGAGGGATTATAACTTGGTTTCTGAATGTCCTAGAGAGATCAGGTTTGTTTTAATGTACTCCAACCAACAGCCCCTACAACCACAAAAAGGAATGGAGTCATTAGCACTTATGTTTTGTAAATGGCACCCAGGATTATGTTGCACGAAGCACAATTTCACATCATTCTGGGTCCATTTGTGTGAAAACAAGGTCCAATCAGGCTGAAATGTTACAAGAGGGTAGAATCTATTGAGTTGTAAGTGATCTGAACGTTTCAAGATGATCGCACTTCCCTAAGGGGGTCAAACCATGTCCCAAAGGTCACCGGATCTGGTGTCAATTTAAAGAAGTAGTCCACTTACACATTTGTGGGCTTATAACTTGGCTTCTGAATGTCCTAGAGAGATCAGGTTTGTTTTAGTATACTCCAATCAACAGCCCCTACAACCACAAAAAGGAATGGAGTCATTAGCACTTATGGTTTTTAAATGGCACCCAGAATTATGTTGCACGAAGCACAATTTCACATCATTCTGGGTTCATTTGTGTGAAAACAAGGTCCAATCAGGCTGACACGTTACAAGAAGGTAGAATCTATTGAGTTGTAAGTGATCTGAACGTTTCATGATGATCGCACATTCCTATAGGGGGTAAAACCATGTCCCAAAGTTCACCGGGCCTGGTGTCACTTTAAAGAAGTAGTCTAATTGCACCTTTGAGGGCTTATAACTTGGTTTCTGAATGTCCTAGAGAGATCAGGTTTGTTTTAGTGTACTCCAATCAACAGCCCCTACAACCTAAAAAAGGAATGGCCTCATTAGCACTTATGGTTTTTAAATGGCACCCAGAATTATGTTGCACGAAGCACAATTTCACAACATTCTGGGTCCATTTGTGTGAAAACAAGGTCCAATCAGGCTGAAACGTTACAAGAAGGTAGAATCTATTGAGTTGTAAGTGATCTGAACGTTTCATGATGATAGCACTTTCCTAAGGGGGTCAAACCATGTCCCAATGGTCACCGGATCTGGTGTCAATTTAAAGTAGTCCAGTTACACATTTGTGGGCTTATAACTTGGCTTCTGAATGTCCTAGAGAGATCAGGTTTGTTTTAGTATACTCCAATCAACAGCCCCTACAACCACAAAAAGGAATGGAGTCATTAGCACTTATGGTTTTTAATTGGCACCCAGAATTATGTTGCACGAAGCACAATTACACATCATTCTGGGTTCATTTGTGTGAAAACAAGGTCCAATCAGGCTAAAACGTTACAGAAAGGTAGAATCTATTGAGTTGTAAGTTATCTGAACGTTTCATGATGATAGTACTTTCCTAAGGGGATCAAACAATGTCCCAAAGGTCACCGGATCTGGTGTCATTTTAAAGAAGTAGTCCAGTTACACATTTGTGGGCTTATAACTTGGCTTCTGAATGTCCTAGAGAGATCAGGTTTGTTTTAATGTACCCCAATCAACAGCCCCTACAACCACAAAAAGGATTGGAGTCATTAGCACTTATGGTTTGTAAATGGCACCCAGAATTATGTTGCATGAAGCACAATTTCACATCATTCTGGGTCCATTTGTGTGAAAACAAGGTCCAATCAGGCTGAAATGTTAAAAGAAGGTAGAATCTATTGAGTTGTAAGTGATCTGAACGTTTCATGATGATCGCACATTCCTATAGGGGGTCACACCATGTCCCAAAGGTCACCGGATCTGGTGCCAATTTAAAGAAGTAGTCGAGTTACATCTTTGTGGGCTTATAACTTGGCTTCTGAATGTCCTAGAGAGATCAGGTTTGTTTTAGTATACTCCAATCAACAGCCCCTACAACCACAAAAAGGAATGGAGTCATTAGCACTTATGGTTTTTAAATGGCATCCAGAATTATGTTGCACGAATTACAATTTCACATCATTCTGGGTTCATTTGTGTGAAAACAAGGTCCAATCAGGCTGAGACGTTACAGGAAGGTAGAATCTATTGAATTGTAAGGGATCTGAACGTTTCATGATGATAGCACTTTCCTAAGGGGTAAAACCATGTCCCAAAGGTCACCGGGCCTGGTGTCACTTTAAAGTAGTAGTCCAGTTACACATTTGTGGGCTTATAACTTGGCTTCTGAATGTCCTAGAGAGATCAGGTTTGTTTTAGTGTACTCCAATCAACAGGCACTACAACCACAAAAAGGAATGGAGTCATTAGCACTTATGGTTTGTAAATGGCACCCAGAATTATGTTGCACGAAGCACAATTTCACATCATTCTGGGTCCATTTGTGTGAAAACAAGGTCCAATCAGGCTGAAACGTTACAAGAAGGTAGAATCTATTGAGTTGTAAGTGATCTGAACGTTTCAAGATGATCGCACTTTCCTAAGGGGGTCAAACCATGTCCCAAAGGTCACCGGATCTGGTGTCAATTTAAAGAAGTATTCCATTTACACATTTGTGGGCTTATAACTTGGCTTCTGAATGTCCTAGAGAGATCAGGTTTGTTTTAATGTACTCCAATCAACAGCCCCTACAACCACAAAAAGGAATGGAGTCATTAGCACTTATGGTTTGTAAATGGCTCCCAGAATTATGTTGCACGAAGCACAATTTCACATCATTCTGGGTCCATTTGTGTGAAAACAAGGTCCAATCAGGCTGAAACGTTACAAGAAGGTAGAATCTTTTGAGTTGTAAGTGATCTGAACGTTTCGTGATGATCACACTTTCCTAAGGGGGTCAAACCATGTCCCAAAGGTCACCGGATCTGGTGTCAATTTAAAGAAGTAGTCCAGTTACACATTTGTGGGCTTATAACTTGGCTTCTGAATGTCCTAGAGAGATCAGGTTTGTTTTAGTATACTCCAATCAACAGCCCCTACAACCACAAAAAGAAATAGAGTCATTAGCACTTATGGTTTTTAAATGGCACCCAGAAATATGTTGCACGAAGCACAATTTCACATCATTCTGGGTTCATTTGTGTGAAAACAAGGTCCAATCAGGCTGAAACGTTACAGGAAGGTAGAATCTATTGAGTTGTAAGTGATCTGAACGTTTCATGATGATAGTACTTTCCTAAGGGGGTCAAACCATGTCCCTAAGGTCACCGGATCTGGTGTCATTTTAAAGTAGTCCAGTTACACATTTGTGGGCTTATAACTTGGCTTCTGAATGTCCTAGAGAGATCAGGTTTGTTTTAGTATACTCCAATCAACAGCCCCTACAACCACAAAAAGGAATGGAGTCATTAGCACTTATGGTTTTTAAATGGCATCCAGAATTATGTTGCACGAAGCACAATTTCACATCATTCTGGGTACATTTGTGTGAAAACAAGGTCCAATCAGGCTGAGACGTTACAGGAAGGTAGAATCTATTGAATTGTAAGGGATCTGAACGTTTCATGATGATAGCACTTTCCTAAGGGGGTCAAACCATGTCCCAAAGGTCACCGGATCTGGTGTCAATTTAAAGAAGTAGTCCAGTTACACATTTGTGGGCTAATAACTTGGCTTCTGAATGTCCTAGAGAGATCAGGTTTGTTTTAGTGTACTCCAATCAACAGCCCCTACAACCACAAAAAGGAATGGAGTCATTAGCACTTATGGTTTGTAAATGGCACCCAGAATTATGTTGCACGAAGCACAATTTCACATCATTCTGGGTCCATTTGTGTGAAAACAAGGTCCAATCAGGCTGAAACGTTACAAGAAGGTAGAATCTATTGAGTTGTAAGTGATCTGAACGTTTCGTGATGATCGCACATTCCTATAGGGGGTAAAACCATGTCCCAAAGGTCACCGGGCCTGGTGTCACTTTAAAGAAGTAGTCTAATTGCACCTTTGAGGGCTTATAACTTGGTTTCTGAATGTCCTAGAGAGATCAGGTTTGTTTTAGTGTACTCCAATCAACAGCCCCTACAACCTAAAAAAGGAATGGACTCATTAGCACTTATGGTTTTTAAATGGCACCCAGAACTATGTTGCACGAAGCACAATTTCACATCATTCTGGGTCCATTTGTGTGAAAACAAGGTCCAATCAGGATGAAACGTTAAAAGAAGGTAGAATCTATTGACTTGTAAGTGATCTGAACGTTTCATGATGATAGCGCTTTCCTAAGGGGGTCAAACCATGTCCCAAAGGTCACCGGATCTGGTGTCAATTTAACGCAGTAGTCCAGTTACACATTTGTGGGCTTATAACTTGGCTTCTGAATGTCCTAGAGAGATCAGGTTTGTTTTAGTATACTCCAATCAACAGCCCCTACAACCACAAAAAGGAATGGAGTCATTAGCACTTATGGTTTTTAAATGGCACCCAGAATTATGTTGCACGAAGCACAATTTCACATCATTCTGGGTTCATTTGTGTGAAAACAAGGTCAAATCAGGCTGAAACGTTACAGAAAGGTAGAATCTATTGAGTTGTAAGTGATCTGAACGTTTCATGATCATAGTACTTTCCTAAGGGGGTCAAACCATGTCCCAAAGGTCACCGGATCTGGTGTCAATTTAAAGAAGTAGTCCAGTTACACATTTGTGGGCTTATAACTTGGCTTCTGAATGTCCTAGAGAGATCAGGTTTGTTTTAGTATACTCCAATCAACAGCCCCTACAACCACAAAAAGGAATGGAGTCATTAGCACTTATGGTTTTTAAATGGCACCCAGAATTATGTTGCACGAAGCACAATTTCACATCATTCTGGGTTCATTTGTGTGAAAACAAGGTCCAATCAGGCTGAAACGTTACAAGAAGGTAGAATCTATTGAGTTGTAAGTGATCTGAACGTTTCATGATGATCGCACATTCCTATAGGGGGTCAAACCATGTCCCAAAGGTCACCGGGCCTGGTGTCACTTTAAAGAAGTAGTCCAATTACACCTTTGAGGGATTATAACTTGGTTTCTGAATGTCCTAAAGAGATCAGGTTTGTTTTAATATACTCCAACCACCAGCCCCTACACCCACAAAAAGGAATGGAGTCATTAGCACTTATGGTTTTTAAATGGCACCCAGAATTATGTTGCACGAAGCACAATTTCACATCATTCTGGGTTCATTTGTGTGAAAACAAGGTCCAGTCAGGCTGAAACGTTACAGGAAGGTAGAATCTATGGAGTTGTAAGTGATCTGAACGTTTCATGATGATAGCACTTTCTTAAGGGGGTCAAACAATGTCCCAAAGGTCACCGGATCTGGTGTCAATTTAAAGAAGTAGTCTAATTGCACCTTGAGGGCTTATAACTTGGTTTCTGAATGTCCTAGAGAGATCAGGTTTGTTTTAGTGTACTCCAATCAACAGCCCCTACAACCTAAAAAAGGAATGGACTCATTAGCACTTATGGTTTTTAAATGGCACCCAGAATTATGTTGCACGAAGCACAATTTCACATCATTCTGGGTCCATTTGTGTGAAAACAAGGTCCAATCAGGCTGAAACGTTACAAGAAGGTAGAATCTATTGAGTTGTAAGTGATCTGAAAGTTTCATGATGATAGCACTTTCCTAAGGGGGTGAAACCATGTCCCAAAGGTCACCGGATCTGGTGTCAATTTAAAGAAGTAGTCCAGTTACACATTTGTGGGCTTATAACTTGGCTTCTGAATGTCCTAGAGAGATCGGGTTTGTTTTAGTATACTCCAATCAACAGCCCCTACAACCACAAAAAGGAATGGAGTCATTAGAACTTATGGTTTTTAAATGGCACCCAGAATTATGTTGCACGAAGCACAATTTCACATCATTCTGGGTCCATTTGTGTGAAAACAAGGTCCAATCAGGCTGAAACGTTACAGAAAGGTAGAATCTATTGAGTTGTAAGTGATCTGAACGTTTCATGATGACAGTACTTTCCAAAGGGGATCAAACAATGTCCCAAAGGTCACCGGATCTGGTGTCAATTTAAAGAAGTAGTCCAGTTACACATTTGTGGGCTTATAACTTGGCTTCTGAATGTCCTAGAGAGATCAGGTTTGTTTTAATGTACTCCAATCAACAGCCCCTACAACCACAAAAAGGATTGGAGTCATTAGCACTTATGGTTTGTAAATGGCACCCAGAATTATGTTGCATGAAGCACAATTTCACATCATTCTGGGTCCATTTGTGTGAAAACAAGGTCCAATCAGGCTGAAACGTTACAGGAAGGTAGAATCTATTGAGTTGTAAGTGATCTGAACGTTTCATGATGATAGCACTTTCCTAAGGGGGTCAAACCATGTCCCAAAGGTCACCGGATCTGGTGTCAATTTAAAGAAGTAGTCCAGTTACACATTTGTGGGCTTATAACTTGGCTTCTGAATGTCCTAGAGAAATCAGGTTTGTTTTAAAGTACTCCAATCAGCAGCCCCTACAACCACAAAAAGAAATGGAGTCATTAGCACTTATGGTTTGTAAATGGCACCCAGAATTATGTTGCACGAAGCACAATTTCACATCATTCTGGGTTCATTTGTGTGAAAACAAGGTCCAATCAGGCTGAAACGTTACAAGAAGGTAGAATCTATTGAGTTGTAAGTGATCTGAACGTTTCATGATGATCGCACATTCCTATAGGGGGTCAAACCATGTCCCAAAGGTCACCGGGCCTGGTGTCACTTTAAAGAAGTAGTCCAATTACACCTTTGAGGGATTATAACTTGGTTTCTGAATGTCCTAGAGAGATCAGGTTTGTTTTAATGTACTCCAACCAACAGCCCCTACAACCACAAAAAGGAATGGAGTCATTAGCACTTATGTTTTGTAAATGGCACCCAGAATTATGTTGCACGAAGCACAATTTCACATCATTCTGGGTCCATTTGTGTGAAAACAAGGTCCAATCAGGCTGAAATGTTACAAGAGGGTAGAATCTATTGAGTTGTAAGTGATCTGAACGTTTCAAGATGATCACACTTTCCTAAGGGGGTCAAACCATGTCCCAAAGGTCACCGGATCTGGTGTCAATTTAAAGAAGTAGTCCACTTACACATTTGTGGGCTTATAACTTGGCTTCTGAATGTCCTAGAGAGATCAGGTTTGTTTTAGTATACTCCAATCAACAGCCCCTACAACCACAAAAAGGAATGGAGTCATTAGCACTTATGGTTTTTAAATGGCACCCAGAATTATGTTGCACGAAGCACAATTTCACATCATTCTGGGTTCATTTGTGTGAAAACAAGGTCCAATCAGGCTGACACGTTACAAGAAGGTAGAATCTATTGAGTTGTAAGTGATCTGAACGTTTCATGATGATCGCACATTCCTATAGGGGGTAAAACCATGTCCCAAAGGTCACCGGGCCTGGTGTCACTTTAAAGAAGTAGTCTAATTGCACCTTTGAGGGCTTATAACTTGGTTTCTGAATGTCCTAGAGAGATCAGGTTTGTTTTAGTGTACTCCAATCAACAGCCCCTACAACCTAAAAAAGGAATGGCCTCATTAGCACTTATGGTTTTTAAATGGCACCCAGAATTATGTTGCACGAAGCACAATTTCACAACATTCTGGGTCCATTTGTGTGAAAACAAGGTCCAATCAGGCTGAAACGTTACAAGAAGGTAGAATCTATTGAGTTGTAAGTGATCTGAACGTTTCATGATGATAGCACTTTCCTAAGGGGGTCAAACCATGTCCCAAAGGTCACCGGATCTGGTGTCAATTTAAAGTAGTCCAGTTACACATTTGTGGGCTTATAACTTGGCTTCTGAATGTCCTAGAGAGATCAGGTTTGTTTTAGTATACTCCAATCAACAGCCCCTACAACCACAAAAAGGAATGGAGTCATTAGCACTTATGGTTTTTAATTGGCACCCAGAATTATGTTGCACGAAGCACAATTTCACATCATTCTGGGTTCATTTGTGTGAAAACAAGGTCCAATCAGGCTAAAACGTTACAGAAAGGTAGAATCTATTGAGTTGTAAGTGATCTGAACGTTTCATGATGATAGTGCTTTCCTAAGGGGATCAAACAATGTCCCAAAGGTCACCGGATCTGGTGTCAATTTAAAGAAGTAGTCCAGTTACACATTTGTGGGCTTATAACTTGGCTTCTGAATGTCCTAGAGAGATCAGGTTTGTTTTAATGTACCCCAATCAACAGCCCCTACAACCACAAAAAGGATTGGAGTCATTAGCACTTATGGTTTTTAAATGGCACCCAGAATTATGTTGCATGAAGCACAATTTCACATCATTCTGGGTCCATTTGAGTGAAAACAAGGTCCAATCAGGCTGAAATGTTAAAAGAAGGTAGAATCTATTGAGTTGTAAGTGATCTGAACGTTTCATGATGATCGCACATTCCTATAGGGGGTCACACCATGTCCCAAAGGTCACCGGATCTGGTGCCAATTTAAAGAAGTAGTCCAGTTACATCTTTGTGGGCTTATAACTTGGCTTCTGAATGTCCTAGAGAGATCAGGTTTGTTTTAGTATACTCCAATCAACAGCCCCTACAACCACAAAAAGGAATGGAGTCATTAGCACTTATGGTTTTTAAATGGCACCCAGAAATATGTTGCACGAAGCACAATTTCACATCTTTCTGGGTTCATTTGTGTGAAAACAAGGTCCAATCAGGCTGAAACGTTACAGGAAGGTAGAATCTATTGAGTTGTAAGTGATATGAACGTTTCATGATGATAGTACTTTCCTAAGGGGGTCAAACCATGTCCCTAAGGTCACTGGATCTGGTGTCATTTTAAAGTAGTCCAGTTACACATTTGTGGGCTTATAACTTGGCTTCTGAATGTCCTAGAGAGATCAGGTTTGTTTTAGTATACTCCAATCAACAGCCCCTACAACCACAAAAAGGAATGGAGTCATTAGCACTTATGGTTTTTAAATGGCATCCAGAATTATGTTGCACGAAGCACAATTTCACATCATTCTGGGTTAATTTGTGTGAAAACAAGGTCCAATCAGGCTGAGACGTTACAGGAAGGTAGAATCTATTGAATTGTAATGGATCTGAACGTTTCATGATGATAGCACTTTCCTAAGGGGTCAAACCATGTCCCAAAGGTCACCGGATCTGGTGTCAATTTAAAGAAGTAGTCCAGTTACACATTTGTGGGCTTATAACTTGGCTTCTGAATGTCCTAGAGAGATCAGGTTTGTTTTAATGTACTCCAATCAACAGCCCCTACAACCACAAAAAGGAATGGAGTCATTAGCACTTATGGTTTTTAAATGGCACCCAGAATTATGTTGCACGAAGCACAATTTCACATCATTCTGGGTCCATTTGTGTGAAAAAAGGGTCCAATCAGGCTGAAATGTTACAAGAAGGTAGAATCTCTTGAGTTGTAAGTGATCTGAACGTTTCATGATGATCGCACATTCCTATAGGGGGTAAAACCATGTCCCAAAGGTCACCGGGCCTGGTGTCACTTTAAAGTAGTAGTCCAGTTACACATTTGTGGGCTTATAACTTGGCTTCTGAATGTCCTAGAGAGATCAGGTTTGTTTTAGTGTACTCCAATCAACAGGCACTACAACCACAAAAAGGAATGGAGTCATTAGCACTTATGGTTTGTAAATGGCACCCAGAATTATGTTGCACGAAGCACAATTTCACATCATTCTGGGTCCATTTGTGTGAAAACAAGATCCAATCAGGCTGAAACGTTACAAGAAGGTAGAATCTATTGAGTTGAAAGTGATCTGAAAGTTTCATGATGATCGCACATTCCTATAGGGGGTCAAACCATGTCCCAAAGGTCACCGGATCTGGTGTCAATTTAAAGAAGTAGTCCAGTTACATCTTTGTGGGCTTATAACTTGGCTTCTGAATGTCCTAGAGAGATCAGGTTTGTTTTAGTATACTCCAATCAACAGCCCCTACAACCACAAAAAGGAATGGAGTCATTAGCACTTATGGTTTTTAAATGGCACCCAGAATTATGTTGCACGAAGCACAATTTCACATCATTCTGGGTTCATTTGTGTGAAAACAAGGTCCAATCAGGCTGAAACGTTACAGGAAGGTAGAATCTATTGAGTTGTAAGTGATCTGAACGTTTCATGATGATAGTACTTTCCTAAGGGGATCAAACCATGTCCCAAAGGTCACCGGATCTGGTGTCAATTTAAAGAAGTAGTCCAGTTACACATTTGTGGGCTTATAACTTGGCTTCTGAATGTCCTAGAGAGATCAGGTTTTTTTTTAATGTACTCCAATCAACAGCCCCTACAACCACAAAAAGGAATGGAGTCATTAGCACTTATGGTTTGTAAATGGCACCCAGAATTATGTTGCATGAAGCACAATTTCACATCATTCTGGGTCCATTTGTGTGAAAACAAGGTCCAATCAGGCTGAAACGTTACAAGAAGGTAGAATCTTTTGAGTTGTAAGTGATCTGAACGTTTCGTGATGATCACACTTTCCTAAGGGGGTCAAACCATGTCCCAAAGGTCACCAGATCTGGTGTCAATTTAAAGAAGTAGTCCAGTTACACATTTGTGGGCTTATAACTTGGCTTCTGAATGTCCTAGAGAGATCAGGTTTGTTTTAGTATACTCCAATCAACAGCCCCTACAACCACAAAAAGAAATGGAGTCATTAGCACTTATGGTTTTTAAATGGCACCCAGAAATATGTTGCACGAAGCACAATTTCACAGCATTCTGGGTTCATTTGTGTGAAAACAAGGTCCAATCAGGCTGAAACGTTACAGGAAGGTAGAATCTATTGAGTTGTAAGTGATCTGAACGTTTCATGATGATAGTACTTTCCTAAGGGGGTCAAACCATGTCCCTAAGGTCACCGGATCTGGTGTCATTTTAAAGTAGTCCAGTTACACATTTGTGGGCTTATAACTTGGCTTCTGAATGTCCTAGAGAGATCAGGTTTGTTTTAGTATACTCCAATCAACAGCCCCTACAACCACAAAAAGGAATGGAGTCATTAGCACTTATGGTTTTTAAATGGCATCCAGAATTATGTTGCACGAAGCACAATTTCACATCATTCTGGGTACATTTGTGTGAAAACAAGGTCCAATCAGGCTGAGACGTTACAGGAAGGTAGAATCTATTGAATTGTAAGGGATCTGAACATTTCATGATGATAGCACTTTCCTAAGGGGTTCAAACCATGTCCCAAAGGTCACCGGATCTGGTGTCAATTTAAAGAAGTAGTCCAGTTACACATTTGTGGGCTTATAACTTGGCTTCTGAATGTCCTAGAGAGATCAGGTTTGTTTTAGTGTACTCCAATCAACAGCCCCTACAACCACAAAAAGGAATGGAGTCATTAGCACTTATGGTTTTTAAATGGCACCCAGAATTATGTTGCACGAAGCACAATTTCACATCATTCTGGGTTCATTTGTGTGAAAACAAGGTCCAATCAGACTGAAACGTTACAAGAAGGTAGAATCTATTGAGTTGTAAGTGATCTGAACGTTTCATGATGATCGCATATTCCTATAGGGGGTCAAACCATGTCCCAAAGGTCACCGGGCCTGGTATCCCTTTAAAGAAGTAGTCCAATTACACCTTTGTGGGCTTATAACTTGGTTTCTGAATGTCCTAGCGAGATCAGGTTTGTTTTAATGTACTCGCACCAACAGCCCCTACAACCACAAAAAGGAATGGAGTCATTAGCACTTATGGTTTGTAAATGGCACCCAGAATTATGTTGCACGAAGCACAATTTCACATCATTCTGGGTCCATTTGTGTGAAAACAAGGTCCAATAGGGCTGAAACGTTACAAGAAGGTAGAATCTATTGAGTTGTAAGTGATCTGAATGTTTCATGATGATCGCACATTCCTATAGGGGGTCAAACCATGTCCCAAAGGTCACCGGGCCTGGTGTCACTTTAAAGAAGTAGTCCAATTACACCTTTGAGGGCTTATAACTTGGTTTCTGAATGTCCTAGAGAGATCAGGTTTGTTTTAGTGTACTCCAATCAACAGCCCCTACAACCACAAAAAGGAATGGAGTCATTAGCACTTATGGTTTTTAAATGGCACCCAGAATTATGTTGCACGAAGCACAATTTCACATCATTCTGGGTCCATTTGTGTGAAAACAAGGTCCAATCAGGCTGAAACGTTACAAGAAGGTAGAATCTATTGAGTTGTAAGTGATCTGAACGTTTCATGATGATCGCACATTCCTATAGGCGGTCAAACCATGTCCCAAAGGTCACCGGGCCTGGTGTCACTTTAAAGAAGTAGTCCAATTACACCTTTGAGGGCTTATAACTTGGTTTCTGAATGTCCTAGAGAGATCAGGTTTGTTTTAGTGTACTCCAATCAACAGCCCCTACAACCTCAAAAAGGAATGGAGTCATTAGCACTTATGGTTTTTAAATGGCTCCCAGAATTATGTTGCACGAAGCACAATTTCACATCATTCTAGGTCCATTTGTGTGAAAACTAGGTCCAATCAGGCTGAAACGTTACAAGAAGGTAGAATCTATTGAGTTGTAAGTGATCTGAACGTTTCATGATGATCGCACATTCCTATTGGGAGTCAAACCATGTCCCAAAGGTCACCGGGCCTGGTGTCACTTTAAAGAAGTAGTCCAGTTACACATTTGTGGGCTTATAACTTGGCTTCTGAATATCCTAGAGAGGTCAGGTTTGTTTTAGAGTACTCCAATTAGCAGCCCCCATTTCCACTAAAAGGAATGGAGTCATTAGCACTTATGGTTTTTAAATGGCACCCAGAATTATGTTGCATGAAGCACAATTTCACATCATTCTGGGTCCATTTGTGTGAAAACAAGGTCCAATCAGGCAGAAACGTTACAGGAAGGTAGAATCTATTGAATTGTAAGTGATCTGAACGTTTCATGATGATAGCACTTTACTAAGGGGGTCAAACCATGTCCCAAAGGTCACAGGATCTGGTGTCAATTTAAAGAAGTAGTCCAGTTACACCTTTGTGGGCTTATAACTTGGCTTTTGAATGACCTTGAGAGATCAGGTTTGTTTTAGAGTACACAAATTAACAGCCCCCATTACCCCAAGAAGGAATGGAGTCATTAGCAGTTATGGTTTTTAAATGGCACCCAGAATTATGTTGCACGAAGCACAATTTCACATCATTCTGGGTTCATTTGTGTGAAAACAAGGTCCAATCAGGCTGAAACGTTACAGGAAGGTAGAATCTATTGAGTTGTAAGTGATCTGAACGTTTCATGATGATCGCACATTCCTATAGGGGGTCAAACCATGTCCCAAAGGTCACCGGGCCTGGTGTCACTTTAAAGAAGTAGTCCAGTTACACCTTTGAGGGCTTATAACTTGGCTTTGGAATATCCTAGAGAGGTCAGGTTTGTTTTAGAGTACTCCAATTAACAGCCCCCATTACTCCAAGAAGGAATGGAGTCATTAGCAGTTATGGTTTTTAAATGGCACCCAGAATTATGTTGCACGAAGCACAATTTCACATCATTCTGGGTTCATTTGTGTGAAAACAAGGTCCAATCAGGCTGAAACGTTACAGGAAGGTAGAATCTATTGAGTTGTAAGTGATCTGAACGTTTCATGATGATAGCACTTTCCTATAGGGGGTCAAACCATGTCCCAAAGGTCACCGGATCTGGTGTCACTTTAAAGAAGTAGTCCAGTTACACATTAGAGGGCTTATAACTTGGCTTCTGAATGTCCAAGAGAGATCAGGTTTGTTTTAGTGTACTCCAGTCAACAGCCCCTACAACCACAAAAAGCAATGTAGTCATTAGCACTTATGATTTGGAATTGGCACCCAGAATTATGTTGCACGAAGCACAATTTCACATCATTCTGGGTCCATTTGTGTGAAAACAAGGTCCAATCAGGCTGAAACGTTACAAGAAGGTAGAATCTATTGAGTTGTAAGTGATCTGAACGTTTCATGATGATCGCACATTCCTATAGGGGGTCAAACCATGTCCCAAAGGTCACCGGATCTGGTGTCACTTTAAAAAAGTTGTCCAGTTACACATTTGTGGGCTTATAACTTGGCTTCTGAATGCCCTAGAGAGATCAGGTTTGTTTTAGTGTACTCCAATCAACAGCCCCTACAACCACAAAAAGGAATGGAGTCATTAGCACTTATGGTTTTTAAATGGCACCCAGAATTATGTTGCACGAAGCACAATTTCACATCATTCTGGGTTCATTTGTGTGAAAACAAGGTCCAATCACGCTGAAACGTTACAGGAAGGTAGAATCTATTGAGTTGCAAGTGATCTGAACGTTTCATGATGAAAGCACTTTCCTAAGGGGTCAAACCATGTCCCAAAGTTCACCGGATCTGGTGTCAATTTAAAGAAGTAGTCCAGTTACACATTTGTGGGCTTATAACTTGGCTTCCGAATGTCCTAGAGAGATCAGGTTTGTTTTAATGTACTCCTATCAACAGCCCCTACAACCACAAAAAGGAATGGAGTCAATAGCCCTTATGGTTTGTAAATGGCACCCAGAATTATGTTGCACGAAGCACAAGTTCACATCATTCTGGATCCATTTGTGTGAAAACAAGGTCCAATCAGGCTGAAACGTTACAAGAAGGTAGAATCTATTGAGTTGTAAGTGATCTGAACGTTTCATGATGATCGCTCATTCCTATAGGGGGTCAAACCATGTCCCAAAGGTCACCGGGCCAAGTGTCACTTTAAAGAAGTAGTCCAGTTACACCTTTGTGGGCTTATAACTTGGCTTCTGAATGACCTAGAGAGATCAGGTTTGTTTTAGAGTACTCCAATTAACAGCCCCCATTACCCCAAGAAGGAATGGAGTCATTAGCAGTTATGGTTTTTAAATGGCACCCAGAATTATGTTGCACGAAGCACAATTTCATATCATTCTGGGTTCATTTGTGTGAAAACAAGGTCCAATCAGGCTGAAACGTTACAGGAAGGTAGAATCTATTCAGTTGTAAGTGATCTGAACGTTTCATGATGATAGCACTTTCCTATAGGGGGTCAAACCATGTCCCAAAGGTCACCAGATCTGGTGTCACTTTAAAGAAGTAGTCCAGTTACACATTTGTGGGCTTATAACTTGGCTTCTGAATGTCCTAGAGAGATCAGGTTTGTTTTAGTGTACTCCAATCAACAGCCCCTACAACCAGAAAAAGGAATGGAGTCATTAGCACTAATGTTTTTTAAATGGCACCCAGAATTATGTTGCACGAAGCACAATTTCACATCATTCTGGGTTCATTTGTGTGAAAACAAGGTCCAATCAGGCTGAAACGTTACAGGAAGGTAGAATCTATTGAGTTGTAAGTGATCTGAACTTTTCATGATGATCGCACATTCCTATAGGGGGTCAAACCATGTCCCAAAGGTCACCGGGCCTGGTGTCACTTTAAAGAAGTAGTCCAGTTACACCTTTGAGGGCTCATAACTTGGCTTTGGAATATCCTAGAGAGGTCAGGTTTGTTTTAGAGTACTCCAATTAACAGCCCCCATTACTCCAAGAAGGAATGGAGTCATTAGCAGTTATGGTTTTTAAATGGCACCCAGAATTATGTTGCACGAAGCACAATTTCACATCATTCTGGGTTCATTTGTGTGAAAACAAGGTCCAATCAGGCTGAAGCGTTACAGGAAGGTAGAATCTATTGAGTGGTAAGTGATCTGAACGTTTCATGATGATAGCACTTTCCTACAGGGGGTCAAACCATGTCCCAAAGGTCACCGGATCTGGTGTCACTTTAAAGAAGTAGTCCAGTTACACATTTGAGGACTTATAACTTGGCTTCTGAATGTCCAAGAGAGATCAGGTTTGTTTTAGTGTACTCCAATCAACAGCCCCTACAACCATAAAAAGGAATGGAGTCATTAGCACTTATGGTTTGGAAATGGCACCCAGAATTATGTTGCACGAAGCACAATTTCACATCATTCTGGGTCCATTTGTGTGAAAACAAGGTCCAATCAGGCTGAAACGTTACAAGAAGGTAGAATCTATTGAGTTGTAAGTGATCTGAACATTTCATGATGATAGCACTTTCCTAAGGGGGTCAAACCATGTCCCAAAGGTCACCGGATCTGGTGTCAATTTACAGAAGTAGTCCAGTTACACATTTGTGGGCTTATAACTTAGCTTCTGAATGTCCTAGATAGATCAGGTTTGTTTTAGTGTACTCCAATCAACAGCCCCTACAACCACAAAAAGGAATGGAGTCATTAGCACTTATGGTTTTTAAATGGCACCCAGAATTATGTTGCACGAAGCACAATTTCACATCATTCTGGGTTCATTTGTGTGAAAACAAGGTCCAATCACGCTGAAATGTTACAGGAAGGTAGAATCTATTGAGTTGCAAGTGATCTGAACGTTTCATGATGATAGCACTTTCCTAAGGGGTCAAACCATGTCCCAAAGTTCACCGGATCTGGTGTCAATTTAAAGAAGTAGTCCAGTTACACATTTGTGGGCTTATAACTTGGCTTCCGAATGTCCTAGAGAGATCAGGTTTGTTGTAATGTACTCCAATCAACAGCCCCTACAACAACAAAAAGGAATGGAGTCATTAGCACTTATGGTTTGTAAATGGCACCCAGAATTATGTTGCACGAAGCACAAGTTCACATCATTCTGGATCCATTTGTGTGAAAACAAGGTCCAATCAGGCTGAAACGTTGCAAGAAGGTAGAATCTATTGAGTTGTAAGTGATCTGAACATTTCATGATGATCGCTCATTCCTATAGGGGGTCAAACCATGTCCCAAAGGTCACCGGGCCAAGTGTCACTTTAAAGAAGTAGTCCAGTTACACATTTGTGGGCTTATAACTTGGCTTCTGAATGTCCTAGAGAGATCAGGTTTGTTTTAGTGTACTCCAATCAACAGCCCCTACAACCACAAAAAGGAATGGAGTCATTAGCACTTATGGTTTTTAAATGGCACCCAGAATTATGTTGCACGAAGCACAATTTCACATCATTCTGGGTTCATTTGTGTGAAAACAAGGTCCAATCAGGCTGAAACGTTACAGGAAGGTAGAATCTATTGAGTTGTAAGTGATCTGAACTTTTCATGATGATCGCACATTCCTATAGGGGGTCAAACCATGTCCCAAAGGTCACCGGGCCTGGTGTCACTTTAAAGAAGTAGTCCAGTTACACCTTTGAGGGCTCATAACTTGGCTTTGGAATATCCTAGAGAGGTCAGGTTTGTTTTAGAGTACTCCAGTTAACAGCCCCCAATACTCCAAGAAGGAATGGAGTCATTAGCAGTTATGGTTTTTAAATGGCACCCAGAATTATGTTGCACGAAGCACAATTTCACATCATTCTGGGTTCATTTGTGTGAAAACAAGGTCCAATCAGGCTGAAACGTTACAGGAAGGTAGAATCTATTGAGTGGTAAGTGATCTGAACGTTTCTTGATGATAGCACTTTCCTACAGGGGGTCAAACCATGTCCCAAAGGTCACCGGATCTGGTGTCACTTTAAAGAAGTAGTCCAGTTACACATTTGAGGACTTATAACTTGGCTTCTGAATGTCCAAGAGAGATCAGGTTTGTTTTAGTGTACTCCAATCAACAGCCCCTACAACCACAAAAAGGAATGGAGTCATTAGCACTTATGGTTTGGAAATGGCACCCAGAATTATGTTGCACGAAGCACAATTTCACATCATTCTGGGTCCATTTGTGTGAAAACAAGGTCCAATCAGGCTGAAACGTTACAAGAAGGTAGAATCTATTGAGTTGTAAGTGATCTGAACGTTTCATGATGATAGCACTTTCCTAAGGGGGTCAAACCATGTCCCAAAGGTCACCGGATCTGGTGTCAATTTAAATAAGTAGTCCAGTTACACATTTGTGGGCTTATAACTTAGCTTCTGAATGTCCTAGATAGATCAGGTTTGTTTTAGTGTACTCCAATCAACAGCCCCTACAACCACAAAAAGGAATGGAGTCATTAGCACTTATGGTTTTTAAATGGCACCCAGAATTATGTTGCACGAAGCACAATTTCACATCATTCTGGGTTCATTTGTGTGAAAACAAGGTCCAATCACGCTGAAACGTTACAGGAAGGTAGAATCTATTGAGTTGTAAGTGATCTGAACGTTTCATGATGATCGCACATTCCTATAGGGGGTCAAACCATGTCCCAAAGTTCACCGGGTCTGGTGTCACTTTAAAGAAGTAGTCCAGTTACACCTTTGAGGGCTTATAACTTGGCTTTGGAATAGCCTAGAGAGGTCAGGTTTGTTTTAGAGCACTCCAATTAACAGCCCCCATTACCCCAAAAAGGAATGGAGTCATTAGCACTTATGGTTTTTAAATGGCACCCAGAAATATGTTGCACGAAGCACAATTTCACATCATTCTGGGTTCATTTGTGTGAAAACAAGGTCCAATCAGGCTGAAACGTTACAGGAAGGTAGAATCTATTGAGTTGTAAGTGATCTGAACGTTTCATGATGATAGCACTTTCCTATAGGTGGTCAAACCATGTCCCAAAGGTCACCGGATCTGGTGTCACTTTAAAGAAGTAGTCCAGTTACACATTTGTGGGCTTATAACTTGGCTTCTGAATGTCCTAGAGAGATCAGGTTTGTTTTAGTGTACTCCAATCAACAGCCCCTACAACCACAAAAAGGAATGGAGTCATTAGCACTTATGGTTTTTAAATGGCACCCAGAATTATGTTGCACGAAGCACAATTTCACATCATTCTGGGTTCATTTGTGTGAAAACAAGGTCCAATCAGGCTGAAACGTTACAGGAAGGTAGAATCTATTGAGTTGTAAGTGATCTGAACTTTTCATGATGATCGCACATTCCTATAGGGGGTCAAACCATGTCCCAAAGGTCACCGGGCCTGGTGTCACTTTAAAGAAGTAGTCCAGTTACACCTTTGAGGGCTCATAACTTGGCTTTGGAATATCCTAGAGAGGTCAGGTTTGTTTGAGAGTACTCCAGTTAACAGCCCCCAATACTCCAAGAAGGAATGGAGTCATTAGCAGTTATGGTTTTTAAATGGCACCCAGAATTATGTTGCACGAAGCACAATTTCACATCATTCTGGGTTCATTTGTGTGAAAACAAGGTCCAATCAGGCTGAAACGTTACAGGAAGGTAGAATCTATTGAGTGGTAAGTGATCTGAACGTTTCTTGATGATAGCACTTTCCTACAGGGGGTCAAACCATGTCCCAAAGGTCACCGGATCTGGTGTCACTTTAAAGAAGTAGTCCAGTTACACATTTGAGGACTTATAACTTGGCTTCTGAATGTCCAAGAGAGATCAGGTTTGTTTTAGTGTACTCCAATCAACAGCCCCTACAACCACAAAAAGGAATGGAGTCATTAGCACTTATGGTTTGGAAATGGCACCCAGAATTATGTTGCACGAAGCACAATTTCACATCATTCTGGGTCCATTTGTGTGAAAACAAGGTCCAATCAGGCTGAAACGTTACAAGAAGGTAGAATCTATTGAGTTGTAAGTGATCTGAACGTTTCATGATGATAGCACTTTCCTAAGGGGGTCAAACCATGTCCCAAAGGTCACCGGATCTGGTGTCAATTTAAAGAAGTAGTCCAGTTACACATTTGTGGGCTTATAACTTAGCTTCTGAATGTCCTAGATAGATCAGGTTTGTTTTAGTGTACTACAATCAACAGCCCCTACAACCACAAAAAGGAATGGAGTCATTAGCACTTATGGTTTTTAAATGGCACCCAGAATTATGTTGCACGAAGCACAATTTCACATCATTCTGGGTTCATTTGTGTGAAAACAAGGTCCAATCACGCTGAAACGTTACAGGAAGGTAGAATCTATTGAGTTGTAAGTGATCTGAACGTTTCATGATGATCGCACATTCCTATAGGGGGTCAAACCATGTCCCAAAGTTCACCGGGTCTGGTGTCACTTTAAAGAAGTAGTCCAGTTACACCTTTGAGGGCTTATAACTTGGCTTTGGAATAGCCTAGAGAGGTCAGGTTTGTTTTAGAGCACTCCAATTAACAGCCCCCATTACCCCAAAAAGGAATGGAGTCATTAGCACTCATGGTTTTTAAATGGCACCCAGAAATATGTTGCACGAAGCACAATTTCACATCATTCTGGGTTCATTTGTGTGAAAACAAGGTCCAATCAGGCTGAAACGTTACAGGAAGGTAGAATCTATTGAGTTGTAAGTGATCTGAACGTTTCATGATGATAGCACTTTCCTATAGGTGGTCAAACCATGTCCCAAAGGTCACCGGATCTGGTGTCACTTTAAAGAAGTAGTCCAGTTACACATTTGTGGGCATATAACTTGGCTTCTGAATGTCCTAGAGAGATCAGGTTTGTTTTAGTGTACTCCAATCAACAGCCCCTACAACCACAAAAAGGAATGGAGTCATTAGCACTTATGGTTTTTAAATGGCACCCAGAATTATGTTACACGAAGCACAATTTCACATTATTCTGGGTCCATTTGTGTGAAAACAAGGTCCAATCAGGCTGAAACGTTACAAGAAGGTAGAATCTATTGAGTTGTAAGTGATCTGAACGTTTCATGATGATAGCACTTTCCTATAGCGGTTCAAACAATGTCCCAAAGGTCACCGGATCTGGTGTCAATTTAAATAAGTAGTCCAATTACACATTTGTGGGCTTATAACTTGGCTTCTGAATGTCCTAGAGAGATCAGGTTTGTTTTAGTGTACTCCAATCAACAGCCCTTACAACCACAAAAAGGAATGGAGTCATTAGCACTTATGGTTTGGAAATGGCACCCAGAATTATGTTGCACGAAGCACAATTTCACATCATTCTGGGTCCATTTGTGTGAAAACACGGTCCAATCAGGCTGAAACGTTACAAGAAGGTAGAATCTATTGAGTTGTAAGTGATCTGAACGTTTCATGATGATAGCACTTTCCTATAGGTGGTCAAACCATGTCCCAAAGGTCACCGGATCTGGTGTCAATTTAAAGAAGTAGTCCAATTACACATTTGTGGGCTTATAACTTGGCTTCTGAATGTCCTAGAGAGATCAGGTTTGTTTTAGTGTACTCCAATCAACAGCCCCTACAACCACAAAAAGGAATGGAGTCATTAGCACTTATGGTTTTTAAATGGCACCCAGAATTATGTTGCACGAAGCACAATTTCACATCATTCTGGATCCATTTGTGTGAAAACAAGGTCCAATCACGCTGAAACATTACAAGAAGGTAGAATCTATTGAGTTGTAAGTGATCTGAACGTTTCATGATGATCGCTCATTCCTATAGGGGGTCAAACCATGTCCCAAAGGTCACCGGGCCAAGTGTCACTTTAAAGAAGTAGTCCAGTTCCACCTTTGTGGGCTTATAACTTGGCTTCTGAATGACCTAGAGAGATCAGGTTTGTTTTAGAGTACTCCAATTAACAGCCCCCATTACCCCAAGAAGGAATGGAGTCATTAGCAGTTATGGTTTTTAAATGGCACCCAGAATTATGTTGCACGAAGCACAATTTCATATCATTCTGGGTTCATTTGTGTGAAAACAAGGTCCAATCAGGCTGAAACGTTACAGGAAGGTAGAATCTATTGAGTGGTAAGTGATCTGAACGTTTCATGATGATAGCACTTTCCTACAGGGGGTCAAACCATGTCCCAAAGGTCACCGGATCTGGTGTCACTTTAAAGAAGTAGTCCAGTTACACATTTGAGGACTTATAACTTGGCTTCTGAATGTCCAAGAGAGATCAGGTTTGTTTTAGTGTACTCCAATCAACAGCCCCTACAACCACAAAAAGGAATGGAGTCATTAGCACTTATGGTTTGGAAATGGCACCCAGAATTATGTTGCACGAAGCACAATTTCACATCATTCTGGGTCCATTTGTGTGAAAACAAGGTCTAATCAGGCTGAAACGTTACAAGAAGGTAGAATATATTGAGTTGTAAGTGATCTGAACATTTCATGATGATAGCACTTTCCTAAGGGGGTCAAACCATGTCCCAAAGGTCACCGGATCTGGTGTCAATTTAAAGAAGTAGTCCAGTTACACATTTGTGGGCTTATAACTTAGCTTCTGAATGTCCTAGATAGATCAGGTTTGTTTTAGTGAACTCCAATCAACAGCCCCTACAACCACAAAAAGGAATGGAGTCATTAGCACTTATGGTTTTTAAATGGCACCCAGAATTATGTTGCACGAAGCACAATTTCACATCATTCTGGGTTCATTTGTGTGAAAACAAGGTCCAATCACGCTGAAATGTTACAGGAAGGTAGAATCTATTGAGTTGCAAGTGATATGAACGTTTCATGATGATAGCACTTTCCTATAGGTGGTCAAACCATGTCCCAAAGGTCACCGGATCTGGTGTCACTTTAAAGAAGTAGTCCAGTTACACATTTGTGGGCTTATAACTTGGCTTCTGAATGTCCTAGAGAGATCAGGTTTGTTTTAGTGTACTCCAATCAACAGCCCCTACAACCACAAAAAGGAATGGAGTCATTAGCACTTATGGTTTTTAAATGGCACCCAGAATTATGTTGCACGAAGCACAATTTCACATCATTCTGGGTCCATTTGTGTGAAAACAAGGTCCAATCAGGCTGAAACGTTACAAGAAGGTAGAATCTATTGAGTTGTAAGTGATCTGAACGTTTCATGATGATAGCACTTTCCTATAGCGGTTCAAACAATGTCCCAAAGGTCACCGGATCTGGTGTCAATTTAAAGAAGTAGTCCAATTACACATTTGTGGGCTTATAACTTGGCTTCTGAATGTCCTAGAGAGATCAGGTTTGTTTTAGTGTACTCCAATCAACAGCCCTTACAACCACAAAAAGGAATGGAGTCATTAGCACTTATGGTTTGGAAATGGCACCCAGAATTATGTTGCACGAAGCACAATTTCACATCATTCTGGGTCCATTTGTGTGAAAACAAGGTCCAATCAGGCTGAAACGTTACAAGAAGGTAGAATCTATTGAGTTGTAAGTGATCTGAACGTTTCATGATGATCGCACATTCCTATAGGGGGTCAAACCATGTCCCAAAGGTCACCGGAACTGGTGTCACTTTAAAGAAGTAGTCCAGTTACACCTTTGAGGGCTTATAACTTGGCTTTGGAATATCCTAGAGAGGTCAAGTTTTTTTTTAGAGTACTCCAATTAACAGCCCCCATTACCCCAAAAAGGAATGGAGTCATTAGCAGTTATGGTTTTTAAATGGCACCCAGAAATATGTTGCACGAAGCACAATTTCACATCATTCTGGGTTCATTTGTGTGAAAACAAGGGCCAATCAGGCTGAAACGTTACAGGAAGGTAGAATCTATTGAGTTGTAAGTGATCTGAACGTTTCATGATGATAGCACTTTCCTAAGGGGGTCAAACCATGTCCCAAAGGTCACCGGATCTGGTGTCAATTTAAATAAGTAGTCCAGTTACACCTTTGTGGGCTTATAACTTGGCTTCTGAATGACCTAGAGAGATCAGGTTTGTTTTAGAGTACTCCAATTAACAGCCCCTATTACCCCAAGAAGGAATGGAGTCATTAGCAGTTATGGTTTTTAAATGGCACCCAGAATTATGTTGCACGAAGCACAATTTCACATCATTCTGGGTTCATTTGTGTGAAAACAAGGTCCAATCAGGCTGAAACGTTACAGGAAGTTAGAATCTATTGAGTTGTAAGTGATCTGAACGTTTCATGATGATAGCACATTCCTATAGGGGGTCAAACCATGTCCCAAAGGTCACCGGGCCTGGTGTCACTTTAAAGAAGTAGTCCAGTTACACCTTTGAGGGCTTATAACTTGGCTTTGGAATAGCCTAGAGAGGTCAGGTTTGTTTTAGAGTACCCCAATTAACAGCCTCTACAACCACAAAAAGGAATGGAGTCATTAGCACTTATGGTTTTTAAATGGCACCCAGAATTATGTTGCACGAAGCACAATTTCACATCATTCTGGGTCCATTTGTGTGAAAACAAGGTCCAATCAGGCTGAAACGTTACAGGAAGTTAGAATCTATTGAGTTGTAAGTGATCTGAACGTTTCATGATGATAGCACATTCCTATAGGGGGTCAAACCATGTCCCAAAGGTCACCGGATCTGGTGTCAATTTAAAGAAGTAGTCCAATTACACATTTGTGGGCTTATAACTTGGCTTCTGAATGTCCTAGAGCGATCAGGTTTGTTTTACTGTACTCCAATCAACAGCCCTTACAACCACAAAAAGGAATGGAGTCATTAGCACTTATGGTTTGGAAATGGCACCCAGAATTATGTTGCACGATGCACAATTTCACATCATTCTGGGTCCATTTGTGTGAAAACAAGGTCCAATCAGGCTGAAACGTTACAAGAAGGTAGAATCTATTGAGTTGTAAGTGATCTGAACGTTTCATGATGATCGCACATTCCTATAGGGGGTCAAACCATGTCCCAAAGGTCACCGGGCCTGGTGTCACTTTAAAGAAGTAGTCCAGTTACACCTTTGAGGGCTTATAACTTGGCTTTGGAATATCCTAGAGAGGTCAGGTTTGTTTTAGAGTACTCCAATTAACAGCCCCCATTACCCCAAGAAGGAATGGAGTCATTAGCACTTATGGTTTGTAAATGGCACCCAGAATTATGTTGCACGAAGCACAATTTCACATCATTCTGGGTCCATTTGTGTGAAAACAAGGTCCAATAAGGCTGAAACGTCACAAAAAAGTAGAATGTAGTGAGTTGTAAATGATTCCTGTGCTTCATGATGATAGCACATTCCTAAGGGCGTCAAATCAGGTCATAAAGGTCACCGGATCACTTGTTCCTTAAAGGCAGGGTTCCAAACACACATTTGGGGGCTTATAACTTGGCTTCTGAATGTCCTAGAGAGGTCAGGTTTGTTTTAGAGTACTTCAATTAACAGCTCCTACAACCCCAAAAAGGAATGGAGTCATTAGCACTTATGGGTTTTAAATGCCACCCAGAATTATGTCGCACAAAGCACAATTTCACATCATTCCTGGTCCATTTCTCAGAAAAAAGCTTCAATCAGGCTGAAACGTCAGAGAAAAGTAGAATCTATTGAGTTGTAAAGGATTCCTGTGTTTCATGATGATAGCACATTCCTAAGGGCGTCAAATCAGGTCATAAAGGTCACCGGATCACTTGTTCCTTAAAGGCAGGGTTCCAAACACACCTTTGTGGGCTTATAACTTGGCTTCTGAATGTCCTAGAGAGATCAGGTTTGTTTTAGTATACTCCAATCAACAGCCCCTAAAACCACAAAAAGGAATGGAGTCATTAGCACTTATGGTTTTTAAATGGCACCCAGAATTATGTTGCACGAAGCACAATTTCACATCATTCTGGGTCCATTTGTGTGAAAACAAGGTCCAATCAGGCTGAAACGTTACAAGAAGGTAGAATCTATTGAGTTGTAAGTGATCTGAACGTTTCATGATGATCGCACATTCCTATAGGGGGTCAAACCATGTCCCAAAGGTCACCGGGCCTGGTGTCACTTTAAAGAAGTAGTCCAGTTACACATTTGTGGGATTAAAACTTGGCTTCTGAATGTCCTAGAGAGATCAGGTTTGTTTTAGTGTACTCCAATCAACAGCCCCTACAACCTCAAAAAGGATTGGAGTCATTAGCACTTATGGTTTTTAAATGGCACCCAGAATTATGTTGCACGAAGCACAATTTCACATCATTCTGGGTCCATTTGTGTGAAAACAAGGTCCAATCAGGCTGAAACGTTACAAGAAGGTAGAATCTATTGAGTTGTAAGTGATCTGAACGTTTCATGATGATCGCACATTCCTATAGGGGGTCAAACCATGTCCCAAAGGTCACCGGGCCTGGTGTCACTTTAAAGAAGTAGTCCAGTTACACCTTTGTGGGCTTATAACTTGGCTTCTGAATGTCCTAGAGAGGTCAGATTTGTTTTAGAGTACTCCAATCCACAGCCCCCATTACCACTAAAAGGAATGGAGTCATTAGCACTTATGGTTTTTAAATGGCACCCAGAATTATGTTGCACGAAGCACAATTTCACATCATTCTGGGTCCATTTGTGTGAAAACAAGGTCCAATCAGGCTGAAACGTCACAGAAAAGTAGAATCTATTGAGTTGTAAATGATTCCTGTGTTTTATTATGATAGCACATTCCTATAGGGGGTCAAACCATGTCCCAAAGGTCACGGGGCCTGGTGTCACTTCAAAGAAGTAGTCCAGTAACACCTTTGTGGGCTTATAACATTTCTTCTGAATGTCCTAGAGAGGTCAGGTTTGTTTTAGTGTACTCCAATCAACAGCCCCTACAACCACAAAAAGGAATGGAGTCATTAGCACTTATGGTTTGTAAATGGCACGCAGAATTATGTTGCACGAAGCACAATTTCACATCATTCTGGGTCCATTTGTGTGAAAACAAGGTCCAATCAGGCTGAAACGTTACAGGAAGGTAGAATCTATTTAGTTGTAAGTGATCTGAACGTTTCATGATGATCGCACATTCCTATAGGGGGTCAAACCATGTCCCAAAGGTCACCGGGCCTGGTGTCACTTTAAAGAAGTAGTCCAGTTACACCTTTGTGGGCTTATAACGTTTCTTCTGAATGTCCTAGAGAGGTCAGGTTTGTTTTAGTGTACTCCAATCAACAGCCCCTACAACCACAAAAAGGAATGGAGTCATTAGCACTTATGGTTTGTAAATGGCACCCAGAATTATTTTGCACGAAGCACAATTTCACATCATTCTGGGTCCATTTGTGTGAAAACAAGGTCCAATCAGGCTGAAACGTTACAGGAAGGTAGAATCTATTGAGTTGTAAGTGATCTGAACGTTTCATGATGATCGCACATTCCTATAGGGGGTCAAACCATGTCCCAAAGGTCACCGGGCCTGGTGTCACTTTAAAGAAGTAGTCCAGTTACACCTTTGTGGGCTTATAACTTGGCTTCTGAATGTCCTAGAGAGGTCAGGTTTGTTTTAGTGTACTCCAATCAACAGCCACTACAACCACAAAAAGGAATGGAGTCATTAGCACTTATGGTTTGTAAATGGCACCCAGAATTACGTTGCACGAAGCACAATTTCACATCATTCTGGGTCCATTTGTGTGAAAACAAGGTCCAATCAGGCTGAAACGTTACAGGAAGGTAGAATCTATTGAGTTGTAAGTGATCTGATTGTTTCATGATGATAGCACTTTCCTAAGGGGGTCAAACCATGTCCCAAAGGTCACCGGATCTGGTGTCAATTTAAAGAAGTAGTCCAGTTACATATTTGTGGGCTTATAACTTGGCTTCTGAATGTCCTAGAGAGATCAGGTTTGTTTTAGTATACTCCAATCAAAAGCCCCTACAACCACAAAAAGGAATGGAGTCATTAGCACTTATGGTTTGTAAATGGCACCCAGAATTATGTTGCACGTAGCACAATTTCACATCATTCTCGGTTCATTTGTGTGAAAACAAGGTCCAATCAGGCTGAAACGTTACAGAAAAGTAGAATCTATTGATTTGTAATTGATCTGAACGTTTCATGATAATAGCACTTTCCTAAGGGGGTCAAACCATGTCCCAAAGGTCACCGGATCTGGTGTCAATTTAAAGAAGTAGTCCAGTTACACCTTTGTGGGCTTATAACTTGGCTTCTGAATGTCCTAGAGAGGTCAGGTTTGTTTTAGAGTACTCCAATTAACAGCCCCCTTACCCCAAAAAGGAATGGAGTCATTAGCACTTATGGTTTTTAAATGGCACCCAGAATTATGTTGCACGAAGCACAATTTCACATCATTCTGGGTTCATTTGTGTGAAAACAAGGTCCAATCAGGCTGAAACGTTACAGGAAGGTAGAATATATTGAGTTGTAAGTTATCTGAACCATGTCCCAAAGGTCACCGGATCTGGTGTCAATTTAAAGAAGTAGTCCAGTTACACCTTTGTGGGCTTATAACTTGGCTTCTGAATGTCCTAGAGAGGTCAGGTTTGTTTCAGAGTACTCCAATCAACAGCCCCTACAACCACTAAAAGGAATGGAGTCATTAGCACTTATGGTTTGTAAATGTCACCCAGAATTATGTTGCACAAAGCACAATTTCACATCATTCTGGGTCCATTTGTGTGAAAACAAGGTCCAATCAGGCTGAAACGTTACAAGAAGGTAGAATCTATTGAGTTGTAAGTGATCTGAACGTTTCATGATGATCGCACATTCCTATAGGGGGTCAAACCATGTCCCAAAGGTCACCGGGCCTGGTGTCACTTTAAAGAAGTAGTCCAGTTACAACTTTGTGGGCTTATAATTTGGCTTCTGAATGTCCTAGAGAGGTCAGGTTTGTTTTAGTGTACTCCATTCAACAGCCCCTACAACCACAAATAGGAATGGAGTCATTAGCACTTATGGTTTGTAAATGGCACCCAGAATTATGTTGCACAAAGCACAATTTCACATCATTCTGGGTCCATTTGTGTGAAAACAAGGTCCAATCAGGCTGAAAATTTACAAGAAGGTAGAATCTATTGAGTTGTAAGTGATCTGAACGTTTCATGATGATCGCACATTCCTATAGGGGGTCAAACCATGTCCCAAAGGTCACCGGGCCTGGTGTCACTTTAAAGAAGTAGTCCAGTTACACATTTGTGGGCTTATAACTTGGCTTCTGAATGTCCTAGAGAGATCAGGTTTTTTTTCGAGTACTCCAACCAACAGCCCCTACAACCACAAAAAGTAATGGAGTCATTAGCACTTATGGTTTTTAAATGGCACCCAGAGTTATGTTGCACGAAGCACAATTTCACATCTTTCTGTGTCCATTTGTGTGAAAACAAGGTCCAATCAGGCTGAAACGTTACAAGAAGGTAGAATCTATTGAGTTGTAAGTGATCTGAACGTTTCATGATGATCGCACATTCCTATAGGGGGTCAAACCATGTCCGAAAGGTCACCGGGCCTGGTGTCACTTTAAAGAAGTAGTCCAGTTACACCTTTGTGGGCTTATAACTTGGCTTCTGAATGTCCTAGAGAGGTCAGGTTTGTTTTAGAGTACTCCAATCCACAGCCCCCATTACCACTAAAAGGAATGGAGTCATTAGCACTTATGGTTTTTAAATGGCACCCAGAATTATGTTGCACGAAGCACAATTTCACATCATTCTGGGTTCATTTGTGTGAAAACAAGGTCCAATCAGGCTGAAACGTTACAGGAAGGTAGAATCTATTGAGTTGTAAGTGATCTGAACGTTTCATGATGATAGCATTTTCCTAAGGGGGTCAAACCATGTCCCAAAGGTCACCGGATCTGGTGTCAACTTAAAGAAGTAGTCCAGTTACACATTTGTGGGCTTATAACTTGGCTTCTGAATGTCCTAGAGAGATCAGAATTGTTTTAGTATACTCCAATCAACAGCCCCTACAACCACAAAAAGGAGTGGAGTCATTAGCACTTATGGTTTTTAAATGGCACCCCGAATTATGTTGCACGAAGCACAATTTCACATCATTCTGGGTTCATTTGTGTGAAAACAAGGTCCAATCAGGCTGAAACGTTACAGGAAGGTAGAATCTATTGAGTTGTAAGTGATCTGAACGTTTCCTAATGATAGCACATTCCTAAGGGGGTCAAACCATGTCCCAAAGGTCACCGGATCTGGTGTCAATTTAAAGAAGTAGTCCAGTTACACATTTGTGGGCTTATAACTTGGCTTCTGAATGTCCTAGAGAGATCAGGTTTGTTTCAATGTAATCCAACCAACAGCCCCTCCAACCACAAAAAGGAATGGAGTCATTAGCACTTATGGTTTTTAAATGGCACCCAGAATTATGTTGCACGAAGCACAATTTCACATCATTCTGGGTCCATTTGTGTGAAAACAAGGTCCAATCAGGCTGAAACGTTACAAGAAGGTAGAATCTATTGAGTTGTAAGTGATCTGAACGTTTCATGATGATCGCACATTCCTATAGGGGGTAAAACCATGTCCCAAAGGTCACCGGGCCTGCTGTCACTTTAAAGAAGTAGTCCAGTTACACCTTTGTGGGCTTATAACTTGGCTTCTGAATGTCCTAGAGAGGTCAGGTTTGTTTTAGAGTACTCCAATCCACAGCCCCCATTACCACTAAAAGGAATGGAGTCATTAGCACTTATGGTTTTTAAATGGCACCCAGAATTATGTTGCACGAAGCACAATTTCACATCATTCTGGGTTCATTTGTGTGAAAACAAGGTCCAATCAGCTGAAATGTTGCAAGAAGGTAGAATCTATTGAGTTGTAAGTGATCTGAACGTTTCATGATGATCGCACATTCCTATAGGGGGTAAAACCATGTCCCAAAGGTCACTGGAACTGGTGTCACTTTAAAGAAGTAGTCCAGTTACACATTTGTGGGCTTATACCTTGGCTTCTGAATGTCCTAGAGAGATCAGGTTTGTTTTAGTGTACTCCAATCAACAGCCCCTACAACCTCAAAAAGGATTGGAGTCTTTAGCACTTATGGTTTTTAAATGGCACCCAGAATTATGTTGCACGAAGCACAATTTCACATCATTCTGGGTCCATTTGTGTGAAAACAAGGTCCAATCAGGCTGAAACGTTACAAGAAGGTAGAATCTATTGAGTTGTAAATTATTCCTGTGTTTAATTATGATAGCACATTCCTATAGGGGGTCAAACCATGTCCCAAAGGTCACCGGGCCTGGTGTCACTTCAAAGAAGTAGTCCAGTTACACCTTTGTGGGCTTATAACATTTCTTCTGAATGTCCTAGAGAGGTCAGGTTTGTTTTAGTGTACTCCAATCAACAGCCCCTACAACCACAAAAATGAATGGAGTCATTAGCACTTATGGTTTGTAAATGGCACCCAGAAGTATGTTGCACGAAGCACAATTTCACATCATTCTGGGTCCATTTGTGTGAAAACAAGGTCCAATCAGGCTGAAACGTTACAGGAAGGTAGAATCTATTTAGTTGTAAGTGATCTGAACGTTTCATGATGATCGCAAATTCCTATAGGGGGTCAAACCATGTCCCAAAGGTCACCGGGCCTGGTGTCACTTTAAAGAAGTAGTCCAGTTACACGTTTGTGGGATTATAACGTTTATTCTGAATGTCCTAGAGTGGTCAGGTTTGTTTTAGTGTACTCCAATCAACAGGCACTACAACCACAAAAAGGAATGGAGTCATTAGCACTTATGGTTTGTAAATGGCACCCAGAATTATGTTGCACGAAGCACAATTTCACATCTTTCTGGGTCCATTTGTGTGAAAACAAGGTCCAATCAGGCTGAAACGTTACAGGAAGGTAGAATCTATTCAGTTGTAAGTGATCTGAACGTTTCATGATGATCGCACATTCCTATAGGGGGTCAAATCATGTCCAAAAGGTCACCGGGCCTGGTGTCACTTTAGAGAAGTAGTCCAGTTACACCTTTGTGGGCTTATAACTTGGCTTCTGAATGTCCTAGAGAGGTCAGGTTTGTTTTAGTGTACTCCAATCAACAGTCCCTACAAACACAAAAAGGAATGGAGTTATTAGCACTTATGGTTTGTAAATGGCACCCAGAATTATGTTGCACGAAGCACAATTTCACATCATTCTGGGTCCATTTGTGTGAAAACAAGGTCCAATCAGGCTGAAACGTTACAGAAAAGTAGAATTTTTTGAGTTGTAATTGACCTGAACGTTTCATGATAATAGCACTTTCCAAAGGGGGTCAAACCATGTCCCAAAGGTCACCGGATCTGGTGTCAATTTAAAGAAGTAGTCCAGTTACACATTTGTGGGCTTATAACTTGGCTTCTGAATGTCCTAGAGAGATCAGGTTTGTTTCAGAGTACTCCAATCAACAGCCCCTACAACCACTAAAAGGAATGGAGTCATTAGCACTTATGGTTTGTAAATGGCACCCAGAATTATGTTGCACGAAGCACAATTTCACATCATTCTGGGTCCATTTGTGTGAAAACAAGGTCCAATCAGGCTGAAACGTTACAAGAAGGTAGAATCTATTGAGTTGTAAGTGATCTGAACGTTTCATGATGATCGCACATTCCTATAGGGGGTCAAACCATGTCCCAAAGGTCACCGGGCCTGGTGTCACTTTAAAGAAGTAGTCCAGTTACAACTTTGTGGGCTTATAACTTGGCTTCTGAACTTCCTAGAGAGGTCAGATTTGTTTTAGTGTACTCCAATCAACAGCCCCTACAACCACAAAAAGGAATGGAGTCATTAGCACTTATGGTTTGTAAATGGCACCCAGAATTATGTTGCACAAAGCACAATTTCACATCATTCTGGGTCCATTTGTGTGAAAACAAGGTCCAATCAGGCTGAAACGTTACAAGAAGGTAGAATCTATTGAGTTGTAAGTGATCTGAACGTTTCATGATGATCGCACATTCCTATAGGGGGTCAAACCATGTCCCAAAGGTCACCGGGCCTGGTGTCACTTTAAAGTAGTCCAGTTACACATTTGTGGGCTTATAACTTGGCTTTTGAATATCCTAGAGAGGTCAGGTTTGTTTTAGAGTACTCCAATTAACAGCCCCCTTACCCCAAAAAGGAATGGAGTCATTAGCACTTATGGTTTTTAAATGTCACCCAGAATTATGTTGCACGAAGCACAATTTCACATCATTCTGGGTCCATTTGTGTGAAAACAAGGTCCAATCAGGCTGAAACGTTACAGGAAGGTAGAATCTATTGAGTTGTAAGTGATCTGAACGTTTCATGATGATAGCACTTTCCTAAGGGGGTCAAACCATGTCCCAAAGGTCACCGGGCCTGGAGTCACTTTAAAGAAGTAGTCCAGTTACACATTTGTGGGCTTATAACTTGGCTTCTGAATGTCCTAGAGAGATCAGGGTTGTTTTAATGTACTCCAACCAACAGCCCCTACAACCACAAAAAGGAATGGATTCATTAGCACTTATGGTTTTTAAATGGCACCCAGAGTTATGTTGCACGAAGCACAATTTCACATCTTTCTGGGTCCATTTGTGTGAAAACAAGGTCCAATCAGGCTGAAACGTTACAAGAAGGTAGTATCTATTGAGTTGTAAGTGATCTGAACGTTTCATGATGATCGCACATTCCTATAGGGGGTCAAACCATGTCCCAAAGGTCACCGGGCCTGGTGTCACTTTAAAGAAGTAGTCCAGCTACACCTTTGTGGGCTTATAACTTGGCTTCTGAATGTCCTAGAGAGGTCAGGTTTGTTTTAGAGTACTCCAATCCACAGCCCCCATTACCACTAAAAGGAATGGAGTCATTAGCACTTATGGTTTTTAAATGGCACCCAGAATTATGTTGCACGAAGCACAATTTCACATCATTCTGGGTCCATTTGTGTGAAAACAAGGTCCAATCAGGCTGAAACGTTACAAGAAGGTAGAATCTATTGAGTTGTAAGTGATCTGAACGTTTCATGATGATCGCACATTCCTATAGGGGGTCAAACCATGTCCCAAAGGTCACCGGGCCTGGTGTCACTTTAAAGAAGTAGTCCAGTTACAACTTTGTGGGCTTATAACTTGGCTTCTGAATGTCCTAGAGAGGTCAGATTTGTTTTAGTGTACTCCAATCAACAGCCCCTACAACCACAAAAAGGAAAGGAGTCATTAGCACTTATGGTTTGTACATGGCACCCAGAATTATGTTGCACAAAGCACAATTTCACATCATTCTGGGTCCATTTGTGTGAAAACAAGGTCCAATCAGGCTGAAACGTTACAAGAAGGTAGAATCTATTGAGTTGTAAGTGATCTGAACGTTTCATGATGATCGCACATTCCTATAGGGGGTCAAACCATGTCCCAAAGGTCACCGGGCCTGGTGTCACTTTAAAGTAGTCCAGTTACACATTTGTGGGCTTATAACTTGGCTTTTGAATATCCTAGAGAGGTCAGGTTTGTTTTAGAGTACTCCAATTAACAGCCCCCTTACCCCAAAAAGGAATGGAGTCATTAGCACTTATGGTTTTTAAATGGCACCCAGAGTTATGTTGCACGAAGCACAATTTCACATCTTTCTGGGTCCATTTGTGTGAAAACAAGGTCCAATCAGGCTGAAACGTTACAAGAAGGTAGTATCTATTGAGTTGTAAGTGATCTGAACGTTTCATGATGATCGCACATTCCTATAGGGGGTCAAACCATGTCCCAAAGGTCACCGTGCCTGGTGTCACTTTAAAGAAGTAGTCCAGCTACACCTTTGTGGGCTTATAACTTGGCTTCTGAATGTCCTAGAGAGGTCAGGTTTGTTTTAGAGTACTCCAATCCACAGCCCCCATTACCACTAAAAGGAATGGAGTCATTAGCACTTATGGTTTTTAAATGGCACCCAGAATTATGTTGCACGAAGCACAATTTCACATCATTCTGGGTCCATTTGTGTGAAAACAAGGTCCAATCAGGCTGAAACGTTACAAGAAGGTAGAATCTATTGAGTTGTAAGTGATCTGAACGTTTCATGATGATCGCACATTCCTATAGGGGGTCAAACCATGTCCCAAAGGTCACCGGGCCTGGTGTCACTTTAAAGAAGTGGTCCAGTTACAACTTTGTGGGCTTATAACTTGGCTTCTGAATGTCCTAGAGAGGTCAGATTTGTTTTAGTGTACTCCAATCAACAGCCCCTACAACCACAAAAAGGAAAGGAGTCATTAGCACTTATGGTTTGTACATGGCACCCAGAATTATGTTGCACGAAGCACAATTTCACATCTTTCTGTGTCCATTTGTGTGAAAACAAGGTCCAATCAGGCTGAAACGTTACAAGAAGGTAGAATCTATTGAGTTGTAAGTGATCTGAACGTTTCATGATGATAGCATTTTCCTAAGGGGGTCAAACCATGTCCCAAAGGTCACCGGATCTGGTGTCAACTTAAAGAAGTAGTCCAGTTACACATTTGTGGGCTTATAACTTGGCTTCTGAATGTCCTAGAGAGATCAGAATTGTTTTAGTATACTCCAATCAACAGCCCCTACAACCACAAAAAGGAGTGGAGTCATTAGCACTTATGGTTTTTAAATGGCACCCCGAATTATGTTGCACGAAGCACAATTTCACATCATTCTGGGTTCATTTGTGTGAAAACAAGGTCCAATCAGGCTGAAACGTTACAGGAAGGTAGAATCTATTGAGTTGTAAGTGATCTGAACGTTTCCTAATGATAGCACATTCCTAAGGGGGTCAAACCATGTCCCAAAGGTCACCGGATCTGGTGTCAATTTAAAGAAGTAGTCCAGTTACACATTTGTGGGCTTATAACTTGGCTTCTGAATGTCCTAGAGAGATCAGGTTTGTTTTAATGTAATCCAACCAACAGCCCCTCCAACCACAAAAAGGAATGGAGTCATTAGCACTTATGGTTTTTAAATGGCACCCAGAATTATGTTGCACGAAGCACAATTTCACATCATTCTGGGTCCATTTGTGTGAAAACAAGGTCCAATCAGGCTGAAACGTTACAAGAAGGTAGAATCTATTGAGTTGTAAGTGATCTGAACGTTTCATGATGATCGCACATTCCTATAGGGGGTAAAACCATGTCCCAAAGGTCACCGGGCCTGCTGTCACTTTAAAGAAGTAGTCCAGTTACACCTTTGTGGGCTTATAACTTGGCTTCTGAATGTCCTAGAGAGGTCAGGTTTGTTTTAGAGTACTCCAATCCACAGCCCCCATTACCACTAAAAGGAATGGAGTCATTAGCACTTATGGTTTTTAAATGGCACCCAGAATTATGTTGCACGAAGCACAATTTCACATCATTCTGGGTTCATTTTTGTGAAAACAAGGTCCAATCAGGCTGAAATGTTGCAAGAAGGTAGAATCTATTGAGTTGTAAGTGATCTGAACGTTTCATGATGATCGCACATTCCTATAGGGGGTAAAACCATGTCCCAAAGGTCACTGGAACTGGTGTCACTTTAAAGAAGTAGTCCAGTTACACATTTGTGGGCTTATACCTTGGCTTCTGAATGTCCTAGAGAGATCAGGTTTGTTTTAGTGTACTCCAATCAACAGCCCCTACAACCTCAAAAAGGATTGGAGTCTTTAGCACTTATGGTTTTTAAATGGCACCCAGAATTATGTTGCACGAAGCACAATTTCACATAATTCTGGGTCCATTTGTGTGAAAACAAGGTCCAATCAGGCTGAAACGTTACAAGAAGGTAGAATCTATTGAGTTGTAAATGATTCCTGTGTTTAATTATGATAGCACATTCCTATAGGGGGTCAAACCATGTCCCAAAGGTCACCGGGCCTGGTGTCACTTCAAAGAAGTAGTCCAGTTACACCTTTGTGGGCTTATAACATTTCTTCTGAATGTCCTAGAGAGGTCAGGTTTGTTTTAGTGTACTCCAATCAACAGCCCCTACAACCACAAAAATGAATGGAGTCATTAGCACTTATGGTTTGTAAATGGCACCCAGAAGTATGTTGCACGAAGCACAATTTCACATCATTCTGGGTCCATTTGTGTGAAAACAAGGTCCAATCAGGCTGAAACGTTACAGGAAGGTAGAATCTATTTAGTTGTAAGTGATCTGAACGTTTCATGATGATCGCAAATTCCTATAGGGGGTCAAACCATGTCCCAAAGGTCACCGGGCCTGGTGTCACTTTAAAGAAGTAGTCCAGTTACACGTTTGTGGGATTATAACGTTTATTCTGAATGTCCTAGAGTGGTCAGGTTTGTTTTAGTGTACTCCAATCAACAGGCACTACAACCACAAAAAGGAATGGAGTCATTAGCACTTATGGTTTGTAAATGGCACCCAGAATTATGTTGCACGAAGCACAATTTCACATCTTTCTGGGTCCATTTGTGTGAAAACAAGGTCCAATCAGGCTGAAACGTTACAGGAAGGTAGAATCTATTCAGTTGTAAGTGATCTGAACGTTTCATGATGATCGCACATTCCTATAGGGGGTCAAATCATGTCCAAAAGGTCACCGGGCCTGGTGTCACTTTAGAGAAGTAGTCCAGTTACACCTTTGTGGGCTTATAACTTGGCTTCTGAATGTCCTAGAGAGGTCAGGTTTGTTTTAGTGTACTCCAATCAACAGCCCCTACAAACACAAAAAGGAATGGAGTTATTAGCACTTATGGTTTGTAAATGGCACCCAGAATTATGTTGCACGAAGCACAATTTCACATCATTCTGGGTCCATTTGTGTGAAAACAAGGTCCAATCAGGCTGAAACGTTACAGAAAAGTAGAATTTTTTGAGTTGTAATTGACCTGAACGTTTCATGATAATAGCACTTTCCAAAGGGGGTCAAACCATGTCCCAAAGGTCACCGGATCTGGTGTCAATTTAAAGAAGTAGTCCAGTTACACATTTGTGGGCTTATAACTTGGCTTCTGAATGTCCTAGAGAGATCAGGTTTGTTTCAGAGTACTCCAATCAACAGCCCCTACAACCACTAAAAGGAATGGAGTCATTAGCACTTATGGTTTGTAAATGGCACCCAGAATTATGTTGCACGAAGCACAATTTCACATCATTCTGGGTCCATTTGTGTGAAAACAAGGTCCAATCAGGCTGAAACGTTACAAGAAGGTAGAATCTATTGAGTTGTAAGTGATCTGAACGTTTCATGATGATCGCACATTCCTATAGGGGGTCAAACCATGTCCCAAAGGTCACCGGGCCTGGTGTCACTTTAAAGAAGTAGTCCAGTTACAACTTTGTGGGCTTATAACTTGGCGTCTGAACTTCCTAGAGAGGTCAGATTTGTTTTAGTGTACTCCAATCAACAGCCCCTACAACCACAAAAAGGAATGGAGTCATTAGCACTTATGGTTTGTAAATGGCACCCAGAATTATGTTGCACAAAGCACAATTTCACATCATTCTGGGTCCATTTGTGTGAAAACAAGGTCCAATCAGGCTGAAACGTTACAAGAAGGTAGAATCTATTGAGTTGTAAGTGATCTGAACGTTTCATGATGATCGCACATTCCTATAGGGGGTCAAACCATGTCCCAAAGGTCACCGGGCCTGGTGTCACTTTAAAGTAGTCCAGTTACACATTTGTGGGCTTATAACTTGGCTTTTGAATATCCTAGAGAGGTCAGGTTTGTTTTAGAGTACTCCAATTAACAGCCCCCTTACCCCAAAAAGGAATGGAGTCATTAGCACTTATGGTTTTTAAATGTCACCCAGAATTATGTTGCACGAAGCACAATTTCACATCATTCTGGGTTCATTTGTGTGAAAACAAGGTCCAATCAGGCTGAAACGTTACAGGAAGGTAGAATCTATTGAGTTGTAAGTGATCTGAACGTTTCATGATGATAGCACTTTCCTAAGGGGGTCAAACCATGTCCCAAAGGTCACCGGGCCTGGAGTCACTTTAAAGAAGTAGTCCAGTTACACATTTGTGGGCTTATAACTTGGCTTCTGAATGTCCTAGAGAGATCAGGGTTGTTTTAATGTACTCCAACCAACAGCCCCTACAACCACAAAAAGGAATGGATTCATTAGCACTTATGGTTTTTAAATGGCACCCAGAGTTATGTTGCACGAAGCACAATTTCACATCTTTCTGGGTCCATTTGTGTGAAAACAAGGTCCAATCAGGCTGAAACGTTACAAGAAGGTAGTATCTATTGAGTTGTAAGTGATCTGAACGTTTCATGATGATCGCACATTCCTATAGGGGGTCAAACCATGTCCCAAAGGTCACCGGGCCTGGTGTCACTTTAAAGAAGTAGTCCAGCTACACCTTTGTGGGCTTATAACTTGGCTTCTGAATGTCCTAGAGAGGTCAGGTTTGTTTTAGAGTACTCCAATCCACAGCCCCCATTACCACTAAAAGGAATGGAGTCATTAGCACTTATGGTTTTTAAATGGCACCCAGAATTATGTTGCACGAAGCACAATTTCACATCATTCTGGGTCCATTTGTGTGAAAACAAGGTCCAATCAGGCTGAAACGTTACAAGAAGGTAGAATCTATTGAGTTGTAAGTGATCTGAACGTTTCATGATGATCGCACATTCCTATAGGGGGTCAAACCATGTCCCAAAGGTCACCGGGCCTGGTGTCACTTTAAAGAAGTAGTCCAGTTACAACTTTGTGGGCTTATAACTTGGCTTCTGAATGTCCTAGAGAGGTCAGATTTGTTTTAGTGTACTCCAATCAACAGCCCCTACAACCACAAAAAGGAAAGGAGTCATTAGCACTTATGGTTTGTACATGGCACCCAGAATTATGTTGCACAAAGCACAATTTCACATCATTCTGGGTCCATTTGTGTGAAAACAAGGTCCAATCAGGCTGAAACGTTACAAGAAGGTAGAATCTATTGAGTTGTAAGTGATCTGAACGTTTCATGATGATCGTACATTCCTATAGGGGGTCAAACCATGTCCCAAAGGTCACCGGGCCTGGTGTCACTTTAAAGTAGTCCAGTTACACATTTGTGGGCTTATAACTTGGCTTTTGAATATCCTAGAGAGGTCAGGTTTGTTTTAGAGTACTCCAATTAACAGCCCCCTTACCCCAAAAAGGAATGGAGTCATTAGCACTTATGGTTTTTAAATGGCACCCAGAGTTATGTTGCACGAAGCACAATTTCACATCTTTCTGGGTCCATTTGTGTGAAAACAAGGTCCAATCAGGCTGAAACGTTACAAGAAGGTAGTATCTATTGAGTTGTAAGTGATCTGAACGTTTCATGATGATCGCACATTCCTATAGGGGGTCAAACCATGTCCCAAAGGTCACCGTGCCTGGTGTCACTTTAAAGAAGTAGTCCAGCTACACCTTTGTGGGCTTATAACTTGGCTTCTGAATGTCCTAGAGAGGTCAGGTTTGTTTTAGAGTACTCCAATCCACAGCCCCCATTACCACTAAAAGGAATGGAGTCATTAGCACTTATGGTTTTTAAATGGCACCCAGAATTATGTTGCACGAAGCACAATTTCACATCATTCTGGGTCCATTTGTGTGAAAACAAGGTCCAATCAGGCTGAAACGTTACAAGAAGGTAGAATCTATTGAGTTGTAAGTGATCTGAACGTTTCATGATGATCGCACATTCCTATAGGGGGTCAAACCATGTCCCAAAGGTCACCGGGCCTGGTGTCACTTTAAAGAAGTGGTCCAGTTACAACTTTGTGGGCTTATAACTTGGCTTCTGAATGTCCTAGAGAGGTCAGATTTGTTTTAGTGTACTCCAATCAACAGCCCCTACAACCACAAAAAGGAAAGGAGTCATTAGCACTTATGGTTTGTACATGGCACCCAGAATTATGTTGCACAAAGCACAATTTCACATCATTCTGGGTCCATTTGTGTAAAAACAAGGTCCAATCAGGCTGAAACGTTACAAGAAGGTAGAATCTATTGAGTTGTAAGTGATCTGAACGTTTCATGATGATCGCACATTCCTATAGGGGGTCAAACCATGTCCCAAAGGTCACCGGGCCTGGTGTCACTTTAAAGTAGTCCAGTTACACATTTGTGGGCTTATAACTTGGCTTTTGAATATCCTAGAGAGGTCAGGTTTGTTTTAGAGTACTCCAATTAACGGCCCCCTTACCCCAAAAAGGAATGGAGTCATTAGCACTTATGGTTTTTAAATGTCACCCAGAGTTATGTTGCACGAAGCACAATTTCACATCTTTCTGTGTCCATTTGTGTGAAAACAAGGTCCAATCAGGCTGAAACGTTACAAGAAGGTAGAATCTATTGAGTTGTAAGTGATCTGAACGTTTCATGATGATCGCACATTCCTATAGGGGGTCAAACCATGTCCCAAAGGTCACCGGGCCTGGTGTCACTTTAAAGAAGTAGTCCAGTTACACCTTTGTGGGCTTATAACTTGGCTTCTGAATGTCCTAGAGAGGTCAGGTTTGTTTTAGAGTACTCCAATCCACAGCCCCCATTACCACTAAAAGGAATAGTGTCATTAGCACTTATGGTTTTTAAATGGCACCCAGAATTATGTTGCACGAAGCACAATTTCACATCATTCTGGGTTCATTTGTGTGAAAACAAGGTCCAATCAGGCTGAAACGTTACAGGAAGGTAGAATCTATTGAGTTGTAAGTGATCTGAACGTTTCATGATGATAGCATTTTCCTAAGGGGGTCAAACCATGTCCCAAAGGTCACCGGATCTGGTGTCAACTTAAAGAAGTAGTCCAGTTACACATTTGTGGGCTTATAACTTGGCTTCTGAATGTCCTAGAGAGATCAGAATTGTTTTAGTATACTCCAATCAACAGCCCCTACAACCACAAAAAGGAGTGGAGTCATTAGCACTTATGGTTTTTAAATGGCACCCCGAATTATGTGGTTTTCGTCCTGGCCGTGGAACTGTGGACCAGCTCTATACCCTTGCAAGGGTGATGGAGGGGGCATGGGAGTTTGCCCAACCAATCCACATGTGCTTTGTGGATTTGGAGAAGGCTTATGACCGTGTCCCCAGGGGCACCCTGTGGGGGACGCTCCAGGAGTATGGGGTGGGTGGCTTTCTGTTAAGGGCCATTCAGTCCCTTTACCAGAGGAGCGTGAGTTTGGTCCGCATAGCCGGTAGTAAGTCGGACCTGTTCCCAGTGAGGGTTGGACTCCGCCAGGGCTGCCCTTTGTCACCGGTTCTGTTCATCACTTTTATGGACAGAATTTCTAGACGCAGCCGTGGTGTGGAGTGTGTCGAGTTTGGTGGCAGGAGAATCTCGTCTCTGCTTTTTGCGGATGATGTGGTCCTCCTAGCTTCATCCAGCTCTGACCTTCAGCTCTTGCTGGGTAGGTTCGCGGCCGAATGTGAAGCGGCTGGGATGAGGATCAGCACCTCCAAATCTGAGACCATGGTTCTCGACCGGAAAAGGGTGGCTTGCCACCTCCGGGTCGGGGGAGAGGTCCTACCTCAAGTGGAGGAGTTTAAGTATCTCGGGGTCTTGTTCACGAGTGAGGGTAGGAGGGATCGGGAGATCGACAGGCGGATTGGTTCGGCGTCTGCAGTGATGCGGACGCTGAGCCGATCTGTCGTGGGGAAGAGGGAGCTGAGCCAGAAAGCCAGGCTCTCGATTTACCGGTCGATCTACGTCCCAATCCTCACCTATGGTCATGAGCTTTGGGTAATGACCGAAAGAACGAGATCGCGGATACAAGCGGCCGAAATGAGTTTCCTCCGTAGGGTGGCCGGGCTCAGCCTTAGAGATAGGGTGAGGAGCTCGGACATTCGGGAGGGACTCGGAGTAGAACCGCTGCTCCTCCGGATCGAAAGGAGCCAGTTGAGGTGGTTTGGGCATCTGGTCAGGATGCCTCCTGGACGCCTCCCCGGGGAGGTGTTTCGGGCATGTCCTGCCGGCAGAAGGCCCCCGGGTCGACCCAGGACACGTTGGAGAAGTTACATCTCCAATCTGGTCCGGGAACGCCTTGGGGTCCTGCCGGAGGAGCTGGTGGACAAGGCCGGGGAGAGGACGGCCTGGAGCTCCCTAGTTGGGATGCTGCCCCCGCGACCCGGACCCGGATAAGCGGAGGAAGACGACGACGACCCCGAATTATGTTGCACGAAGCACAATTTCACATCATTCTGGGTTCATTTGTGTGAAAACAAGGTCCAATCAGGCTGAAACGTTACAGGAAGGTAGAATCTATTGAGTTGTAAGTGATCTGAACGTTTCCTAATGATAGCACATTCCTAAGGGGGTCAAACCATGTCCCAAAGGTCACCGGATCTGGTGTCAATTTAAAGAAGTAGTCCAGTTACACATTTGTGGGCTTATAACTTGGCTTCTGAATGTCCTAGAGAGATCAGGTTTGTTTTAATGTAATCCAACCAACAGCCCCTCCAACCACAAAAAGGAATGGAGTCATTAGCACTTATGGTTTTTAAATGGCACCCAGAATTATGTTGCACGAAGCACAATTTCACATCATTCTGGGTCCATTTGTGTGAAAACAAGGTCCAATCAGGCTGAAATGTTGCAAGAAGGTAGAATCTATTGAGTTGTAAGTGATCTGAACGTTTCATGATGATCGCACATTCCTATAGGGGGTAAAACCATGTCCCAAAGGTCACCGGAACTGGTGTCACTTTAAAGAAGTAGTCCAGTTACACATTTGTGGGCTTATACCTTGGCTTCTGAATGTCCTAGAGAGATCAGGTTTGTTTTAGTGTACTCCAATCAACAGCCACTACAACCTCAAAAAGGATTGGAGTCTTTAGCACTTATGGTTTTTAAATGGCACCCAGAATTATGTTGCACGAAGCACAATTTCACATCATTCTGGGTCCATTTGTGTGAAAACAAGGTCCAATCAGGCTGAAACGTTACAAGAAGGTAGAATCTATTGAGTTGTAAATGATTCCTGTGTTTAATTATGATAGCACATTCCTATAGGGGGTCAAACCATGTCCCAAAGGTCACCGGGCCTGGTGTCACTTCAAAGAAGTAGTCCAGTTACACCTTTGTGGGCTTATAACATTTCTTCTGAATGTCCTAGAGAGGTCAGGTTTGTTTTAGTGTACTCCAATCAACAGCCCCTACAACCACAAAAAGGAATGGAGTCATTAGCACTTATGGTTTGTAAATGGCACCCAGAAGTATGTTGCACGAAGCACAATTTCACATCATTCTGGGTCCATTTGTGTGAAAACAAGGTCCAATCAGGCTGAAACGTTACAGGAAGGTAGAATCTATTTAGTTGTAAGTGATCTGAACGTTTCATGATGATCGCACATTCCTATAGGGGGTCAAACCATGTCCCAAAGGTCACCGGGCCTGGTGTCACTTTAAAGAAGTAGTCCAGTTACACGTTTGTGGGATTATAACGTTTATTCTGAATGTCCTAGAGTGGTCAGGTTTGTTTTAGTGTACTCCAATCAACAGGCACTACAACCACAAAAAGGAATGGAGTCATTAGCACTTATGGTTTGTAAATGGCACCCAGAATTATGTTGCACGAAGCACAATTTCACATCTTTCTGGGTCCATTTGTGTGAAAACAAGGTCCAATCAGGCTGAAACGTTACAGGAAGGTAGAATCTATTGAGTTGTAAGTGATCTGAACGTTTCATGATGATCGCACATTCCTATAGGGGGTCAAACCATGTCCAAAAGGTCACCGGGCCTGGTGTCACTTTAGAGAAGTAGTCCAGTTACACCTTTGTGGGCTTATAACTTGGCTTCTGAATGTCCTAGAGAGGTCAGGTTTGTTTTAGTGTACTCCAATCAACAGCCCCTACAAACACAAAAAGGAATGGAGTTATTAGCACTTATGGTTTGTAAATGGCACCCAGATTTATGTTGCACGAAGCACAATTTCACATCATTCTGGGTCCATTTGTGTGAAAACAATGTCCAATCAGGCTGAAATGTTACAGAAAAGTAGAATCTATTGAGTTGTAATTGACCTGAACGTTTCATGATAATAGCACTTTCCAAAGGGGGTCAAACCATGTCCCAAAGGTCACCGGATCTGGTGTCAATTTAAAGAAGTAGTCCAGTTACACATTTGTGGGCTTATAACTTGGCTTCTGAATGTCCTAGAGAGATCAGGTTTGTTTCAGAGTACTCCAATCAACAGCCCCTACAACCACTAAAAGGAATGGAGTCATTAGCACTTATGGTTTGTAAATGGCACCCAGAATTATGTTGCACGAAGCACAATTTCACATCATTCTGGGTCCATTTGTGTGAAAACAAGGTCCAATCAGGCTGAAACGTTACAAGAAGGTAGAATCTATTGAGTTGTAAGTGATCTGAACGTTTCATGATGATCGCACATTCCTATAGGGGGTCAAACCATGTCCCAAAGGTCACCGGGCCTGGTGTCACTTTAAAGAAGTAGTCCAGTTACAACTTTGTGGGCTTATAACTTGGCTTCTGAATGTCCTAGAGAGGTCAGATTTGTTTTAGTGTACTCCAATCAACAGCCCCTACAACCACAAAAAGGAATGGAGTCATTAGCACTTATGGTTTGTAAATGGCACCCAGAATTATGTTGCACAAAGCACAATTTCACATCATTCTGGGTCCATTTGTGTGAAAACAAGGTCCAATCAGGCTGAAACTTTACAAGAAGGTAGAATCTATTGAGTTGTAAGTGATCTGAACGTTTCATGATGATCGCACATTCCTATAGGGGGTCAAACCATGTCCCAAAGGTCACCGGGCCTGGTGTCACTTTAAAGTAGTCCAGTTACACATTTGTGGGCTTATAACTTGGCTTTTGAATATCCTAGAGAGGTCAGGTTTGTTTTAGAGTACTCCAATTAACAGCCCCCTTACCCCAAAAAGGAATGGAGTCATTAGCACTTATGGTTTTTAAATGTCACCCAGAATTATGTTGCACGAAGCACAATTTCACATCATTCTGGGTTCATTTGTGTGAAAACAAGGTCCAATCAGGCTGAAACGTTACAGGAAGGTAGAATCTATTGAGTTGTAAGTGATCTGAACGTTTCATGATGATAGCACATTCCTAAGGGGGTCAAACCATGTCCCAAAGGTCACCGGGCCTGGAGTCACTTTAAAGAAGTAGTCCAGTTACACATTTGTGGGCTTATAACTTGGCTTCTGAATGTCCTAGAGAGATCAGGGTTGTTTTAATGTACTCCAACCAACAGCCCGTACAACCACAAAAAGGAATGGATTCATTAGCACTTATGGTTTTTAAATGGCACCCAGAGTTATGTTGCACGAAGCACAATTTCACATCTTTCTGGGTCCATTTGTGTGAAAACAAGGTCCAATCAGGCTGAAACGTTACAAGAAGGTAGTATCTATTGAGTTGTAAGTGATCTGAACGTTTCATGATGATCGCACATTCCTATAGGGGGTCAAACCATGTCCCAAAGGTCACCGGGCCTGGTGTCACTTTAAAGAAGTAGTCCAGCTACACCTTTGTGGGCTTATAACTTGGCTTCTGAATGTCCTAGAGAGGTCAGGTTTGTTTTAGAGTACTCCAATCCACAGCCCCCATTACCACTAAAAGGAATGGAGTCATTAGCACTTATGGTTTTTAAATGGCACCCAGAATTATGTTGCACAAAGCACAATTTCACATCATTCTGGGTCCATTTGTGTGAAAACAAGGTCCAATCAGGCTGAAACGTTACAAGAAGGTAGAATCTATTGAGTTGTAAGTGATCTGAACGTTTCATGATGATCGCACATTCCTATAGCGGGTCAAACCATGTCCCAAAGGTCACCGGGCCTGGTGTCACTTTAAAGAAGTAGTCCAGTTACAACTTTGTGGGCTTATAACTTGGCTTCTGAATGTCCTAGAGAGGTCAGATTTGTTTTAGTGTACTCCAATCAACAGCCCCTACAACCACAAAAAGGAAAGGAGTCATTAGCACTTATGGTTTGTACATGGCACCCAGAATTATGTTGCACAAAGCACAATTTCACATCATTCTGGGTCCATTTGTGTGAAAACAAGGTCCAATCAGGCTGAAACGTTACAAGAAGGTAGAATCTATTGAGTTGTAAGTGATCTGAACGTTTCATGATGATCGCACATTCCTATAGGGGGTCAAACCATGTCCCAAAGGTCACCGGGCCTGGTGTCACTTTAAAGTAGTCCAGTTACACATTTGTGGGCTTATAACTTGGCTTTTGAATATCCTAGAGAGGTCAGGTTTGTTTTAGAGTACTCCAATTAACAGCCCCCTTACACCAAAAAGGAATGGAGTCATTAGCACTTATGGTTTTTAAATGTCACCCAGAATTATGTTGCACGAAGCACAATTTCACATCATTCTGGGTTCATTTGTGTGAAAACAAGGTCCAATCAAGCTGAAACGTTACAGGAAGGTAGAATCTATTGAGTTGTAAGTGATCTGAACGTTTCATGATGATCGCACATTCCTATAGGGGGTCAAACCATGTCCCAAAGGTCACCGGGCCTGGTGTCACTTTAAAGAAATAATCCAGTTACACCTTTGTGGGCTTATAACTTGGCTTCTGAATGTCCTAGAGAGGTCAGGTTTGTTTTAGAGTACTCCAATCCACAGCCCCCATTACCGCTAAAAGGAATGGAGTCATTAGCACTTATGGTTTTTAAATGGCACCCAGAATTATGTTGCACGAAGCACAATTTCACATCATTCTGGGTTCATTTGTGTGAAAACAAGGTCCAATCAGGCTGAAACGTTACAGGAAGGTAGAATCTATTGAGTTGTAAGTGATCTGAACGTTTCATGATGATAGCATTTTCCTAAGGGGGTCAAACCATGTCCCAAAGGTCACCGGATCTGGTGTCAACTTAAAGTAGTCCAGTTACACATTTGTGGGCTTATAACTTGGCTTCTGAATGTCCTAGAGAGATCAGAATTGTTTTAGTATACTCCAATCAACAGCCCCTACAACCACAAAAAGGAGTGGAGTCATTAGCACTTATGGTTTTTAAATGGCACCCCGAATTATGTTGCACGAAGCACAATTTCACATCATTCTGGGTTCATTTGTGTGAAAACAAGGTCCAATCAGGCTGAAACGTTACAGGAAGGTAGAATCTATTGAGTTGTAAGTGATCTGAACGTTTCCTAATGATAGCACATTCCTAAGGGGGTCAAACCATGTCCCAAAGGTCACCGGATCTGGTGTCAATTTAAAGAAGTAGTCCAGTTACACATTTGTGGGCTTATAACTTGGCTTCTGAATGTCCTAGAGAGATCAGGTTTGTTTTAATGTAATCCAACCAACAGCCCCTCCAACCACAAAAAGGAATGGAGTCATTAGCACTTATGGTTTTTAAATGGCACCCAGAATTATGTTGCACGAAGCACAATTTCACATCATTCTGGGTCCATTTGTGTGAAAACAAGGTCCAATCAGGCTGAAACGTTACAAGAAGGTAGAATCTATTGAGTTGTAAGTGATCTGAACGTTTCATGATGATCGCACATTCCTATAGGGGGTCAAACCATGTCCCAAAGGTCACCGGGCCTGGTGTCACTTTAAAGAAGTAGTCCAGTTACACGTTTGTGGGATTATAACGTTTATTCTGAATGTCCTAGAGTGGTCAGGTTTGTTTCAGAGTACTCCAATCAACAGCCCCTACAACCACTAAAATGAATGGAGTCATTAGCACTTATGGTTTGTAAATGGCACCCAGAATTATGTTGCACAAAGCACAATTTCACATCATTCTGGGTCCATTTGTGTGAAAACAAGGTCCAATCAGGCTGAAACGTTACAAGAAGGTAGAATCTATTGAGTTGTAAGTGATCTGAACGTTTCATGATGATCGCACATTCCTATAGGGGGTCAAACCATGTCCCAAAGGTCACCGGGCCTGGTGTCACTTTAAAGTAGTCCAGTTACACATTTGTGGGCTTATAACTTGGCTTTTGAATATCCTAGAGAGGTCAGGTTTGTTTTAGAGTACTCCAATTAACAGCCCCCTTACCCCAAAAAGGAATGGAGTCATTAGCACTTATGGTTTTTAAATGTCACCCAGAAATATGTTGCACGAAGCACAATTTCACATCATTCTGGGTTCATTTGTGTGAAAACAAGGTCCAATCAGGCTGAAACGTTACAAGAAGGTAGAATCTATTGAGTTGTAAGTGATCTGAACGTTTCATGATGAGCGCTCATTCCTAAGGGGGTCAAACCATGTCCCAAAGGTCACCGGGCCTGGAGTCACTTTAAAGAAGTAGTCCAGTTACACATTTGTGGGCTTATAACTTGGCTTCTGAATGTCCTAGAGATATCAGGGTTGTTTTAATGTACTCCAACCAACAGCCCCTACAACCACAAAAAGGAATGGATTCATTAGCACTTATGGTTTTTAAATGGCACCCAGAGTTATGTTGCACGAAGCACAATTTCACATCTTTCTGGGTCCATTTGTGTGAAAACAAGGTCCAATCAGGCTGAAACGTTACAAGAAGGTAGTATCTATTGAGTTGTAAGTGATCTGAACGTTTCATGATGATCGCACATTCCTATAGGGGGTCAAACCATGTCCCAAAGGTCACCGGGCCTGGTGTCACTTTAAAGAAGTAGTCCAGCTACACCTTTGTGGGCTTATAACTTGGCTTCTGAATGTCCTAGAGAGGTCAGGTTTGTTTTAGAGTACTCCAATCCACAGCCCCCATTACCACTAAAAGGAATGGAGTCATTAGCACTTATGGTTTTTAAATGGCACCCAGAATTATGTTGCACGAAGCACAATTTCACATCATTCTGGGTCCATTTGTGTGAAAACAAGGTCCAATCAGGCTGAAATGTTACAAGAAGGTAGAATCTATTGAGTTGTAAGTGATCTGAACGTTTCATGATGATCGCACATTCCTATAGGGGGTCAAACCATGTCCCAAAGGTCACCGGGCCTGGTGTCACTTTAAAGAAGTAGTCCAGTTACAACTTTGTGGGCTTATAACTTGGCTTCTGAATGTCCTAGAGAGGTCAGATTTGTTTTAGTGTACTCCAATCAACAGCCAATACAACCACAAAAAGGAAAAGAGTCATTAGCACTTATGGTTTGTACATGGCACCCAGAATTATGTTGCACAAAGCACAATTTCACATCATTCTGGGTCCATTTGTGTGAAAACAAGGTCCAATCAGGCTGAAACGTTACAAGAAGGTAGAATCTATTGAGTTGTAAGTGATCTGAACGTTTCATGATGATCGCACATTCCTATAGGGGGTCAAACCATGTCCCAAAGGTCACCGGGCCTGGTGTCACTTTAAAGAAGTAGTCCAGTTACACCTTTGTGGGCTTATAACTTGGCTTCTGAATGTCCTAGAGATTTCAGGTTTGTTTCAGAGTACTCCATTCAACAGCCCCTACAACCACAAATAGGAATGGAGTCATTAGCACTTATGGTTTGTAAATGGCACCCAGAATTATGTTGCACAAAGCACAATTTCACATCATTCTGGGTCCATTTTTGTGAAAACAAGGTCCAATCAGGCTGAAACGTTACAAGAAGGTAGAATCTATTGAGTTGTAAGTGATCTGAACGTTTCATGATGATCGCACATTCCTATAGGGGGTCAAACCATGTCCCAAAGGTCACCGGGCCTGGTGTCACTTTAAAGAAGTAGTCCAGTTACACATTTGTGGGCTTATAACTTGGCTTCTGAATGTCCTAGAGAGATCAGGTTTGTTTTAATGTACTCCAACCAACAGCCCCTACAACCACAAAAAGGAATGGAGTCATTAGCACTTATGGTTTTTAAATGGCACCCAGAGTTATGTTGCACGAAGCACAATTTCACATCTTTCTGGGTCCATTTGTTTGAAAACAAGGTCCAATCAGGCTGAAATGTTACAAGAAGGTAGAATCTATTGAGTTGTAAGTGATCTGAACGTTTCATGATGATCGCACATTCCTATAGGGGGTCAAACCATGTCCCAAAGGTCACCGGGCCTGGTGTCACTTTAAAGAAGTAGTCCAGTTACAACTTTGTGGGCTTATAACTTGGCTTCTGAATGTCCTAGAGAGGTCAGATTTGTTTTAGTGTACTCCAATCAACAGCCCCTACAACCACAAAAAGGAATGGAGTCATTAGCACTTATGGTTTGTACATGGCACCCAGAATTATGTTGCACAAAGCACAATTTCACATCATTCTGGGTCCATTTGTGTGAAAACAAGGTCCAATCAGGCTGAAACGTTACAAGAAGGTAGAATCTATTGAGTTGTAAGTGATCTGAACGTTTCATGATGATCGCACATTCCTATAGGGGGTCAAACCATGTCCCAAAGTTCACCGGGCCTGATGTCACTTTAAAGTAGTCCAGTTACACATTTGTGGGCTTATAACTTGGCTTTTGAATATCCTAGAGAGGTCAGGTTTGTTTTAGAGTACTCCAATTAACAGCCCCCTTACCCCAAAAAGGAATGGAGTCATTAGCACTTATGGTTTTTAAATGTCACGCAGAATTATGTTGCACGAAGCACAATTTCACATCATTCTGGGTTCATTTGTGTGAAAACAAGGTCCAATCAGGCTGAAACGTTACAGGAAGGTAGAATCTATTGAGTTGTAAGTGATCTGAACGTTTCATGATGATAGCACTTTCCTAAGGGGGTCAAACCATGTCCCAAAGGACACCGGATCTGGTGTCAATTTAAAGAAGTAGTCCAGTTACACATTTGTGGGCTTATAACTTGGCTTCTGAATGTCCTAGAGAGATCAGGTTTGTTTTAGTGTACTCCAATCAACAGCCCCTACAACCACAAAAAGGAATGGAGTCATTAGCACTTATGGTTTGTAAATGGCACCCAGAATTATGTTGCACGAAGCACAATTTCACATCATTCTGGGTCCATTTGTGTGAAAACAAGGTCCAATCAGGCTGAAACGTTACAAGAAGGTAGAATCTATTGAGTTTAAGAGATCTGAACGTTTCATGATGATCGCACATTCCTATAGCGGGTCAAACCATGTCCCAAAGGTCACCGGGCCTGGTGTCACTTTAAAGAAGTAGTCCAGCTACACATTTGTGGGCTTATAACTTGGCTTCTGAATGTCCTAGAGAGATCAGGTTTGTTTTAATGTACTCCAACCAACAGCCCCTACAACCACAAAAAGGAATGGAGTCATTAGCACTTATGGTTTTTAAATGGCACCCAGAGTTATGTTGCACGAAGCACAATTTCACATCTTTCTGGGTCTATTTGTGTGAAAACAAGGTCCAATCAGGCTGAAATGTTACAAGAAGGTAGAATATATTGAGTTGTAAGTGATCTGAACGTTTCATGATGATCGCACATTCCTATAGGGGGTCAAACCATGTCCCAAAGGTCACCGGGCCTGGTGTCACTTTAAAGAAGTAGTCCAGCTACACCTTTGTGGGCTTATAACTTGGCTTCTGAATGTCCTAGAGAGGTCAGGTTTGTTTTAGAGTACTCCAATCCACAGCCCCCATTACCACTAAAAGGAATGTAGTCATTAGCACTTATGGTTTTTAAATGGCACCCAGAATTATGTTGCACGAAGCACAATTTCACATCATTCTGGGTTCATTTGTGTGAAAACAAGGTCCAATCAGGCTGAAACGTTGCAAGAAGGTAGAATCTATTGAGTTGTAAGTGATCTGAACGTTTCATGATGATCGCACATTCCTATAGGGGGTAAAACCATGTCCCAAAGGTCACCGGAACTGGTGTCACTTTAAAGAAGTAGTCCAGTTACACATTTGTGGGCTTATAACTTGGCTTCTGAATGTCCTAGAGAGATCAGGTTTGTTTTAGTATACTCCAATCAACAGCCCATACAACCACAAAAAGGAACGGAGTCATTAGCACTTATGGTTTTTAAATGGCACCCAGAATTATGTTGCACGAAGCACAATTTCACATCATTCTGGGTCCATTTGTGTGAAAACAAGGTCCGATCAGGCTGAAACGTTACAGGAAGGTAGAATCTATTTAGTTGTAAGTGATCTGAACGTTTCATGATGATCGCACATTCCTATAGGGGGTCAAACCATGTCCCAAAGGTCACCGGGCCTGGTGTCACTTTAAAGAAGTAGTCCAGTTACACGTTTGTGGGATTATAACGTTTATTCTGAATGTCCTAGAGTGGTCAGGTTTGTTTTAGTGTACTCCAATCAACAGGCACTACAACCACAAAAAGGAATGGAGTCATTAGCACTTATGGTTTGTAAATGGCACCCAGAATTATGTTGCACGAAGCACAATTTCACATCTTTCTGGGTCCATTTGTGTGAAAACAAGGTCCAATCAGGCTGAAACGTTACAGGAAGGTAGAATCTATTGAGTTGTAAGTGATCTGAACGTTTCATGATGATCGCACATTCCTATAGGGGGTCAAATCATGTCCAAAAGGTCACCGGGCCTGGTGTCACTTTAGAGAAGTAGTCCAGTTACACCTTTGTGGGCTTATAACTTGGCTTCTGAATGTCCTAGAGAGGTCAGGTTTGTTTTAGTGTACTCCAATCAACAGCCCCTACAAACACAAAAAGGAATGGAGTTATTAGCACTTATGGTTTGTAAATGGCACCCAGAATTATGTTGCACGAAGCACAATTTCACATCATTCTGGGTCCATTTGTGTGAAAACAAGGTCCAATCAGGCTGAAACGTTACAGAAAAGTAGAATCTATTGAGTTGTAATTGACCTGAACGTTTCATGATAATAGCACTTTCCAAAGGGGGTCAAACCATGTCCCAAAGGTCACCGGATCTGGTGTCAATTTAAAGAAGTAGTCCAGTTACACATTTGTGGGCTTATAACTTGGCTTCTGAATGTCCTAGAGAGATCAGGTTTGTTTCAGAGTACTCCAATCAACAGCCCCTACAACCACTAAAAGGAATGGAGTCATTAGCACTTATGGTTTGTAAATGGCACCCAGAATTATGTTGCACGAAGCACAATTTCACATCATTCTGGGTCCATTTGTGTGAAAACAAGGTCCAATCAGGCTGAAACGTTACAAGAAGGTAAAATCTATTGAGTTGTAAGTGATCTGAACGTTTCATGATGATTGCACATTCCTATAGGGGGTCAAACCATGTCCCAAAGGTCACCGGGCCTGGTGTCACTTTAAAGAAGTAGTCCAGTTACAACTTTGTGGGCTTATAACTTGGCTTCTGAATGTCCTAGAGAGGTCAGATTTGTTTCAGTGTACTCCAATCAACAGCCCCTACAACCACAAAAAGGAATGGAGTCATTAGCACTTATGGTTTGTAAATGGCACCCAGAATTATGTTGCACAAAGCACAATTTCACATCATTCTGGGTCCATTTGTGTGAAAACAAGGTCCAATCAGGCTGAAACGTTACAAGAAGGTAGAATCTATTGAGTTGTAAGTGATCTGAACGTTTCATGATGATCGCACATTCCTATAGGGGGTCAAACCATGTCCCAAAGGTCACCGGGCCTGGTGTCACTTTAAAGAAGTAGTCCAGTTACACATTTGTGGGCTTATAACTTGGCTTCTTAATGTCCTAGAGAGATCAGGGTTGTTTTAATGTACTCCAACCAACAGCCCCTACAACCACAAAAAGGAATGGATTCATTAGCACTTATGGTTTTTAAATGGCACCCAGAGTTATGTTGCACGAAGCACAATTTCACATCTTTCTGGGTCCATTTGTGTGAAAACAAGGTCCAATCAGGCTGAAACGTTACAAGAAGGTAGTATCTATTGAGTTGTAAGTGATCTGAACGTTTCATGATGATCGCACATTCCTATAGGGGGTCAAACCATGTCCCAAAGGTCACCGGGCCTGGTGTCACTTTAAAGAAGTAGTCCAGCTACACCTTTGTGGGCTTATAACTTGGCTTCTGAATGTCCTAGAGAGGTCAGATTTGTTTTAGAGTACTCCAATCCACAGCCCCCATTACCACTAAAAGGAATGGAGTCATTAGCACTTATGGTTTTTAAATGGCACCCAGAATTATGTTGCACGAAGCACAATTTCACATCATTCTGGGTCCATTTGTGTGAAAACAAGGTCCAATCAGGCTGAAACGTTACAAGAAGGTAGAATCTATTGAGTTGTAAGTGATCTGAACGTTTCATGATGATCGCACATTCCTATAGGGGGTCAAACCATGTCCCAAAGGTCACCGGGCCTGGTGTCACTTTAAAGAAGTAGTCCAGTTACACATTTGTGGGCTTATAACTTGGCTTCTGAATGTCCTAGAGAGATCAGGTTTGTTTTAGTGTACTCCAATCAACAGCCCCTACAACCACAAAAAGGAATGGAGTCATTAGCACTTATGGTTTGTAAATGGCACCCAGAATTATGTTGCACGAAGCACAATTTCACATCATTCTGGGTCCATTTGTGTGAAAACAAGGTCCAATCAGGCTGAAACGTTACAAGAAGGTAGAATCTATTGAGTTTAAGAGATCTGAACGTTTCATGATGATCGCATATTCCTATAGGGGGTCAAACCATGTCCCAAAGGTCACCGGGCCTGGTGTCACTTTAAAGTAGTCCAGTTACACATTTGTGGGCTTATAACTTGGCTTTTGAATATCCTAGAGAGGTCAGGTTTGTTTTAGAGTACTCCAATTAACAGCCCCCTTACCCCAAAAAGGAATGGAGTCATTAGCACTTATGGTTTTTAAATGTCACCCAGAATTATGTTGCACGAAGCACAATTTCACATCATTCTGGGTTCATTTGTGTGAAAACAAGGTCCAATCAAGCTGAAACGTTACAGGAAGGTAGAATCTATTGAGTTGTAAGTGATCTGAACGTTTCATGATGACAGCACTTTCCTAAGGGGGTCAAACCATGTCCCAAAGGTCACCGGATCTGGTGTCAATTTAAAGAAGTAGTCCAGTTACACATTTGTGGGCTTATAACTTGGCTTCTGAATGTCCTAGAGAGATCAGGTTTGTTTTAGTGTACTCCAATCAACAGCCCCTACAACCACAAAAAGGAATGGAGTCATTAGCACTTATGGTTTGTAAATGGCACCCAGAATTATGTTGCACGAAGCACAATTTCACATCATTCTGGGTCCATTTGTGTGAAAACAAGGTCCAATCAGGCTGAAACGTTACAAGAAGGTAGAATCTATTGAGTTTAAGAGATCTGAACGTTTCATGATGATCGCATATTCCTATAGGGGGTCAAACCATGCCCCAAAGGTCACCGGGCCTGGTGTCACTTTAAAGAAGTAGTCCAGTTACACCTTTGTGGGCTTATAACTTGGCTTCTGAATGTCCTAGAGAGGTCAGGTTTGTTTCAGAGTACTCCATTCAACAGCCCCTACAACCACAAATAGGAATGGAGTCATTAGCACTTATGGTTTGTAAATGGCACCCAGAATTATGTTGCACAAAGCACAATTTCACATCATTCTGGGTCCATTTGTGTGAAAACAAGGTCCAATCAGGCTGAAACGTTACAAGAAGGTAGAATCTATTGAGTTGTAAGTGATCTGAACGTTTCATGATGATCGCACATTCCTATAGGGGGTCAAACCATGTCCCAAAGGTCACCGGGCCTGGTGTCACTTTAAAGAAGTAGTCCAGTTACAACTTTGTGGGCTTATAACTTGGCTTCTGAATGTCCTAGAGAGGTCAGATTTGTTTTAGTGTACTCCAATCAACAGCCCCTACAACCACAAAAAGGAATGGAGTCATTAGCACTTATGGTTTGTACATGGCACCCAGAATTATGTTGCACAAAGCACAATTTCACATCATTCTGGGTCCATTTGTGTGAAAACAAGGTCCAATCAGGCTGAAACGTTACAAGAAGGTAGAATCTATTGAGTTGTAAGTGATCTGAACGTTTCATGATGATCGCACATTCCTATAGGGGGTCAAACCATGTCCCAAAGTTCACCGGGCCGGGTGTCACTTTAAAGTAGTCCAGTTACACATTTGTGGGCTTATAACTTGGCTTTTGAATATCCTAGAGAGGTCAGGTTTGTTTTAGAGTACTCCAATTAACAGCCCCCTTACCCCAAAAAGGAATGGAGTCATTAGCACTTATGGTTTTTAAATGTCACCCAGAATTATGTTGCACGAAGCACAATTTCACATCATTCTGGGTTCATTTGTGTGAAAACAAGGTCCAATCAGGCTGAAACGTTACAGGAAGGTAGAATCTATTGAGTTGTAAGTGATCTGAACGTTTCATGATGATAGCACTTTCCTAAGGGGGTCAAACCATGTCCCAAAGGACACCGGATCTGGTGTCAATTTAAAGAAGTAGTCCAGTTATAAATTTGTGGGCTTATAACTTGGCTTCTGAATGTCCTAGAGAGATCAGGTTTGTTTTAGTGTACTCCAATCAACAGCCCCTACAACCACAAAAAGGAATGGAGTCATTAGCACTTATGGTTTGTAAATGGCACCCAGAATTATGTTGCACAAAGCACAATTTCACATCATTCTGGGTCCATTTGTGTGAAAACAAGGTCCAATCAGGCTGAAACGTTACAAGAAGGTAGAATCTATTGAGTTTAAGAGATCTGAACGTTTCATGATGATCGCACATTCCTATAGCGGGTCAAACCATGTCCCAAAGGTCACCGGGCCTGGTGTCACTTTAAAGAAGTAGTCCAGCTACACATTTGTGGGCTTATAACTTGGCTTCTGAATGTCCTAGAGAGATCAGGTTTGTTTTAGTGTACTCCAACCAACAGCCCCTACAACCACAAAAAGGAATGGAGTCATTAGCACTTATGGTTTTTAAATGGCACCCAGAGTTATGTTGCACGAAGCACAATTTCACATCTTTCTGGGTCTATTTGTGTGAAAACAAGGTCCAATCAGGCTGAAATGTTACAAGAAGGTAGAATCTATTGAGTTGTAAGTGATCTGAACGTTTCATGATGATCGCACATTCCTATAGGGGGTCAAACCATGTCCCAAAGGTCACCGGGCCTGGTGTCACTTTAAAGAAGTAGTCCAGCTACACCTTTGTGGGCTTATAACTTGGCTTCTGAATGTCCTAGAGAGGTCAGGTTTGTTTTAGAGTACTCCAATCCACAGCCCCCATTACCACTAAAAGGAATGTAGTCATTAGCACTTATGGTTTTTAAATGGCACCCAGAATTATGTTGCACGAAGCACAATTTCACATCATTCTGGGTTCATTTGTGTGAAAACAAGGTCCAATCAGGCTGAAACGTTGCAAGAAGGTAGAATCTATTGAGTTGTAAGTGATCTGAACGTTTCATGATGATTGCACATTCCTATAGGGGGTAAAACCATGTCCCAAAGGTCACCAGAACTGGTGTCACTTTAAAGAAGTAGTCCAGTTACACATTTGTGGGCTTATAACTTGGCTTCTGAATGTCCTAGAGAGATCAGGTTTGTTTTAGTATACTCCAATCAACAGCCCATACAACCACAAAAAGGAACGGAGTCATTAGCACTTATGGTTTTTAAATGGCACCCAGAATTATGTTGCACGAAGCACAATTTCACATCATTCTGGGTTCATATGTGTGAAAACAAGGTCCAATCAGGCTGAAACGTTACAGGAAGGTAGAATCTATTGAGTTGTAAGTGATCTGAACGTTTCCTAATGATAGCACTTTCCTAAGGGGGTCAAACCATGTCCCAAAGGTCACCGGATCTGGTGTCAATTTAAAGAAGTAGTCCAGTTACACATTTGTGGGCTTATAACTTGGCTTCTGAATGTCCTAGAGAGATCAGGTTTGTTTAAATGTACTCCAACCAACAGCCCCTCCAACCACAAAAAGGAATGGAGTCATTAGCACTTATGGTTTTTAAATGGCACCCAGAATTATGTTGCACGAAGCACAATTTCACATCATTCTGGGTCCATTTGTGTGAAAACAAGGTCCAATCAGGCTGAAACGTTACAAGAAGGTAGAATCTATTGAGTTGTAAGTGATCTGAACGTTTCATGATGATCGCACATTCCTATAGGGGGTAAAACCATGTCCCAAAGGTCACCGGGCCTGGTGTCACTTTAAAGAAGTAGTCCAGTTACACCTTTGTGGGCTTATAACTTGGCTTCTGAATGTTCTAGAGAGGTCAGGTTTGTTTTAGAGTACTGCAATCCACAGCCCCCATTACCAATAAAAGGAATTGAGTCATTAGCACTTATGGTTTTTAAATGGCACCCAGAATTATGTTGCACGAAGCACAATTTCACGTCATTCTGGGTTCATTTGTGTGAAAACAAGGTCCGATCAGGCTGAAACGTTGCAAGAAGGTAGAATCTATTGAGTTGTAAGTGATCTGAACGTTTCATGATGATCGCACATTCCTATAGGGGGTAAAACCATGTCCCAAAGGTCACCGGAACTGGTGTCACTTTAAAGAAGTAGTCCAGTTACACATTTGTGGGCTTATAACTTGGCTTCTGAATGTCCTAGAGAGGTCAGGTTTGTTTTAGAGTACTCCAATCCACAGCCCCCATTACCACTAAAAGGAATGGAGTCATTAGCACTTATGGTTTTTAAATGGCACCCAGAATTATGTTGCACGAAGCACAATTTCACATCATTCTGGGTCCATTTGTGTGAAAACAAGGTCCAATCAAGCTGAAACGTCACAGAAAAGTAGAATCTATTGGGTTGTAAATGATTCCTGTGTTTAATTATGATAGCACATTCCTATAGGGGGTCAAACCATGTCCCAAAGGTCACCGGGCCTGGTGTCACTTCAAAGAAGTAGTCCAGTTACACCTTTGTGGGCTTATAACATTTCTTCTGAATGTCCTAGAGAGGTCAGGTTTGTTTTAGTGTACTCCAATCAACAGCCCCTACAACCACAAAAAGGAATGGAGTCATTAGCACTTATGGTTTGTAAATGGCACCCAGAAGTAAGTTGCACGAAGCACAATTTCACATCATTCTGGGTCCATTTGTGTGAAAACAAGGTCCAATCAGGCTGAAACGTTACAGGAAGTTAGAATCTATTTAGTTGTAAGTGATCTGAACGTTTCATGATGATCGCACTTTCCTATAGGGGGTCAAACCATGTCCCAAAGGTCACCGGGCCTGGTGTCACTTTAAAGAAGTAGTCCAGTTACACCTTTGTGGGCTTATAACATTTCTTCTGAATGTCCTAGAGAGGTCAGGTTTGTTTTAGTGTACTCCAATCAACAGCCCCTACAACCACAAAAAGGAATGGAGTCATTAGCACTTATGGTTTGTAAATGGCACCCAGAATTATGTTGCACGAAGCACAATTTCACATCATTCTGGGTCCATTTGTGTGAAAACAAGGTCCAATCAGGCTGAAACGTTACAGGAAGGTAGAATCTATTGAGTTGTAAGTGATCTGAACGTTTCATGATGATCGCACATTCCTATAGGGGGTCAAACCATGTCCCAAAGGTCACCGGGTCTGGTGTCACTTTAAAGAAGTAGTCCAGTTACACCTTTGTGGGCTTATAACTTGGCTTCTGAATGTCCTAGAGAGGTCAGGTTTGTTTTAGTATACTCCAATCTAAAGCCCCTACAACCAAAAAAAGGAATGGAGTCATTAGCACTTATGGTTTTTAAATGGCACCCAGAATTATGTTGCACGAAGCACAATTTCACATCATTCTCGGTTCATTTGTGTGAAAACAAGGTCCAATCAGGCTGAAACGTTACAGAAAAGTAGAATCTATTGAGTTGTAATTGACCTGAACGTTTCATGATAATAGCACTTTCCTAAGGTGGTCAAACCATGTCCCAAAGGTCACCGGATCTGGTGTCAATTTAAAGAAGTAGTCCAGTTACACATTTGTGGGCTTATAACTTGGCTTCTGAATGTCCTAGAGAGATCAGTTTTGTTTCAGAGTACTCCAATCAACAGCCCCTACAACCACTAAAAGGAATGGAGTCATTAGCACTTATGGTTTGTAAATGGCACCCAGAATTATGTTGCACGAAGCACAATTTCACATCATTCTGGGTCCATTTGTGTGAAAACAAGGTCCAATCAGGCTGAAACGTTACAAGAAGGTAGAATCTTTTGAGTTGTAAGTGATCTGAACGTTTCATGATGATCGCACATTCCTATAGGGGGTAAAACCATTTCCCAAAGGTCACCGGGCCTGGTGTCACTTTAAAGAAGTAGTCCAGTTACACCTTTGTGGGCTTATAACTTGGCTTCTGAATGTCCTAGAGAGGTCAGGTTTGTTTTAGAGTACTCCAATCCACAGCCCCCATTACCACTAAAAGGAATGGAGTCATTAGCGCTTATGGTTTTTAAATGGCACCCAGAATTATGTTGCACGAAGCACAATTTCACATCATTCTGGGTCCATTTGTGTGAAAACAAGGTCCAATCAGGCTGAAACGTCACAGAAAAGTAGAATCTATTGAGTTGTAAATGATTCCTGTGTTTAATTATGATAGCACATTCCTATAGGGGGTCAAACCATGTCCCAAAGGTCACCGGGCCTGGTGTCACTTCAAAGAAGTAGTCCAGTTACACCTTTGTGGGCTTATAACATTTCTTCTGAATGTCCTAGAGAGGTCAGGTTTGTTTTAGTGTACTCCAATCAACAGCCCCTACAACCACAAAAAGGAATGGAGTCATTTGCACTTATGGTTTTTAAATGGCACTCAGAAGTATGTTGCACGAAGCACAATTTCACATCATTCTGGGTCCATTTGTGTGAAAACAAGGTCCAATCAGGCTGAAACGTTACAGGAAGGTAGAATCTATTTAGTTGTAAGTGATCTGAACGTTTCATGATGATCGCACTTTCCTATAGGGGGTCAAACCATGTCCCAAAGGTCACCGGGCCTGGTGTCACTTTAAAGAAGTAGTCCAGTTACACCTTTGTGGGCTTATAACGTTTCTTCTGAATGTCCTAGAGAGGTCAGGTTTGTTTTAGTGTACTCCAATCAACAGCCCCTACAACCACAAAAAGGAATGGAGTCATTAGCACTTATGGTTTGTAAATGGCACCCAGAATTATGTTGCACGAAGCACAATTTCACATTATTCTGGGTCCATTTGTGTGAAAACAAGGTCCAATCAGGCTGAAACGTTACAGGAAGGTAGAATCTATTGAGTTGTAAGTGATCTGAACGTTTCATGATGATCGCACATTCCTATAGGGGGTCAAACCATGTCCCAAAGGTCACCGGGCCTGGTGTCACTTTAAAGAAGTAGTCCAGTTACACATTTGTGGGCTTATAACTTGGCTTCTGAATGTCCTAGAGAGATCAGGTTTGTTTTATTGTACTCCAATCAACAGCCCCTACAACCACAAAAAGGAATGGAGTCATTAGCACTTATGGTTTGTAAATGGCACCCAGAATTATGTTGCACGAAGCACAATTTCACATCATTCTGGGTCCATTTGTGTGAAAACAAGGTCCAATCAGGCTGAAACGTTACAAGAAGGTAGAATCTATTGAGTTTAAGAGATCTGAACGTTTCATGATGATCGCATATTCCTATAGGGGGTCAAACCATGCCCCAAAGGTCACTGGGCCTGGTGTCACTTTAAAGAAGTAGTCCAGTTACACCTTTGTGGGCTTATAACTTGGCTTCTGAATGTCCTAGAGAGGTCAGGTTTGTTTCAGAGTACTCCATTCAACAGCCCCTACAACCACAAATAGGAATGGAGTCATTAGCACTTATGGTTTGTAAATGGCACCCAGAATTATGTTGCACAAAGCACAATTTCACATCATTCTGGGTCCATTTGTGTGAAAACAAGGTCCAATCAGGCTGAAACGTTACAAGAAGGTAGAATCTATTGAGTTGTAAGTGATCTGAACGTTTCATGATGATCGCACATTCCTATAGGGGGTCAAACCATGTCCCAAAGGTCACCGGGCCTGGTGTCACTTTAAAGAAGTAGTCCAGTTACACATTTGTGGGCTTATAACTTGGCTTCTGAATGTCCTAGAGAGATCAGGTTTGTTTTAATGTACTCCAACCAACAGCCCCTACAACCACAAAAAGGAATGGAGTCATTAGCACTTATGGTTTTTAAATGGCACCCAGAGTTATGTTGCACGAAGCACAATTTCACATCTTTCTGGGTCTATTTGTGTGAAAACAAGGTCCAATCTGGCTGAAATGTTACAAGAAGGTAGAATCTATTGAGTTGTAAGTGATCTGAACGTTTCATGATGATCGCACATTCCTATAGGGGGTCAAACCATGTCCCAAAGGTCACCGGGCCTGGTGTCACTTTAAAGAAGTAGTCCAGTTACAACTTTGTGGGCTTATAACTTGGCTTCTGAATGTCCTAGAGAGGTCAGATTTGTTTTAGTGTACTCCAATCAACAGCCCCTACAACCACAAAAAGGAATGGAGTCATTAGCACTTATGGTTTGTACATGGCACCCAGAATTATGTTGCACAAAGCACAATTTCACATCATTCTGGGTCCATTTGTGTGAAAACAAGGTCCAATCAGGCTGAAACGTTACAAGAAGGTAGAATCTATTGAGTTGTAAGTGATCTGAACGTTTCATGATGATCGCACATTCCTATAGGTGGTCAAACCATGTCCCAAAGTTCACCGGGCCTGGTGTCACTTTAAAGTAGTCCAGTTACACATTTGTGGGCTTATAACTTGGCTTTTGAATATCCTAGAGAGGTCAGGTTTGTTTTAGAGTACTCCAATTAACAGCCCCCTTACCCCAAAAAGGAATGGAGTCATTAGCACTTATGGTTTTTAAATGTCACCCAGAATTATGTTGCACGAAGCACAATTTCACATCATTCTGGGTTCATTTGTGTGAAAACAAGGTCCAATCAGGCTGAAACGTTACAGGAAGGTAGAATCTATTGAGTTGTAAGTGATCTGAACGTTTCATGATGATAGCACTTTCCTAAGGGGGTCAAACCATGTCCCAAAGGACACCGGATCTGGTGTCAATTTAAAGAAGTAGTCCAGTTACACATTTGTGGGCTTATAACTTGGCTTCTGAATGTCCTAGAGAGATCAGGTTTGTTTTAGTGTACTCCAATCAACAGCCCCTACAACCACAAAAAGGAATGGAGTCATTAGCACTTATGGTTTGTAAATGGCACCCAGAATTATGTTGCACGAAGCACAATTTCACATCATTCTGGGTCCATTTGTGTGAAAACAAGGTCCAATCAGGCTGAAACGTTACAAGAAGGTAGAATCTATTGAGTTTAAGAGATCTGAACGTTTCATGATGATCGCACATTCCTATAGCGGGTCAAACCATGTCCCAAAGGTCACCGGGCCTGGTGTCACTTTAAAGAAGTAGTCCAGCTACACATTTGTGGGCTTATAACTTGGCTTCTGAATGTCCTAGAGAGATCAGGTTTGTTTTAATGTACTCCAACCAACAGCCCCTACAACCACAAAAAGGAATGGAGTCATTAGCACTTATGGTTTTTAAATGGCACCCAGAGTTATGTTGCACGAAGCACAATTTCACATCTTTCTGGGTCTATTTGTGTGAAAACAAGGTCCAATCAGGCTGAAATGTTACAAGAAGGTAGAATCTATTGAGTTGTAAGTGATCTGAACGTTTCATGATGATCGCACATTCCTACAGGGGGTCAAACCATGTCCCAAAGGTCACCGGGCCTGGTGTCACTTTAAAGAAGTAGTCCAGCTACACCTTTGTGGGCTTATAACTTGGCTTCTGAATGTCCTAGAGAGGTCAGGTTTGTTTTAGAGTACTCCAATCCACAGCCCCCATTACCACTAAAATGAATGTAGTCATTAGCACTTATGGTTTTTAAATGGCACCCAGAATTATGTTGCACGAAGCACAATTTCACATCATTCTGGGTTCATTTGTGTGAAAACAAGGTCCAATCAGGCTGAAACGTTGCAAGAAGGTAGAATCTATTGAGTTGTAAGTGATCTGAACGTTTCATGATGATCGCACATTCCTATAGGGGGTAAAACCATGTCCCAAAGGTCACCAGAACTGGTGTCACTTTAAAGAAGTAGTCCAGTTACACATTTGTGGGCTTATAACTTGGCTTCTGAATGTCCTAGAGAGATCAGGTTTGTTTTAGTATACTCCAATCAACAGCCCATACAACCACAAAAAGGAACGGAGTCATTAGCACTTATGGTTTTTAAATGGCACCCAGAATTATGTTGCACGAAGCACAATTTCACATCATTCTGGGTTCATTTGTGTGAAAACAAGGTCCAATCAGGCTGAAACGTTACAGGAAGGTAGAATCTATTGAGTTGTAAGTTATCTGAACGTTTCCTAATGATAGCACTTTCCTAAGGGGGTCAAACCATGTCCCAAAGGTCACCGGATCTGGTGTCAATTTAAAGAAGTAGTCCAGTTACACATTTGTGGGCTTATAACTTGGCTTCTGAATGTCCTAGAGAGATCAGGTTTGTTTAAATGTACTCCAACCAACAGCCCCTCCAACCACAAAAAGGAATGGAGTCATTAGCACTTATGGTTTTTAAATGGCACCCAGAATTATGTTGCACGAAGCACAATTTCACATCATTCTGGGTCCATTTGTGTGAAAACAAGGTCCAATCAGGCTGAAACGTTACAAGAAGGTAGAATCTATTGAGTTGTAAGTGATCTGAACGTTTCATGATGATCGCACATTCCTATAGGGGGTAAAACCATGTCCCAAAGGTCACCGGGCCTGGTGTCACTTTAAAGAAGTAGTCCAGTTACACCTTTGTGGGCTTATAACTTGGCTTCTGAATGTTCTAGAGAGGTCAGGTTTGTTTTAGAGTACTGCAATCCACAGCCCCCATTACCAATAAAAGGAATTGAGTCATTAGCACTTATGGTTTTTAAATGGCACCCAGAATTATGTTGCACGAAGCACAATTTCACGTCATTCTGGGTTCATTTGTGTGAAAACAAGGTCCGATCAGGCTGAAACGTTGCAAGAAGGTAGAATCTATTGAGTTGTAAGTGATCTGAACGTTTCATGATGATCGCACATTCCTATAGGGGGTAAAACCATGTCCCAAAGGTCACCGGAACTGGTGTCACTTTAAAGAAGTAGTCCAGTTACACATTTGTGGGCTTATAACTTGGCTTCTGAATGTCCTAGAGAGGTCAGGTTTGTTTTAGAGTACTGCAATCCACAGCCCCCATTACCAATAAAAGGAATGGAGTCATTAGCACTTATGGTTTTTAAATGGCACCCAGAATTATGTTGCACGAAGCACAATTTCACATCATTCTCGGTTCATTTGTGTGAAAACAAGGTCCAATCAGGCTGAAACGTTACAGAAAAGTAGAATCTATTGAGTTGTAATTGACCTGAACGTTTCATGATAATAGCACTTTCCTAAGGTGGTCAAACCATGTCCCAAAGGTCACCGGATCTGGTGTCAATTTAAAGAAGTAGTCCAGTTACACATTTGTGGGCTTATAACTTGGCTTCTGAATGTCCTAGAGAGATCAGTTTTGTTTCAGAGTACTCCAATCAACAGCCCCTACAACCACTAAAAGGAATGGAGTCATTAGCACTTATGGTTTGTAAATGGCACCCAGAATTATGTTGCACGAAGCACAATTTGACATCATTCTGGGTCCATTTGTGTGAAAACAAGGTCCAATCAGGCTGAAACGTTACAAGAAGGTAGAATCTATTGAGTTGTAAGTGATCTGAACGTTTCATGATGATCGCACATTCCTATAGGGGGTAAAACCAGGTCCCAAAGGTCACCGGGCCTGGTGTCACTTTAAAGAAGTAGTCCAGTTACACCTTTGTGGGCTTATAACTTGGCTTCTGAATGTCCTAGAGAGGTCAGGTTTGTTTTAGAGTACTCCAATCCACAGCCCCCATTACCACTAAAAGGAATGGAGTCATTAGCGCTTATGGTTTTTAAATGGCACCCAGAATTATGTTGCACGAAGCACAATTTCACATCATTCTGGGTCCATTTGTGTGAAAACAAGGTCCAATCAGGCTGAAACGTCACAGAAAAGTAGAATCTATTGAGTTGTAAATGATTCCTGTGTTTAATTATGATAGCACATTCCTATAGGGGGTCAAACCATGTCCCAAAGGTCACCGGGCCTGGTGTCACTTCAAAGAAGTAGTCCAGTTACACCTTTGTGGGCTTATAACATTTCTTCTGAATGTCCTAGAGAGGTCAGGTTTGTTTTAGTGTACTCCAATCAACAGCCCCTACAACCACAAAAAGGAATGGAGTCATTTGCACTTATGGTTTTTAAATGGCACTCAGAAGTATGTTGCACGAAGCACAATTTCACATCATTCTGGGTCCATTTGTGTGAAAACAAGGTCCAATCAGGCTGAAACGTTACAGGAAGGTAGAATCTATTTAGTTGTAAGTGATCTGAACGTTTCATGATGATCGCACTTTCCTATAGGGGGTCAAACCATGTCCCAAAGGTCACCGGGCCTGGTGTCACTTTAAAGAAGTAGTCCAGTTACACCTTTGTGGGCTTATAACGTTTCTTCTGAATGTCCTAGAGAGGTCAGGTTTGTTTTAGTGTACTCCAATCAACAGCCCCTACAACCACAAAAAGGAATGGAGTCATTAGCACTTATGGTTTGTAAATGGCACCCAGAATTATGTTGCACTAAGCACAATTTCACATCATTCTGGGTCCATTTGTGTGAAAACAAGGTCCAATCAGGCTGAAACGTTACAGGAAGGTAGAATCTATTGAGTTGTAAGTGATCTGAACGTTTCATGATGATCGCACATTCCTATAGGGGGTCAAACCATGTCCCAAAGGTCACCGGGCCTGGTGTCACTTTAAAGAAGTAGTCCAGTTACACCTTTGTGGGCTTATAACTTGGCTTCTGAATGTCCTAGAGAGGTCAGGTTTGTTTTAGTGTACTCCAATCAACAGCCCCTACAACCACAAAAAGGAATGGAGTCATTAGCACTTATGGTTTGTAAATGGCACCCAGAATTATGTTGCACGAAGCACAATTTCACATCATTCTGGGTCCATTTGTGTGAAAACAAGGTCCAATCAGGCTGAAACGTTACAGGAAGGTAGAATCTATTGAGTTGTAAGTGATCTGAACGTTTCATGATGATAGCACTTTCCTAAGGGGGTCAAACCATGTCCCAAAGGTCACCGGATCTGGTGTCAATTTAAAGAAGTAGTCCAGTTACACATTTGTGGGCTTATAACTTGGCTTCTGAATGTCCTAGAGAGATCAGGTTTGTTTTAGTATACTCCAATCTAAAGCCCCTACAACCAAAAAAAGGAATGGAGTCATTAGCACTTATGGTTTTTAAATGGCACCCAGAATTATGTTGCACGAAGCACAATTTCACATCATTCTCGGTTCATTTGTGTGAAAACAAGGTCCAATCAGGCTGAAACGTTACAGAAAAGTAGAATCTATTGAGTTGTAATTGACCTGAACGTTTCATGATAATAGCACTTTCCTAAGGTGGTAAAACCATGTCCCAAATGTCACCGGATCTGGTGTCAATTTAAAGAAGTAGTCCAGTTACACATTTGTGGGCTTATAACTTGGCTTCTGAATGTCCTAGAGAGATCAGTTTTGTTTCAGAGTACTCCAATCAACAGCCCCTACAACCACTAAAAGGAATGGAGTCATTAGCACTTATGGTTTGTAAATGGCACCCAGAATTATGTTGCACGAAGCACAATTTCACATCATTCTGGGTCCATTTGTGTGAAAACAAGGTCCAATCAGGCTGAAACGTTACAAGAAGGTAGAATCTATTGAGTTGTAAGTGATCTGAACGTTTCATGATGATCGCACATTCCTATAGGGGGTAAAACCAGGTCCCAAAGGTCACCGGGCCTGGTGTCACTTTAAAGAAGTAGTCCAGTTACACCTTTGTGGGCTTATAACTTGGCTTCTGAATGTCCTAGAGAGGTCAGGTTTGTTTTAGAGTACTCCAATCCACAGCCCCCATTACCACTAAAAGGAATGGAGTCATTAGCGCTTATGGTTTTTAAATGGCACCCAGAATTATGTTGCACGAAGCACAATTTCACATCATTCTGGGTCCATTTGTGTGAAAACAAGGTCCAATCAGGCTGAAACGTTACAGGAAGGTAGAATCTATTGAGTTGTAAGTGATCTGAACGTTTCATGATGATAGCACTTTCCTAAGGGGGTCAAACCATGTCCCAAAAGTCACCGGGCCTGGTGTCAATTTAAAGAAGTAGTCCAGTTACACATTTGTGGGCTTATAACTTGGCTTCTGAATGTCCTAGAGAGATCAGGTTTGTTTTAGTATACTCCAATCAAAAGCCCCTACAACCAAAAAAAGGAATGGAGTGATTAGCACTTATGGTTTTTAAATGGCACCCAGAATTATGTTGCACGAAGCACAATTTCACATCATTCTGGGTCCATTTGTGTGAAAACAAGGTCCAATCAGGCTGAAACGTTACAGGAAGGTAGAATCTATTGAGTTGTAAGTGATCTGAACGTTTCATGATGATCGCACATTCCTATAGGGGGTCAAACCATGTCCCAAAGGTCACCGGGCCTGGTGTCACTTTAAAGAAGTAGTCCAGTTACACCTTTGTGGGCTTATAACTTGGCTTCTGAATGTCCTAGAGAGATCAGGTTTGTTTTAGTGTACTCCAATCAACAGCCCCTACAACCACAAAAAGGAATGGAGTTATTAGCACTTATGGTTTGTAAATGGCACCCAGAATTATGTTGCACGAAGCACAATTTCACATCATTCTGGGTCCATTTGTGTGAAAACAAGGTCCAATCAGGCTGAAACGTTACAGGAAGGTAGAATCTATTGAGTTGTAAGTGATCTGAACGTTTCATGATGATAGCACTTTCCTAAGGGGGTCAAACCATGTCCCAAAGGTCACCGGATCTGGTGTCAATTTAAAGAAGTAGTCCAGTTACACATTTGTGGGCTTATAACTTGGCTTCTGAATGTCCTAGAGAGATCAGGTTTGTTTTAGTATACTCCAATCAAAAGCCCCTACAACCAAAAAAAGGAATGGAGTCATTAGCACTTATGGTTTTTAAATGGCACCCAGAATTATGTTGCACGAAGCACAATTTCACATCATTCTCGGTTCATTTGCTTGGAAACAAGGTCCAATCAGGCTGAAACGTTACAGAAAAGTAGAATCTATTGAGTTGTAATTGACCTGAACGTTTCATGATAATAGCACTTTCCTAAGGGGGTCAAACCATGTCCCAAAGGTCACCGGATCTGGTGTCAATTTAAAGAAGTAGTCCAGTTACACATTTGTGGGCTTATAACTTGGCTTCTGAATGTCCTAGAGAGATCAGTTTTGTTTCAGAGTACTCCAATCAACAGCCCCTACAACCACTAAAAGGAATGGAGTCATTAGCACTTATGGTTTGTAAATGGCACCCAGAATTATGTTGCACGAAGCACAATTTCACATCATTCTGGGTCCATTTGTGTGAAAACAAGGTCCAATCAGGCTGAAACGTTACAAGAAGGTAGAATCTATTGAGTTGTAAGTGATCTGAACGTTTCATGATGATCGCACATTCCTATAGGGGGTCAAACCATGTCCCAAAGGTCACCGGGCCTGGTGTCACTTTAAAGAAGTAGTCCAGTTACACCTTTGTGGGCTTATAACGTTTCTTCTGAATGTCTTAGAGAGGTCAGGTTTGTTTTAGTGTACTCCAATCAACAGCCCCTACAACCACAAAAAGGAATGGAGTCATTAGCACTTATGGTTTGTAAATGGCACCCAGAATTATGTTGCACGAAGCACAATTTCGCATTATTCTGGGTCCATTTGTGTGAAAACAAGGTCCAATCAGGCTGAAACGTTACAGGAAGGTAGAATCTATTGAGTTGTAAGTGATCTGAACGTTTCATGATGATCGCACATTCCTATAGGGGGTCAAACCATGTCCCAAAGGTCACCGGGCCTGGTGTCATTTTAAAGAAGTAGTCCAGTTACACCTTTGTGGGCTTATAACTTGGCTTCTGAATGTCCTAGAGAGGTCAGGTTTGTTTTAGTGTACTCCAATCAACAGCCCCTACAACCACAAAAAGGAATGGAGTTATTAGCACTTATGGTTTGTAAATGGCACCCAGAATTATGTTGCACGAAGCACAATTTCACATCATTCTGGATCCATTTGTGTGAAAACAAGGTCCAATCAGGCTGAAACGTTACAGGAAGGTAGAATCTATTGAGTTGTAAGTGATCTGAACGTTTCATGATGATCGCACATTCCTATAGGGGGTCAAACCATGTCCCAAAGGTCACCGGGCCTGGTGTCACTTTAAAGAAGTAGTCCAGTTAAACCTTTGTGGGCTTATAACTTGGCTTCTGAATGTTCTAGAGAGATCAGGTTTGTTTTAGTGTACTCCAATCAACAGCCCCTACAACCACAAAAAGGAATGGAGTTATTAGCACTTATGGTTTGTAAATGGCACCCAGAATTATGTTGCAGGAAGCACAATTTCACATCATTCTGGGTCCATTTGTGTGAAAACAAGGTCCAATCAGGCTGAAACGTTACAGGAAGGTAGAATCTATTGAGTTGTAAGTGATCTGAACGTTTCATGATGATAGCACTTTCCTAAGGGGGTCAAACCATGTCCCAAAGGTCACCGGATCTGGTGTCAATTTAAAGAAGTAGTCCAGTTACACATTTGTGGGCTTATAACTTGGCTTCTGAATGTCCTAGAGGGATCAGGTTTGTTTTAGTATACTCCAATCAAAAGCCCCTACAACCAAAAAAAGGAATGGAGTCATTAGCACTTATGGTTTTTAAATGGCACCCAGAATTATGTTGCACGAAGCACAATTTCACATCATTCTCGGTTCATTTGTGTGGAAACAAGGTCCAATCAGGCTGAAACGTTACAGAAAAGTAGAATCTATTGAGTTGTAATTGACCTGAACGTTTCATGATAATAGCACTTTCCTAAGGGGGTCAAACCATGTCCCAAAGGTCACCGGATCTGGTGTCAATTTAAAGAAGTAGTCCAGTTACACATTTGTGGGCTTATAACTTGGCTTCTGAATGTCCTAGAGAGATCAGTTTTGTTTCAGAGTACTCCAATCAACAGCCCCTACAACCACTAAAAGGAATGGAGTCATTAGCACTTATGGTTTGTAAATGGCACCCAGAATTATGTTGCACGAAGCACAATTTCACATCATTCTGGGTCCATTTGTGTGAAAACAAGGTCCAATCAGGCTGAAACGTTACAAGAAGGTAGAATCTATTGAGTTGTAAGTGATCTGAACGTTTCATGATGATCGCACATTCCTATAGGGGGTCAAACCATGTCCCAAAGGTCACCGGGCCAGGTGTCACTTTAAAGAAGTAGTCCAGTTACAACTTTGTGGGCTTATAAAGTTTCTTCTGAATGTCCAAGAGAGGTCAGATTTGTTTTAGTGTACTCCAATCAACAGCCCCTACAACCACAAAAAGGAATGGAGTCATTAGCACTTATGGTTTGTAAATGGCACCCAGAATTATGTTGCACAAAGCACAATTTCACATCATTCTGGGTCCATTTGTGTGAAAACAAGGTCCAATCAGGCTGAAACGTTACAAGAAGGTAGAATCTATTGAGTTGTAAGAGATCTGAACGTTTCATGATGATCGCACATTCCTATTGGGGGTCAAACCATGTCCCAAAGGTCACCGGGCCTGGTGTCCCTTTAAAGTAGTCCAGTTACACATTTGTGGGCTTATAACTTGGCTTCTGAATATCCTAGAGAGGTCAGGTTTGTTTTAGAGTACTCCAATTAACAGCCCCCTTACCCCAAAAAGGAATGGAGTCATTAGCACTTATGGTTTTTAAATGTCACCCAGAATTATGTTGCACGAAGCACAATTTCACATCTTTCTGGGTTCATTTGTGTGAAAACAAGGTCCAATCAGGCTGAAACGTTACAGGAAGGTAGAATCTATTGAGTTGTAAGTGATCTGAATGTTTCATGATGATAGCACTTTCCTAAGGGGGTCAAACCATGTCCCAAAGGTCACCGGATCTGGTGTCAATTTAAAGAAGTAGTCCAGTTACACATTTGTGGGCTTATAACTTGGCTTCTGAATGTCCTAGAGAGATCAGGTTTGTTTTATTGTACTCCAATCAACAGCCCCTACAACCACAAAAAGGAATGGAGTCATTAGCACTTATGGTTTGTAAATGGCACCCAGAATTATGTTGCACGAAGCACAATTTCACATCATTCTGGGTCCATTTGTGTGAAAACAAGGTCCAATCAGGCTGAAACGTTACAAGAAGGTAGAATCTATTGAGTTTAAGTGATCTGAACGTTTCATGATGATCGCACATTCCTATAGCGGGTCAAACCATGTCCCAAAGGTCACCGGGCCTGGTGTCACTTTAAAGAAGTAGTCCAGTTACACCTTTGTGGGCTTATAACTTGGCTTCTGAATGTCCTAGAGAGGTCAGGTTTGTTCCAGAGTACTCCAATCAACAGCCCCTACAACCACTAAAAGGAATGGAGTCATTAGCACTTATGGTTTGTAAATGGCACCCAGAATTATGTTGCACGAAGCACAATTTCACATCATTCTGGGTCCATTTGTGTGAAAACAAGGTCCAATCAGGCTGAAACGTTACAAGAAGGTAGAATCTATTGAGTTGTAAGTGATCTGAACGTTTCATAATGATCGCAGATTCCAATAGGGGGTCAAACCATGTCCCAAAGGTCACCGGGGTAGGTGTCACTTTAAAGAAGTAGTCCAGTTACAACTTTGTGGGCTTATAACTTGGCTTCTGAATGTCCTAGAGAGGTCAGGTTTATTTTAGTGTACTCCATTCAACAGCCCCTACAACCACAAATAGGAATGGAGTCATTAGCACTTATGGTTTGTAAATGGCACCCAGAATTATGTTGCACAAAGCACAATTTCACATCATTCTGGGTCCATTTGTGTAAAAACAAGGTCCAATCAGGCTGAAACGTTACAAGAAGGTAGAATCTATTGATTTGTAAGTGATCTGAACGTTTCATGATGATCGCACATTCCTATAGGGGGTCAAACTATGTCCCAAAGGTCACCGGGCCTGGTGTCACATTAAAGAAGTAGTCCAGTTACACATTTGTGGGCTTATAACTTGGCTTCTGAATGTCCTAGAGAGATCAGGTTTGTTTTAGTGTACTCCAATCAACAGCCCCTACAACCACAAAAGGAATGGAGTCATTAGCACTTATGGTTTGTAAATGGCACCCAGAATTATGTTGCACGAAGCACAATTTCACATCATTCTGGGTCCATTTGTGTGAAAACAAGGTCCAATCAGGCTGAAACGTTACAAGAAGGTAGAATCTATTGAGTTTAAGTGTTCTGAACGTTTCATGATGATCGCACATTCCTATAGCGGGTCAAACCATGTCCCAAAGGTCACCGGGCCTGGTGTCACTTTAAAGAAGTAGTCCAGTTACACCTTTGTGGGCTTATAACTTGGCTTCTGAATGTCCTAGAGAGGTCAGGTTTGTTTCAGAGTACTCCAATCAACAGCCCCTACATCCGCTAAAAGGAATGGAGTCATTAGCACTTAAGGTTTGTAAATGGCACCCAGAATTATGTTGCACGAAGCACAATTTCACATCATTCTGGGTCCATTTGTGTGAAAACAAGGTCCAATCAGGCTGAAACGTTACAAGAAGGTAGAATCTATTGAGTTGTAAGTGATCTGAACGTTTCATGATGATCGCACATTCCTATAGGGGGTCAAACCATGTCCCAAAGGTCACCGGGCCTGGTGTCACTTTAAAGAAGTAGTCCAGTTACAACTTTGTGGGCTTATAACTTGGCTTCTGAATGTCCTAGAGAGGTCAGGTTTGTTTTAGTGTACTCCATTCAACAGCCCCTACAACCACAAATAGGAATGGAGTCATTAGCACTTATGGTTTGTAAATGGCACCCAGAATTATGTTGCACAAAGCACAATTTCACATCATTCTGGGTCCATTTGTGTGAAAACAAGGTCCAATCAGGCTGAATTGTTACAAGAAGGTAGAATCTATTGAGTTGTAAGTGATCTGAACGTTTCATGATGATCGCACATTCCTATAGGGGGTCAAACCATGTCCCAAAGGTCACCGGGCCTGGTGTCACTTTAAAGAAGTAGTCCAGTTACACATTTGTGGGCTTATAACTTGGCTTCTGAATGTCCTAGAGAGATCAGGTTTGTTTTAATGTACTCCAACCAACAGCCCCTACAACCACAAAAAGGAATGGAGTCATTAGCACTTATGGTTTTTAAATGGCACCCAGAATTATGTTGCACGAAGCACAATTTCACATCTTTCTGGGTCTATTTGTGTGAAAACAAGGTCCAATCAGGCTGAAACGTTACAGGAAGGTAGAATCTATTGAGTTGTAAGTGATCTGAACGTTTCCTAATGATAGCACTTTCCTATGGGGGTCAAACCATGTCCCAAAGGTCACCGGATCTGGTGTCAATTTAAAGAAGTAGTCCAGTTACACATTTGTGGGCTTATAACTTGGCTTCTGAATGTCCTAGAGAGATCAGGTTTGTTTAAATGTACTCCAACCAACAGCCCCTCCAACCACAAAAAGGAATGGAGTCATTAGCACTTATGGTTTTTAAATGGCACCCAGAATTATGTTGCACGAAGCACAATTTCACATCATTCTGGGTCCATTTGTGTGAAAACAAGGTCCAATCAGGCTGAAACGTTACAAGAAGGTAGAATCTATTGAGTTGTAAGTGATCTGAACGTTTCATGATGATCGCACATTCCTATAGGGGGTAAAACCATGTCCCAAAGGTCACAAGCCTGGTGTCACTTTAAAGAAGTAGTTCAGTTACACCTTTGTGGACTTATAACTTGGCTTCTGAATGTCCTAGAGAGGTCAGGTTTGTTTTAGAGTACTCCAATCCACAGCCCCCATTACCACTAAAAGGAATGGAGTCATTAGCACTTATGGTTTTTAAATGGCACCCAGAATTATGTTGCACGAAGCACAATTTCACGTCATTCTGGGTTCATTTGTGTGAAAACAAGGTCCAATCAGGCTGAAACGTTGCAAGAAGGTAGAATCTATTGAGTTGTAAGTGATCTGAACGTTTCATGATGATCGCTCATTCCTATAGGGGGTAAAACCATGTCCCAAAGGTCACCGGAACTGGTGTCACTTTAAAGAAGTAGTCCAATTGCACATTTGTGGGCTTATAACTTGGCTTCTGAATGTCCTAGAGAGATCAGGTTTGTTTTAGTGTACTCCAATCAACAGCCCCTACAACCTCAAAAAGGATTGGAGTCATTAGCACTTATGGTTTTTAAATGGCACCCAGAATTATGTTGCACGAAGCACAATTTCACATCATTCTGGGTCCATTTGTGTGAAAACAAGGTCCAATCAGGCTGAAACGTTACAAGAAGGTAGAATCTATTGAGTTGTAAGTGATCTGAACGTTTCATAATGATCGCAGATTCCTATAGGGGGTCAAACCATGTCCCAAAGGTCACCGGGGTAGGTGTCACTTTAAAGAAGTAGTCCAGTTACAACTTTGTGGGCTTATAACTTGGCTTCTGAATGTCCTAGAGAGGTCAGGTTTATTTTAGTGTACTCCATTCAACAGCCCCTACAACCACAAATAGGAATGGAGTCCTTAGCACTTATGGTTTTTAAATGGCACCCAGAATTATGTTGCACGAAGCACAATTTCACATCATTCTGGGTCCATTTGTGTGAAAACAAGGTCCAATCAAGCTGAAACGTCACAGAAAAGTAGAATCTATTGAGTTGTAAATGATTCCTGTGTTTAATTATGATAGCACATTCCTATAGGGGGTCAAACCATGTCCCAAAGGTCACCGGGCCTGGTGTCACTTCAAAGAAGTAGTCCAGTTACACCTTTGTGGGCTTATAACATTTCTTCTGAATGTCCTAGAGAGGTCAGGTTTGTTTTAGTGTACTCTAATCAACAGCCCCTACAACCACAAAAAGGAATGGAGTCATTAGCACTTATGGTTTGTAAATGGCACCCAGAAGTATGTTGCACGAAGCACAATTTCACATCATTCTGGGTCCATTTGTGTGAAAACAAGGTCCAATCAGGCTGAAACGTTACAGGAAGGTAGAATCTATTTAGTTGTAAGTGATCTGAACGTTTCATGATGATCGCACTTTCCTATAGGGGGTCAAACCATGTCCCAAAGGTCACCGGGCCTGGTGTCACTTTAAAGAAGTAGTCCAGTTACACCTTTGTGGGCTTATAACGTTTCTTCTGAATGTCCTAGAGAGGTCAGGTTTGTTTTAGTGTACTCCAATCAACAGCCCCTACAACCACAAAAAGGAATGGAGTCATTAGCACTTATGGTTTGTAAATGGCACCCAGAATTATGTTGCACGAAGCACAATTTCACATCATTCTGGGTCCATTTGTGTGAAAACAAGGTCCAATCAGGCTGAAACGTTACAGGAAGGTAGAATCTATTGAGTTGTAAGTGATCTGAACGTTTCATGATGATAGCACTTTCCTAAGGGGGTCAAACCATGTCCCAAAGGTCACCGGATCTGGTGTCAATTTAAAGAAGTAGTCCAGTTACACATTTGTGGGCTTATAACTTGGCTTCTGAATGTCCTAGAGAGATCGTGTTTGTTTTAGTATACTCCAATCTAAAGCCCCTACAACCAAAAAAAGGAATGGAGTCATTAGCACTTATGGTTTTTAAATGGCACCCAGAATTAGGTTGCACGAAGCACAATTTCACATCATTCTCTGTTCATTTGTGTGAAAACAAGGTCCAATCAGGCTGAAACGTTACAGAAAAGTAGAATCTATTGAGTTGTAATTGACCTGAACGTTTCATGATAATAGCACTTTCCTAAGGTGGTCAAACCATGTCCCAAAGGTCAACGGATCTGGTGTCAATTTAAAGAAGTAGTCCAGTTACACATTTGTGGGCTTATAACTTGGCTTCTGAATGTCCTAGAGAGATCAGTTTTGTTTCAGAGTACTCCAATCAACAGCCCCTACAACCACTAAAAGGAATGGAGTCATTAGCACTTATGGTTTGTAAATGGCACCCAGAATTATGTTGCACGAAGCACAATTTCACATCATTCTGGGTCCATTTGTGTGAAAACAAGGTCCAATCAGGCTGAAACGTCACAGAAAAGTAGAATCTATTGAGTTGTAAATGATTCCTGTGTTTAATTATGATAGCACATTCCTATAGGGGGTCAAACCATGTCCCAAAGGTCACCGGGCCTGGTGTCACTTCAAAGAAGTAGTCCAGTTACACCTTTGTGGGCTTATAACATTTCTTCTGAATGTCCTAGAGAGGTCAGGTTTGTTTTAGTGTACTCCAATCAACAGCCCCTACAACCACAAAAAGGAATGGAGTCATTAGCACTTATGGTTTTTAAATGGCACCCAGAAGTATGTTGCACGAAGCACAATTTCACATCATTCTGGGTCCATTTGTGTGAAAACAAGGTCCAATCAGGCTGAAACGTTACAGGAAGGTAGAATCTATTTAGTTGTAAGTGATCTGAACGTTTCATGATGATCGCACTTTCCTATAGGGGGTCAAACCATGTCCCAAAGGTCACCGGGGTAGGTGTCACTTTAAAGAAGTAGTCCAGTTACAACTTTGTGGGCTTATAACTTGGCTTCTGAATGTCCTAGAGAGGTCAGGTTTATTTTAGTGTACTCCATTCAACAGCCCCTACAACCACAAATAGGAATGGAGTCATTAGCACTTATGGTTTGTAAATGGCACCCAGAATTATGTTGCACAAAGCACAATTTCACATCATTCTGGGTCCATTTGTGTAAAAACAAGGTCCAATCAGGCTGAAACGTTACAAGAAGGTAGAATCTATTGATTTGTAAGTGATCTGAACGTTTCATGATGATCGCACATTCCTATAGGGGGTCAAACTATGTCCCAAAGGTCACCGGGCCTGGTGTCACATTAAAGAAGTAGTCCAGTTACACATTTGTGGGCTTATAACTTGGCTTCTGAATGTCCTAGAGAGATCAGGTTTGTTTTAGTGTACTCCAATCAACAGCCCCTACAACCACAAAAGGAATGGAGTCATTAGCACTTATGGTTTGTAAATGGCACCCAGAATTATGTTGCACGAAGCACAATTTCACATCATTCTGGGTCCATTTGTGTGAAAACAAGGTCCAATCAGGCTGAAACGTTACAAGAAGGTAGAATCTATTGAGTTTAAGTGTTCTGAACGTTTCATGATGATCGCACATTCCTATAGCGGGTCAAACCATGTCCCAAAGGTCACCGGGCCTGGTGTCACTTTAAAGAAGTAGTCCAGTTACACCTTTGTGGGCTTATAACTTGGCTTCTGAATGTCCTAGAGAGGTCAGGTTTGTTTCAGAGTACTCCAATCAACAGCCCCTACATCCGCTAAAAGGAATGGAGTCATTAGCACTTAAGGTTTGTAAATGGCACCCAGAATTATGTTGCACGAAGCACAATTTCACATCATTCTGGGTCCATTTGTGTGAAAACAAGGTCCAATCAGGCTGAAACGTTACAAGAAGGTAGAATCTATTGAGTTGTAAGTGATCTGAACGTTTCATGATGATCGCACATTCCTATAGGGGGTCAAACCATGTCCCAAAGGTCACCGGGCCTGGTGTCACTTTAAAGAAGTAGTCCAGTTACAACTTTGTGGGCTTATAACTTGGCTTCTGAATGTCCTAGAGAGGTCAGGTTTGTTTTAGTGTACTCCATTCAACAGCCCCTACAACCACAAATAGGAATGGAGTCATTAGCACTTATGGTTTGTAAATGGCACCCAGAATTATGTTGCACAAAGCACAATTTCACATCATTCTGGGTCCATTTGTGTGAAAACAAGGTCCAATCAGGCTGAATTGTTACAAGAAGGTAGAATCTATTGAGTTGTAAGTGATCTGAACGTTTCATGATGATCGCACATTCCTATAGGGGGTCAAACCATGTCCCAAAGGTCACCGGGCCTGGTGTCACTTTAAAGAAGTAGTCCAGTTACACATTTGTGGGCTTATAACTTGGCTTCTGAATGTCCTAGAGAGATCAGGTTTGTTTTAATGTACTCCAACCAACAGCCCCTACAACCACAAAAAGGAATGGAGTCATTAGCACTTATGGTTTTTAAATGGCACCCAGAGTTATGTTGCACGAAGCACAATTTCACATCTTTCTGGGTCTATTTGTGTGAAAACAAGGTCCAATCAGGCTGAAACGTTACAGGAAGGTAGAATCTATTGAGTTGTAAGTGATCTGAACGTTTCCTAATGATAGCACTTTCCTATGGGGGTCAAACCATGTCCCAAAGGTCACCGGATCTGGTGTCAATTTAAAGAAGTAGTCCAGTTACACATTTGTGGGCTTATAACTTGGCTTCTGAATGTCCTAGAGAGATCAGGTTTGTTTAAATGTACTCCAACCAACAGCCCCTCCAACCACAAAAAGGAATGGAGTCATTAGCACTTATGGTTTTTAAATGGCACCCAGAATTATGTTGCACGAAGCACAATTTCACATCATTCTGGGTCCATTTGTGTGAAAACAAGGTCCAATCAGGCTGAAACGTTACAAGAAGGTAGAATCTATTGAGTTGTAAGTGATCTGAACGTTTCATGATGATCGCACATTCCTATAGGGGGTAAAACCATGTCCCAAAGGTCACAAGCCTGGTGTCACTTTAAAGAAGTAGTTCAGTTACACCTTTGTGGACTTATAACTTGGCTTCTGAATGTCCTAGAGAGGTCAGGTTTGTTTTAGAGTACTCCAATCCACAGCCCCCATTACCACTAAAAGGAATGGAGTCATTAGCACTTATGGTTTTTAAATGGCACCCAGAATTATGTTGCACGAAGCACAATTTCACGTCATTCTGGGTTCATTTGTGTGAAAACAAGGTCCAATCAGGCTGAAACGTTGCAAGAAGGTAGAATCTATTGAGTTGTAAGTGATCTGAACGTTTCATGATGATCGCTCATTCCTATAGGGGGTAAAACCATGTCCCAAAGGTCACCGGAACTGGTGTCACTTTAAAGAAGTAGTCCAATTGCACATTTGTGGGCTTATAACTTGGCTTCTGAATGTCCTAGAGAGATCAGGTTTGTTTTAGTGTACTCCAATCAACAGCCCCTACAACCTCAAAAAGGATTGGAGTCATTAGCACTTATGGTTTTTAAATGGCACCCAGAATTATGTTGCACGAAGCACAATTTCACATCATTCTGGGTCCATTTGTGTGAAAACAAGGTCCAATCAGGCTGAAACGTTACAAGAAGGTAGAATCTATTGAGTTGTAAGTGATCTGAACGTTTCATAATGATCGCAGATTCCTATAGGGGGTCAAACCATGTCCCAAAGGTCACCGGGGTAGGTGTCACTTTAAAGAAGTAGTCCAGTTACAACTTTGTGGGCTTATAACTTGGCTTCTGAATGTCCTAGAGAGGTCAGGTTTATTTTAGTGTACTCCATTCAACAGCCCCTACAACCACAAATAGGAATGGAGTCCTTAGCACTTATGGTTTTTAAATGGCACCCAGAATTATGTTGCACGAAGCACAATTTCACATCATTCTGGGTCCATTTGTGTGAAAACAAGGTCCAATCAAGCTGAAACGTCACAGAAAAGTAGAATCTATTGAGTTGTAAATGATTCCTGTGTTTAATTATGATAGCACATTCCTATAGGGGGTCAAACCATGTCCCAAAGGTCACCGGGCCTGGTGTCACTTCAAAGAAGTAGTCCAGTTACACCTTTGTGGGCTTATAACATTTCTTCTGAATGTCCTAGAGAGGTCAGGTTTGTTTTAGTGTACTCTAATCAACAGCCCCTACAACCACAAAAAGGAATGGAGTCATTAGCACTAATGGTTTGTAAATGGCACCCAGAAGTATGTTGCACGAAGCACAATTTCACATCATTCTGGGTCCATTTGTGTGAAAACAAGGTCCAATCAGGCTGAAACGTTACAGGAAGGTAGAATCTATTTAGTTGTAAGTGATCTGAACGTTTCATGATGATCGCACTTTCCTATAGGGGGTCAAACCATGTCCCAAAGGTCACCGGGCCTGGTGTCACTTTAAAGAAGTAGTCCAGTTACACCTTTGTGGGCTTATAACGTTTCTTCTGAATGTCCTAGAGAGGTCAGGTTTGTTTTAGTGTACTCCAATCAACAGCCCCTACAACCACAAAAAGGAATGGAGTCATTAGCACTTATGGTTTGTAAATGGCACCCAGAATTATGTTGCACGAAGCACAATTTCACATCATTCTGGGTCCATTTGTGTGAAAACAAGGTCCAATCAGGCTGAAACGTTACAGGAAGGTAGAATCTATTGAGTTGTAAGTGATCTGAACGTTTCATGATGATAGCACTTTCCTAAGGGGGTCAAACCATGTCCCAAAGGTCACCGGATCTGGTGTCAATTTAAAGAAGTAGTCCAGTTACACATTTGTGGGCTTATAACTTGGCTTCTGAATGTCCTAGAGAGATCGTGTTTGTTTTAGTATACTCCAATCTAAAGCCCCTACAACCAAAAAAAGGAATGGAGTCATTAGCACTTATGGTTTTTAAATGGCACCCAGAATTAGGTTGCACGAAGCACAATTTCACATCATTCTCTGTTCATTTGTGTGAAAACAAGGTCCAATCAGGCTGAAACGTTACAGAAAAGTAGAATCTATTGAGTTGTAATTGACCTGAACGTTTCATGATAATAGCACTTTCCTAAGGTGGTCAAACCATGTCCCAAAGGTCAACGGATCTGGTGTCAATTTAAAGAAGTAGTCCAGTTACACATTTGTGGGCTTATAACTTGGCTTCTGAATGTCCTAGAGAGATCAGTTTTGTTTCAGAGTACTCCAATCAACAGCCCCTACAACCACTAAAAGGAATGGAGTCATTAGCACTTATGGTTTGTAAATGGCACCCAGAATTATGTTGCACGAAGCACAATTTCACATCATTCTGGGTCCATTTGTGTGAAAACAAGGTCCAATCAGGCTGAAACGTCACAGAAAAGTAGAATCTATTGAGTTGTAAATGATTCCTGTGTTTAATTATGATAGCACATTCCTATAGGGGGTCAAACCATGTCCCAAAGGTCACCGGGCCTGGTGTCACTTCAAAGAAGTAGTCCAGTTACACCTTTGTGGGCTTATAACATTTCTTCTGAATGTCCTAGAGAGGTCAGGTTTGTTTTAGTGTACTCCAATCAACAGCCCCTACAACCAAAAAAAGGAATGGAGTCATTAGCACTTATGGTTTTTAAATGGCACCCAGAAGTATGTTGCACGAAGCACAATTTCACATCATTCTGGGTCCATTTGTGTGAAAACAAGGTCCAATCAGGCTGAAACGTTACAGGAAGGTAGAATCTATTTAGTTGTAAGTGATCTGAACGTTTCATGATGATCGCACTTTCCTATAGGGGGTCAAACCATGTCCCAAAGGTCACCGGGCCTGGTGTCACTTAAAAGAAGTAGTCCAGTTACACCTTTGTGGGCTTATAACGTTTCTTCTGAATGTCCTAGAGAGGTCAGGTTTGTTTTAGTGTACTCCAATTAACAGCCCCTACAACCACAAAAAGGAATGGAGTCATTAGCACTTATGGTTTGTAAATGGCACCCAGAATTATGTTGCACGAAGCACAATTTCACATTATTCTGGGTCCATTTGTGTAAAAACAAGGTCCAATCAGGCTGAAACGTTACAGGAAGGTAGAATCTATTGAGTTGTAAGTGATCTGAACGTTTCATGATGATCGCACATTCCTATAGGGGGTAAAACCATGTCCCAAAGGTCACCGGGCCTGGTGTCACTTTAAAGAAGTAGTCCAGTTACACATTTGTGGGCTTATAACTTGGCTTCTGAATGTCCTAGAGAGATCAGGTTTGTTTTAGTGTACTCCAATCAACAGCCCCTACAACCTCAAAAAGGATTGGAGTCATTAGCACTTATGGTTTTTAAATGGCACCCAGAATTATGTTGCACGAAGCACAATTTCACATCATTCTGGGTCCATTTGTGTGAAAACAAGGTCCAATCAGGCTGAAACGTTACAAGAAGGTAGAATCTATTGAGTTGTAAGTGATCTGAACGTTTCATAATGATCGCAGATTCCTATAGGGGGTCAAACCATGTCCCAAAGGTCACCGGGGTAGGTGTCACTTTAAAGAAGTAGTCCAGTTACAACTTTGTGGGCTTATAACTTGGCTTCTGAATGTCCTAGAGAGGTCAGGTTTATTTTAGTGTACTCCATTCAACAGCCCCTACAACCACAAATAGGAATGGAGTCCTTAGCACTTATGGTTTTTAAATGGCACCCAGAATTATGTTGCACGAAGCACAATTTCACATCATTCTGGGTCCATTTGTGTGAAAACAAGGTCCAATCAAGCTGAAACGTCACAGAAAAGTAGAATCTATTGAGTTGTAAATGATTCCTGTGTTTAATTATGATAGCACATTCCTATAGGGGGTCAAACCATGTCCCAAAGGTCACCGGGCCTGGTGTCACTTCAAAGAAGTAGTCCAGTTACACCTTTGTGGGCTTATAACATTTCTTCTGAATGTCCTAGAGAGGTCAGGTTTGTTTTAGTGTACTCTAATCAACAGCCCCTACAACCACAAAAAGGAATGGAGTCATTAGCACTTATGGTTTGTAAATGGCACCCAGAAGTATGTTGCACGAAGCACAATTTCACATCATTCTGGGTCCATTTGTGTGAAAACAAGGTCCAATCAGGCTGAAACGTTACAGGAAGGTAGAATCTATTTAGTTGTAAGTGATCTGAACGTTTCATGATGATCGCACTTTCCTATAGGGGGTCAAACCATGTCCCAAAGGTCACCGGGCCTGGTGTCACTTTAAAGAAGTAGTCCAGTTACACCTTTGTGGGCTTATAACGTTTCTTCTGAATGTCCTAGAGAGGTCAGGTTTGTTTTAGTGTACTCCAATCAACAGCCCCTACAACCACAAAAAGGAATGGAGTCATTAGCACTTATGGTTTGTAAATGGCACCCAGAATTATGTTGCACGAAGCACAATTTCACATCATTCTGGGTCCATTTGTGTGAAAACAAGGTCCAATCAGGCTGAAACGTTACAGGAAGGTAGAATCTATTGAGTTGTAAGTGATCTGAACGTTTCATGATGATAGCACTTTCCTAAGGGGGTCAAACCATGTCCCAAAGGTCACCGGATCTGGTGTCAATTTAAAGAAGTAGTCCAGTTACACATTTGTGGGCTTATAACTTGGCTTCTGAATGTCCTAGAGAGATCGTGTTTGTTTTAGTATACTCCAATCTAAAGCCCCTACAACCAAAAAAAGGAATGGAGTCATTAGCACTTATGGTTTTTAAATGGCACCCAGAATTAGGTTGCACGAAGCACAATTTCACATCATTCTCTGTTCATTTGTGTGAAAACAAGGTCCAATCAGGCTGAAACGTTACAGAAAAGTAGAATCTATTGAGTTGTAATTGACCTGAACGTTTCATGATAATAGCACTTTCCTAAGGTGGTCAAACCATGTCCCAAAGGTCAACGGATCTGGTGTCAATTTAAAGAAGTAGTCCAGTTACACATTTGTGGGCTTATAACTTGGCTTCTGAATGTCCTAGAGAGATCAGTTTTGTTTCAGAGTACTCCAATCAACAGCCCCTACAACCACTAAAATGAATGGAGTCATTAGCACTTATGGTTTGTAAATGGCACCCAGAATTATGTTGCACGAAGCACAATTTCACATCATTCTGGGTCCATTTGTGTGAAAACAAGGTCCAATCAGGCTGAAACGTCACAGAAAAGTAGAATCTATTGAGTTGTAAATGATTCCTGTGTTTAATTATGATAGCACATTCCTATAGGGGGTCAAACCATGTCCCAAAGGTCACCGGGCCTGGTGTCACTTCAAAGAAGTAGTCCAGTTACACCTTTGTGGGCTTATAACATTTCTTCTGAATGTCCTAGAGAGGTCAGGTTTGTTTTAGTGTACTCCAATCAACAGCCCCTACAACCACAAAAAGGAATGGAGTCATTAGCACTTATGGTTTTTAAATGGCACCCAGAAGTATGTTGCACGAAGCACAATTTCACATCATTCTGGGTCCATTTGTGTGAAAACAAGGTCCAATCAGGCTGAAACGTTACAGGAAGGTAGAATCTATTTAGTTGTAAGTGATCTGAACGTTTCATGATGATCGCACTTTCCTATAGGGGGTCAAACCATGTCCCAAAGGTCACCGGGCCTGGTGTCACTTAAAAGAAGTAGTCCAGTTACACCTTTGTGGGCTTATAACGTTTCTTCTGAATGTCCTAGAGAGGTCAGGTTTGTTTTAGTGTACTCCAATTAACAGCCCCTACAACCACAAAAAGGAATGGAGTCATTAGCACTTATGGTTTGTAAATGGCACCCAGAATTATGTTGCACGAAGCACAATTTCACATTATTCTGGGTCCATTTGTGTAAAAACAAGGTCCAATCAGGCTGAAACGTTACAGGAAGGTAGAATCTATTGAGTTGTAAGTGATCTGAACGTTTCATGATGATCGCACATTCCTATAGGGGGTCAAACCATGTCCCAAAGGTCACCGGGCCTGGTGTCACTTTAAAGAAGTAGTCCAGTTACACATTTGTGGGCTTATAACTTGGCTTCTGAATGTCCTAGAGAGATCAGGTTTGTTTTAGTATACTCCAATCAAAAGCCCCTACAACCACTAAAAGGAATGGAGTCATTAGCACTTATGGTTTGTAAATGGCACCCAGAATTATGTTGCACAAAGCACAATTTCACATCATTCTGGGTCCATTTGTGTGAAAACAAGGTCCAATCAGGCTGAAACGTTACAAGAAGGTAGAATCTATTGAGTTGTAAGTGATCTGAACGTTTCATGATGATCGCACATTCCTATAGGGGGTCAAACCATGTCCCAAAGGTCACCGGGCCTGGTGTAACTTTAAAGTAGTCCAGTTACACATTTGTGGGCTTATAACTTGGCTTCTGAATATCCTAGAGAGGTCAGGTTTGTTTTAGAGTACTCCAATTAACAGCCCCCTTACCCCAAAAAGGAATGGAGTCATTAGCACTTATGGTTTTTAAATGTCACCCAGAATTATGTTGCACGAAGCACAATTTCACATCTTTCTGGGTTCATTTGTGTGAAAACAAGGTCCAATCAGGCTGAAACGTTACAGGAAGGTAGAATCTATTGAGTTGTAAGTGATCTGAATGTTTCGTGATGATAGCACTTTCCTAAGGGGGTCAAACCATGTCCCAAAGGTCACCGGATCTGGTGTCAATTTAAAGAAGTAGTCCAGTTACACATTTGTGGGCTTATAACTTGGCTTCTGAATGTCCTAGAGAGATCAGGTTTGTTTTAGTGTACTCCAATCAACAGCCCCTACAACCACAAAAAGGAATGGAGTCATTAGCACTTATAGTTTGTAAATGGCACCCAGAATTATGTTGCACGAAGCACAATTTCACATCATTTTGGGTCCATTTGTGTGAAAACATGGTCCAATCAGGCTGAAACGTTACAAGAAGGTAGAATCTATTGAGTTTAAGTGATCTGAACGTTTCATGATGATCGCACATTCCTATAGCGGGTCAAACCATGTCCCAAAGGTCACCGGGCCTGGTGTCACTTTAAAGAAGTAGTCCAGTTACACCTTTGTGGGCTTATAACTTGGCTTCTGAATGTCCTAGAGAGGTCAGGTTTGTTCCAGAGTACTCCAATCAACAGCCCCTACAACCACTAAAAGGAATGGAGTCATTAGCACTTATGGTTTGTAAATGGCACCCAGAATTATGTTGCACGAAGCACAATTTCACATCATTCTGGGTCCATTTGTGTGAAAACAAGGTCCAATCAGGCTGAAACGTTACAAGAAAGTAGAATCTATTGAGTTGTAAGTGATCTGAACGTTTCATAATGATCGCAGATTCCTATAGGGGGTCAAACCATGTCCCAAAGGTCACCGGGGTAGGTGTCACTTTAAAGAAGTAGTCCAGTTACAACTTTGTGGGCTTATAACTTGGCTTCTGAATGTCCTAGAGAGGTCAGGTTTATTTTAGTGTACTCCATTCAACAGCCCCTACAACCACAAATAGGAATGGAGTCATTAGCACTTATGGTTTGTAAATGGCACCCAGAATTATGTTGCGCAAAGCACAATTTCACATCATTCTGGGTCCATTTGTGTAAAAACAAGGTCCAATCAGGCTGAAACGTTACAAGAAGGTAGAATCTATTGAGTTGTAAGTGATCTGAACGTTTCATGATGATCGCACATTCCTATAGGGGGTCAAACCATGTCCCAAAGGTCACCGGGCCTGGTGTCACATTAAAGAAGTAGTCCAGTTACACATTTGTGGGCTTATAACTTGGCTTCTGAATGTCCTAGAGAGATCAGGTTTGTTTTAGTGTACTCCAATCAACAGCCCCTACAACCACAAAAGGAATGGAGTCATTAGCACTTATGGTTTGTAAATGGCACCCAGAATTATGTTGCACGAAGCACAATTTCACATCATTCTGGGTCCATTTGTGTGAAAACAAGGTCCAATCAGGCTGAAACGTTACAAGAAGGTAGAATCTATTGAGTTTAAGTGTTCTGAACGTTTCATGATGATCGCACATTCCTATAGCGGGTCAAACCATGTCCCAAAGGTCACCGGGCCTGGTGTCACTTTAAAGAAATAGTCCAGTTACACCTTTGTGGGCTTATAACTTGGCTTCTGAATGTCCTAGAGAGGTCAGGTTTGTTTCAGAGTACTCCAATCAACAGCCCCTACAACCACAAAAGGAATGGAGTCATTAGCACTTATGGTTTGTAAGTGGCACCCAGAATTATGTTGCACGAAGCACAATTTCACATCATTCTGGGTCCATTTGTGTGAAAACAAGGTCCAATCAGGCTGAAACGTTACAGGAAGGTAGAATCTATTTAGTTGTAAGTGATCTGAACGTTTCATGATGATCGCACTTTCCTATAGGGGGTCAAACCATGTCCCAAAGGTCACCGGGCCTGGTGTCACTTTAAAGAAGTAGTCCAGTTACACCTTTGTGGGCTTATAACGTTTCTTCTGAATGTCCTAGAGAGGTCAGGTTTGTTTTAGTGTACTCCAATCAACAGCCCCTACAACCACAAAAAGGAATGGAGTCATTAGCACTTATGGTTTGTAAATGGCACCCAGAATTATGTTGCACGAAGCACAATTTCACATCATTCTGGGTCCATTTGTGTGAAAACAAGGTCCAATCAGGCTGAAACGTTACAGGAAGGTAGAATCTATTGAGTTGTAAGTGATCTGAACGTTTCATGATGATAGCACTTTCCTAAGGGGGTCAAACCATGTCCCAAAGGTCACCGGATCTGGTGTCAATTTAAAGAAGTAGTCCAGTTACACATTTGTGGGCTTATAACTTGGCTTCTGAATGTCCTAGAGAGATCGTGTTTGTTTTAGTATACTCCAATCTAAAGCCCCTACAACCAAAAAAAGGAATGGAGTCATTAGCACTTATGGTTTTTAAATGGCACCCAGAATTAGGTTGCACGAAGCACAATTTCACATCATTCTCTGTTCATTTGTGTGAAAACAAGGTCCAATCAGGCTGAAACGTTACAGAAAAGTAGAATCTATTGAGTTGTAATTGACCTGAACGTTTCATGATAATAGCACTTTCCTAAGGTGGTCAAACCATGTCCCAAAGGTCAACGGATCTGGTGTCAATTTAAAGAAGTAGTCCAGTTACACATTTGTGGGCTTATAACTTGGCTTCTGAATGTCCTAGAGAGATCAGTTTTGTTTCAGAGTACTCCAATCAACAGCCACTACAACCACTAAAATGAATGGAGTCATTAGCACTTATGGTTTGTAAATGGCACCCAGAATTATGTTGCACGAAGCACAATTTCACATCATTCTGGGTCCATTTGTGTGAAAACAAGGTCCAATCAGGCTGAAACGTCACAGAAAAGTAGAATCTATTGAGTTGTAAATGATTCCTGTGTTTAATTATGATAGCACATTCCTATAGGGGGTCAAACCATGTCCCAAAGGTCACCGGGCCTGGTGTCACTTCAAAGAAGTAGTCCAGTTACACCTTTGTGGGCTTATAACATTTCTTCTGAATGTCCTAGAGAGGTCAGGTTTGTTTTAGTGTACTCCAATCAACAGCCCCTACAACCACAAAAAGGAATGGAGTCATTAGCACTTATGGTTTTTAAATGGCACCCAGAAGTATGTTGCACGAAGCACAATTTCACATCATTCTGGGTCCATTTGTGTGAAAACAAGGTCCAATCAGGCTGAAACGTTACAGGAAGGTAGAATCTATTTAGTTGTAAGTGATCTGAACGTTTCATGATGATCGCACTTTCCTATAGGGGGTCAAACCATGTCCCAAAGGTCACCGGGCCTGGTGTCACTTAAAAGAAGTAGTCCAGTTACACCTTTGTGGGCTTATAACGTTTCTTCTGAATGTCCTAGAGAGGTCAGGTTTGTTTTAGTGTACTCCAATTAACAGCCCCTACAACCACAAAAAGGAATGGAGTCATTAGCACTTATGGTTTGTAAATGGCACCCAGAATTATGTTGCACGAAGCACAATTTCACATTATTCTGGGTCCATTTGTGTAAAAACAAGGTCCAATCAGGCTGAAACGTTACAGGAAGGTAGAATCTATTGAGTTGTAAGTGATCTGAACGTTTCATGATGATCGCACATTCCTATAGGGGGTCAAACCATGTCCCAAAGGTCACCGGGCCTGGTGTCACTTTAAAGAAGTAGTCCAGTTACACATTTGTGGGCTTATAACTTGGCTTCTGAATGTCCTAGAGAGATCAGGTTTGTTTTAGTATACTCCAATCAAAAGCCCCTACAACCACTAAAAGGAATGGAGTCATTAGCACTTATGGTTTGTAAATGGCACCCAGAATTATGTTGCACAAAGCACAATTTCACATCATTCTGGGTCCATTTGTGTGAAAACAAGGTCCAATCAGGCTGAAACGTTACAAGAAGGTAGAATCTATTGAGTTGTAAGTGATCTGAACGTTTCATGATGATCGCACATTCCTATAGGGGGTCAAACCATGTCCCAAAGGTCACCGGGCCTGGTGTAACTTTAAAGTAGTCCAGTTACACATTTGTGGGCTTATAACTTGGCTTCTGAATATCCTAGAGAGGTCAGGTTTGTTTTAGAGTACTCCAATTAACAGCCCCCTTACCCCAAAAAGGAATGGAGTCATTAGCACTTATGGTTTTTAAATGTCACCCAGAATTATGTTGCACGAAGCACAATTTCACATCTTTCTGGGTTCATTTGTGTGAAAACAAGGTCCAATCAGGCTGAAACGTTACAGGAAGGTAGAATCTATTGAGTTGTAAGTGATCTGAATGTTTCATGATGATAGCACTTTCCTAAGGGGGTCAAACCATGTCCCAAAGGTCACCGGATCTGGTGTCAATTTAAAGAAGTAGTCCAGTTACACATTTGTGGGCTTATAACTTGGCTTCTGAATGTCCTAGAGAGATCAGGTTTGTTTTAGTGTACTCCAATCAACAGCCCCTACAACCACAAAAAGGAATGGAGTCATTAGCACTTATAGTTTGTAAATGGCACCCAGAATTATGTTGCACGAAGCACAATTTCACATCATTTTGGGTCCATTTGTGTGAAAACATGGTCCAATCAGGCTGAAACGTTACAAGAAGGTAGAATCTATTGAGTTTAAGTGATCTGAACGTTTCATGATGATCGCACATTCCTATAGCGGGTCAAACCATGTCCCAAAGGTCACCGGGCCTGGTGTCACTTTAAAGAAGTAGTCCAGTTACACCTTTGTGGGCTTATAACTTGGCTTCTGAATGTCCTAGAGAGGTCAGGTTTGTTCCAGAGTACTCCAATCAACAGCCCCTACAACCACTAAAAGGAATGGAGTCATTAGCACTTATGGTTTGTAAATGGCACCCAGAATTATGTTGCACGAAGCACAATTTCACATCATTCTGGGTCCATTTGTGTGAAAACAAGGTCCAATCAGGCTGAAACGTTACAAGAAAGTAGAATCTATTGAGTTGTAAGTGATCTGAACGTTTCATAATGATCGCAGATTCCTATAGGGGGTCAAACCATGTCCCAAAGGTCACCGGGGTAGGTGTCACTTTAAAGAAGTAGTCCAGTTACAACTTTGTGGGCTTATAACTTGGCTTCTGAATGTCCTAGAGAGGTCAGGTTTATTTTAGTGTACTCCATTCAACAGCCCCTACAACCACAAATAGGAATGGAGTCATTAGCACTTATGGTTTGTAAATGGCACCCAGAATTATGTTGCGCAAAGCACAATTTCACATCATTCTGGGTCCATTTGTGTAAAAACAAGGTCCAATCAGGCTGAAACGTTACAAGAAGGTAGAATCTATTGAGTTGTAAGTGATCTGAACGTTTCATGATGATCGCACATTCCTATAGGGGGTCAAACCATGTCCCAAAGGTCACCGGGCCTGGTGTCACATTAAAGAAGTAGTCCAGTTACACATTTGTGGGCTTATAACTTGGCTTCTGAATGTCCTAGAGAGATCAGGTTTGTTTTAGTGTACTCCAATCAACAGCCCCTACAACCACAAAAGGAATGGAGTCATTAGCACTTATGGTTTGTAAATGGCACCCAGAATTATGTTGCACGAAGCACAATTTCACATCATTCTGGGTCCATTTGTGTGAAAACAAGGTCCAATCAGGCTGAAACGTTACAAGAAGGTAGAATCTATTGAGTTTAAGTGTTCTGAACGTTTCATGATGATCGCACATTCCTATAGCGGGTCAAACCATGTCCCAAAGGTCACCGGGCCTGGTGTCACTTTAAAGAAATAGTCCAGTTACACCTTTGTGGGCTTATAACTTGGCTTCTGAATGTCCTAGAGAGGTCAGGTTTGTTTCAGAGTACTCCAATCAACAGCCCCTACAACCACAAAAGGAATGGAGTCATTAGCACTTATGGTTTGTAAGTGGCACCCAGAATTATGTTGCACGAAGCACAATTTCACATCATTCTGGGTCCATTTGTGTGAAAACAAGGTCCAATCAGGCTGAAACGTTACAAGAAGGTAGAATCTATTGAGTTTAAGTGTTCTGAACGTTTCATGATGATCGCACATTCCTATAGCGGGTCAAACCATGTCCCAAAGGTCACCGGGCCTGGTGTCACTTTAAAGAAGTAGTCCAGTTACACCTTTGTGGGCTTATAACTTGGCTTCTGAATGTCCTAGAGAGGTCAGGTTTGTTTCAGAGTACTCCAATCAACAGCCCCTACATCCACTAAAAGGAATGGAGTCATTAGCACTTATGGTTTGTAAATGGCACCCAGAATTATGTTGCACGAAGCACAATTTCACATCATTCTGGGTCCATTTGTGTGAAAACAAGGTCCAATCAGGCTGAAACGTTACAAGAAGGTAGAATCTATTGAGTTGTAAGTGATCTGAACGTTTCATGATGATCGCACATTCCTATAGGGGGTCAAACCATGTCCCAAAGGTCACCGGGCCTGGTGTCACTTTAAAGAAGTAGTCCAGTTACAACTTTGTGGGCTTATAACTTGGCTTCTGAATGTCCTAGAGAGATCAGGTTTGTTTTAGTATACTCCAATCAAAAGCCCCTACAACCACTAAAAGGAATGGAGTCATTAGCACTTATGGTTTGTAAATGGCACCCAGAATTATGTTGCACAAAGCACAATTTTACATCATTCTGGGTCCATTTGTGTGAAAACAAGGTCCAATCAGGCTGAAACGTTACAAGAAGGTAGAATCTATTGAGTTGTAAGTGATCTGAACGTTTCATGATGATCGCACATTCCTATAGGGGGTCAAACCATGTCCCAAAGGTCACCGGGCCTGGTGTCACTTTAAAGTAGTCCAGTTACACATTTGTGGGCTTATAACTTGGCTTCTGAATATCCTAGAGAGGTCAGGTTTGTTTTAGAGTACTCCAATTAACAGCCCCCTTACCCCAAAAAGGAATGGAGTCATTAGCACTTATGGTTTTTAAATGTCACCCAGAATTATGTTGCACGAAGCACAATTTCACATCTTTCTGGGTTCATTTGTGTGAAAACAAGGTCCAATCAGGCTGAAACGTTACAGGAAGGTAGAATCTATTGAGTTGTAAGTGATCTGAATGTTTCATGATGATAGCACTTTCCTAAGGGGGTCAAACCATGTCCCAAAGGTCACCGGATCTGGTGTCAATTTAAAGAAGTAGTCCAGTTACACATTTGTGGGCTTATAACTTGGCTTCTGAATGTCCTAGAGAGATCAGGTTTGTTTTAGTGTACTCCAATCAACAGCCCCTACAACCACAAAAAGGAATGGAGTCATTAGCACTTATGGTTTGTAAATGGCACCCAGAATTATGTTGCACGAAGCACAATTTCACATCATTCTGGGTCCATTTGTGTGAAAACATGGTCCAATCAGGCTGAAACGTTACAAGAAGGTAGAATCTATTGAGTTTAAGTGATCTGAACGTTTCATGATGATCGCACATTCCTATAGCGGGTCAAACCATGTCCCAAAGGTCACCGGGCCTGGTGTCACTTTAAAGAAGTAGTCCAGTTACACCTTTGTGGGCTTATAACTTGGCTTCTGAATGTCCTAGAGAGGTCAGGTTTGTTCCAGAGTACTCCAATCAACAGCCCCTACAACCACTAAAAGGAATGGAGTCATTAGCACTTATGGTTTGTAAATGGCACCCAGAATTATGTTGCACGAAGCACAATTTCACATCATTCTGGGTCCATTTGTGTGAAAACAAGGTCCAATCAGGCTGAAACGTTACAAGAAAGTAGAATCTATTGAGTTGTAAGTGATCTGAACGTTTCATAATGATCGCAGATTCCTATAGGGGGTCAAACCATGTCCCAAAGGTCACCGGGGTAGGTGTCACTTTAAAGAAGTAGTCCAGTTACAACTTTGTGGGCTTATAACTTGGCTTCTGAATGTCCTAGAGAGGTCAGGTTTATTTTAGTGTACTCCATTCAACAGCCCCTACAACCACAAATAGGAATGGAGTCATTAGCACTTATGGTTTGTAAATGGCACCCAGAATTATGTTGCGCAAAGCACAATTTCACATCATTCTGGGTCCATTTGTGTAAAAACAAGGTCCAATCAGGCTGAAACGTTACAAGAAGGTAGAATCTATTGAGTTGTAAGTGATCTGAACGTTTCATGATGATCGCACATTCCTATAGGGGGTCAAACCATGTCCCAAAGGTCACCGGGCCTGGTGTCACATTAAAGAAGTAGTCCAGTTACACATTTGTGGGCTTATAACTTGGCTTCTGAATGTCCTAGAGAGATCAGGTTTGTTTTAGTGTACTCCAATCAACAGCCCCTACAACCACAAAAGGAATGGAGTCATTAGCACTTATGGTTTGTAAATGGCACCCAGAATTATGTTGCACGAAGCACAATTTCACATCATTCTGGGTCCATTTGTGTGAAAACAAGGTCCAATCAGGCTGAAACGTTACAAGAAGGTAGAATCTATTGAGTTTAAGTGTTCTGAACATTTCATGATGATCGCACATTCCTATAGCGGGTCAAACCATGTCCCAAAGGTCACCGGGCCTGGTGTCACTTTAAAGAAGTAGTCCAGTTACACCTTTGTGGGCTTATAACTTGGCTTCTGAATGTCCTAGAGAGGTCAGGTTTGTTTCAGAGTACTCCAATCAACAGCCCCTACATCCACTAAAAGGAATGGAGTCATTAGCACTTATGGTTTGTAAATGGCACCCAGAATTATGTTGCACGAAGCACAATTTCACATCATTCTGGGTCCATTTGTGTGAAAACAAGGTCCAATCAGGCTGAAACGTTACAAGAAGGTAGAATCTATTGAGTTGTAAGTGATCTGAACGTTTCATGATGATCGCACATTCCTATAGGGGGTCAAACCATGTCCCAAAGGTCACCGGGCCTGGTGTCACTTTAAAGAAGTAGTCCAGTTACAACTTTGTGGGCTTATAACTTGGCTTCTGAATGTCCTAGAGAGATCAGGTTTGTTTTAGTGTACTCCAACCAACAGCCCCTACAACCACAAAAAGGAATGGAGTCATTAGCACTTATGGTTTTTAAATGGCACCCAGAGTTATGTTGCACGAAGCACAATTTCACATCTTTCTGGGTCTATTTGTGTGAAAACAAGGTCCAATCAGGCTGAAACGTTACAGGAAGGTAGAATCTATTGAGTTGTAAGTGATCTGAACGTTTCCTAATGATAGCACTTTCCTAAGGGGGTCAAACCATGTCCCAAAGGTCACCGGATCTGGTGTCAATTTAAAGAAGTAGTCCAGTTACATATTTGTGGGCTTATAACTTGGCTTCTGAATGTCCTAGAGAGATCAGGTTTGTTTAAATGTACTCCAACCAACAGCCCCTCCAACCACAAAAAGGAATGGAGTCATTAGCACTTATGGTTTTTAAATGGCACCCAGAATTATGTTGCACGAAGCACAATTTCACATCATTCTGGGTCCATTTGTGTGAAAACAAGGTCCAATCAGGCTGAAACGTTACAAGAAGGTAGAATCTATTGAGTTGTAAGTGATCTGAACGTTTCATGATGATCGCACATTCCTATAGGGGGTAAAACCATGTCCCAAAGGTCACCGGGCCTGGTGTCACTTTAAAGAAGTAGTTTAGTTACACCTTTGTGGGCTTATAACTTGGCTTCTGAATGTCCTAGAGAGGTCAGGTTTGTTTTAGAGTACTCCAATCCACAGCCCCCATTACCACTAAAAGGAATGGAGTCATTAGCACTTATGGTTTTTAAATGGCACCCAGAATTATGTTGCACGAAGCACAATTTCACGTCATTCTGGGTTCATTTGTGTGAAAACAAGGTCCAATCAGGCTGAAACGTTGCAAGAAGGTAGAATCTATTGAGTTGTAAGTGATCTGAACGTTTCATAATGATCGCAGATTCCTATAGGGGGTAAAACCATGTCCCAAAGGTCACCGGGGTAGGTGTCACTTTAAAGAAGTAGTCCAGTTACAACTTTGTGGGCTTATAACTTGGCTTCTGAATGTCCTAGAGAGGTCAGGTTTATTTTAGTGTACTCCATTCAACAGCCCCTACAACCACAAATAGGAATGGAGTCATTAGCACTTATGGTTTGTAAATGGCACCCAGAATTATGTTGCACAAAGCACAATTTCACATCATTCTGGGTCCATTTGTGTGAAAACAAGGTCCAATCAGGCTGAAACGTTACAAGAAGGTAGAATCTATTGAGTTGTAAGTGATCTGAACGTTTCATGATGATCGCACATTCCTATAGGGGGTCAAACCATGTCCCAAAGGTCACCGGGCCTGGTGTCACTTTAAAGAAGTAGTCCAGTTACACCTTTGTGGGCTTATAACTTGGCTTCTGAATGTCCTAGAGAGATCAGGTTTGTTTTAGTGTACTTCAATCAACAGCCCCTACAACCACAAAAGGAATGGAGTCATTAGCACTTATGGTTTGTAAATGGCACCCAGAATTATGTTGCACGAAGCACAATTTCACATCATTCTGGGTCCATTTGTGTGAAAACAAGGTCCAATCAGGCTGAAACGTTACAAGAAGGTAGAATCTATTGAGTTTAAGTGTTCTGAACGTTTCATGATGATCGCACATTCCTATAGCGGGTCAAACCATGTCCCAAAGGTCACCGGGCCTGGTGTCACTTTAAAGAAGTAGTCCAGTTACACCTTTGTGGGCTTATAACTTGGCTTCTGAATGTCCTAGAGAGGTCAGGTTTGTTTCAGAGTACTCCAATCAACAGCCCCTACATCCACTAAAAGGAATGGAGTCATTAGCACTTATGGTTTGTAAATGGCACCCAGAATTATGTTGCACGAAGCACAATTTCACATCATTCTGGGTCCATTTGTGTGAAAACAAGGTCCAATCAGGCTGAAACGTTCCAAGAAAGTAGAATCTATTGAGTTGTAAGTGATCTGAACGTTTCATGATGATCGCACATTCCTATAGGGGGTCAAACCATGTCCCAAAGGTCACCGGGCCTGGTGTCACTTTAAAGAAGTAGTCCAGTTACAACTTTGTGGGCTTATAACTTGGCTTCTGAATGTCCTAGAGAGGTCAGGTTTGTTTTAGTGTACTCCATTCAACAGCCCCTACAACCACAAAAAGGAATGGAGTCATTAGCACTTATGGTTTGTAAATGGCACCCAGAATTATGTTGCACAAAGCACAATTTCACATCATTCTGGGTCCATTTGTGTGAAAACAAGGTCCAATCAGGCTGAATTGTTACAAGAAGGTAGAATCTATTGAGTTGTAAGTGATCTGAATGTTTCATGATGATCGCACATTCCTATAGGGGGTCAAACCATGTCCCAAAGGTCACCGGGCCTGGTGTCACTTTAAAGAAGTAGTCCAGTTACACATTTGTGGGCTTATAACTTGGCTTCTGAATGTCCTAGAGAGATCAGGTTTGTTTTAATGTACTCCAACCAACAGCCCCTACAACCACAAAAAGGAATGGAGTCATTAGCACTTATGGTTTTTAAATGGCACCCAGAGTTATGTTGCACGAAGCACAATTTCACATCTTTCTGGGTCTATTTGTGTGAAAACAAGGTCCAATCAGGCTGAAACGTTACAGGAAGGTAGAATCTATTGAGTTGTAAGTGATCTGAACGTTTCCTAATGATAGCACTTTCCTAAGGGGGTCAAACCATGTCCCAAAGGTCACCGGATCTGGTGTCAATTTAAAGAAGTAGTCCAGTTACACATTTGTGGGCTTATAAATTGGCTTCTGAATGTCCTAGAGAGATCAGGTTTGTTTAATTGTACTCCAACCAACAGCCCCTCCAACCACAAAAAGGAATGGAGTCATTAGCACTTATGGTTTTTAAATGGCACCCAGAATTATGTTGCACGAAGCACAATTTCACATCATTCTGGGTCCATTTGTGTGAAAACAAGGTCCAATCAGGCTGAAACGTTACAAGAAGGTAGAATCTATTGAGTTGTAAGTGATCTGAACGTTTCATGATGATCGCACATTCCTATAGGGGGTAAAACCATGTCCCAAAGGTCACCGGGCCTGGTGTCACTTTAAAGAAGTAGTTCAGTTACACCTTTGTGGGCTTATAACTTGGCTTCTGAATGTCCTAGAGAGGTCAAGTTTGTTTTAGAGTACTCCAATCCACAGCCCCCATTACCACTAAAAGGAATGGAGTCATTAGCACTTATGGTTTGTAAATGGCACCCAGAATTATGTTGCACGAAGCACAATTTCACATCATTCTCGGTCCATTTGTGTGAAAACAAGGTCCAATCAGGCTGAAACGTTACAAGAAGGTAGAATCTATTGAGTTGTAAGTGATCTGAACGTTTCATGATGATCGCACATTCCTATAGGGGGTCAAACCATGTCCCAAAGGTCACCGGGCCTGGTGTCACTTTAAAGAAGTAGTCCAGTTACACCTTTGTGGGCTTATAACTTGGCTTCTGAATGTCCTAGAGAGGTCAGGTTTGTTTTAGAGTACTCCAATCCACAGCCCCCATTAACACTAAAAGGAATGGAGTCATTAGCACTTATGGTTTTTAAATGGCACCCAGAATTATGTTGCACGAAGCACGATTTCACATCATTCTGGGTCCATTTGTGTGAAAATAAGGTCCAATAGGGATGAAACGTCACAGAAAAGTAGAATCTATTGAGTTGTAAATGATTGCTGTGTTTAATTATGATAGCACATTCCTATAGGGGGTCAAACCATGTCCCAAAGGTCACCGGGCCTGGTGTCACTTCAAAGAAGTAGTCCAGTTACACATTTGTGGGCTTATAACATTTCCTCTGAATGTCCTAGAGAGGTCAGGTTTGTTTTAGTGTACTCCAATCAACAGCCCCTACAACCACAAAAAGGAATGGAGTCATTAGCACTTATGGTTTGTAAATGGCACCCAGAAGTATGTTGCACGAAGCACAATTTCGCATCATTCTGGGTCCATTTGTGTGAAAACAAGGTCCAATCAGGCTGAAACGTTACAGGAAGGTAGAATCTATTTAGTTGTAAGTGATCTGAACGTTTCATGATGATCGCACTTTCCTATAGGGGGTCAAACCATGTCCCAAAGGTCACCGGGCCTGGTGTCACTTTAAAGAAGTAGTCCAGTTACACCTTTGTGGGCTTATAACGTTTCTTCTGAATGTCCTAGAGAGGTCAGGTTTGTTTTAGTGTACTCCAATCAACAGCCCCTACAACCACAAAAAGGAATGGAGTCATTAGCACTTATGGTTTGTAAATGGCACCCAGAATTATGTTGCACGAAGCACAATTTCACATCATTCTGGGTCCATTTGTGTGAAAACAAGGTCCAATCAGGCTGAAACGTTACAGGAAGGTAGAATCTATTGAGTTGTAAGTGATCTGAACGTTTCATGATGATCGCTCATTCCTATAGGGGGTCAAACCATGTCCCATAGGTCACCGGGCCTGGTGTCACTTTAAAGAAGTAGTCCAGTTACACCTTTGTGGGCTTATAACCTGGCTTCTGAATGTCCTAGAGAGGTCAGGTTTGTTTTAGTGTACTCCAATCAACAGCCCCTACAACCACAAAAAGGAATGGAGTTATTAGCACTTATGGTTTGTAAATGGCACCCAGAATTATGTTGCAGGAAGCACAAATTCACATCATTCTGGGTCCATTTGTGTGAAAACAAGGTCCAATCAGGCTGAAACGTTACAGGAAGGTAGAATCTATTGAGTTGTAAGTGATCTGAACGTTTCATGATGATAGCACTTTCCTAAGGGGGTCAAACCATGTCCCAAAAGTCACCGGATCTGGTGTCAATTTAAAGAAGTAGTCCAGTTACACATTTGTGGGCTTATAACTTGGCTTCTGAATGTCCTAGAGAGATCAGGTTTGTTTTAGTATACTCCAATCAACAGCCCCTACAACCACTAAAAGGAATGGAGTCATTAGCACTTATGGTTTTTAAATGGCACCCAGAATTATGTTGCACGAAGCACAATTTCACATCATTCTGGGTCCATTTGTGTGAAAACAAGGTCCAATCAGGCTGAAACGTTACAAGAAGGTAGAATCTATTGAGTTGTAAGTGATCTGAACGTTTCATGATGATCGCACATTCCTATAGGGGGTCAAACCATGTCCCAAAGGTCACCGGGCCTGGTGTCACTTTAAAGTAGTCCAGTTACACATTTGTGGGCTTATAACTTGGCTTTTGAATATCCTAGAAAGGTCAGGTTTGTTTTAGAGTACTCCAATTAACAGCCCCCTTACCCATAAAAAGGAATGGAGTCATTAGCACTTATGGTTTTTAAATGTCACCCAGAATTATGTTGCACGAAGCACAATTTCACATCATTCTGGGTTCATTTGTGTGAAAACAAGGTCCAATCAGGCTGAAACGTTACAGGAAGGTAGAATCTATTGAGTTGTAAGTGATCTGAATGTTTCATGATGATAGCACTTTCCTAAGGGGGTCAAACCATGTCCCAAAGGTCACCAGATCTGGTGTAAATTTAAAGAAGTAGTCCATTTACACATTTGTGGGCTTATAACTTGGCTTCTGAATGTCCTAGAGAGATCAGATTTGTTTAAGTGTACTCCAATCAACAGCCCCTACAACCACAAAAAGGAATGGAGTCATTAGCACTTATGGTTTGTAAATGGCACCCAGAATTATGTTGCACGAAGCACAATTTCACATCATTCTGGGTCCATTTGTGTGAAAACAAGGTCCAATCAGGCTGAAACGTTACAAGAAGGTAGAATCTATTGAGTTTAAGTGATCTGAACGTTTCATGATGATCGCACATTCCTATAGCGGGTCAAACCATGTCCCAAAGGTCACCGGGCCTGGTGTCACTTTAAAGAAGTAGTCCAGTTACACCTTTGTGGGCTTATAACTTGGCTTCTGAATGTCCTAGAGAGTTCAGGTTTGTTTCAGAGTACTCCAATCAACAGCCCCTACAACCACTAAAAGGAATGGAGTCATTAGCACTTATGGTTTGTAAATGGCACCCAGAATTATGTTGCACGAAGCACAATTTCACATCATTCTGGGTCCATTTGTGTGAAAACAAGGTCCAATCAGGCTGAAACGTTACAAGAAGGTAGAATCTATTGAGTTGTAAGTGATCTGAACGTTTCATGATGATCGCACATTCCTATAGGGGGTCAAACCATGTCCCAAAGGTCACCGGGCCTGGTGTCACTTTAAAGAAGTAGTCCAGTTACACATTTGTGGGCTTATAACTTGGCTTCTGAATGTCCTAGAGAGATCAGGTTTGTTTTAATGTACTCCAACCAACAGCCCCTACAACCACAAAAAGGAATGGAGTCATTAGCACTTATGGTTTTTAAATGGCACCCAGAGTTATGTTGCACGAAGCACAATTTCACATCTTTCTGGGTCCATTTGTGTGAAAACAAGGTCCAATCAGGCTGAAACGTTACAAGAAGGTAGAATCTATTGAGTTGTAAGTGATCTGAACGTTTCATGATGATCACACATTCCTATAGGGGGTCAAACCATGTCCCAAAGGTCACCGGGCCTGGTGTCACTTTAAAGAAGTAGTCCAGCTACACCTTTGTGGGCTTATAACATGGCTTCTGAATGTCCTAGAGAGGTCAGGTTTGTTTTAGTGTACTCCAATCCACAGCCCCCATTACCACTAAAAGGAATGGAGTCATTAGCACTTATGGTTTGTAAATGGCACCCAGAATTATGTTGCACGAAGCACAATTTCACATCATTCTGGGTCCATTTGTGTGAAAACAAGGTCCAATCAGGCTGAAACGTTACAGGAAGGTAGAATCTATTGAGTTGTAAGTGATCTGAACGTTTCATGATGATCGCTCATTCCTATAGGGGGTCAAACCATGTCCCATAGGTCACCGGGCCTGGTGTCACTTTAAAGAAGTAGTCCAGTTACACCTTTGTGGGCTTATAACCTGGCTTCTGAATGTCCTAGAGAGGTCAGGTTTGTTTTAGTGTACTCCAATCAACAGCCCCTACAACCACAAAAAGGAATGGAGTTATTAGCACTTATGGTTTGTAAATGGCACCCAGAATTATGTTGCAGGAAGCACAAATTCACATCATTCTGGGTCCATTTGTGTGAAAACAAGGTCCAATCAGGCTGAAACGTTACAGGAAGGTAGAATCTATTGAGTTGTAAGTGATCTGAACGTTTCATGATGATAGCACTTTCCTAAGGGGGTCAAACCATGTCCCAAAAGTCACCGGATCTGGTGTCAATTTAAAGAAGTAGTCCAGTTACACATTTGTGGGCTTATAACTTGGCTTCTGAATGTCCTAGAGAGATCAGGTTTGTTTTAGTATACTCCAATCAACAGCCCCTACAACCACTAAAAGGAATGGAGTCATTAGCACTTATGGTTTTTAAATGGCACCCAGAATTATGTTGCACGAAGCACAATTTCACATCATTCTGGGTCCATTTGTGTGAAAACAAGGTCCAATCAGGCTGAAACGTTACAAGAAGGTAGAATCTATTGAGTTGTAAGTGATCTGAACGTTTCATGATGATCGCACATTCCTATAGGGGGTCAAACCATGTCCCAAAGGTCACCGGGCCTGGTGTCACTTTAAAGTAGTCCAGTTACACATTTGTGGGCTTATAACTTGGCTTTTGAATATCCTAGAAAGGTCAGGTTTGTTTTAGAGTACTCCAATTAACAGCCCCCTTACCCATAAAAAGGAATGGAGTCATTAGCACTTATGGTTTTTAAATGTCACCCAGAATTATGTTGCACGAAGCACAATTTCACATCATTCTGGGTTCATTTGTGTGAAAACAAGGTCCAATCAGGCTGAAACGTTACAGGAAGGTAGAATCTATTGAGTTGTAAGTGATCTGAATGTTTCATGATGATAGCACTTTCCTAAGGGGGTCAAACCATGTCCCAAAGGTCACCAGATCTGGTGTAAATTTAAAGAAGTAGTCCATTTACACATTTGTGGGCTTATAACTTGGCTTCTGAATGTCCTAGAGAGATCAGATTTGTTTAAGTGTACTCCAATCAACAGCCCCTACAACCACAAAAAGGAATGGAGTCATTAGCACTTATGGTTTGTAAATGGCACCCAGAATTATGTTGCACGAAGCACAATTTCACATCATTCTGGGTCCATTTGTGTGAAAACAAGGTCCAATCAGGCTGAAACGTTACAAGAAGGTAGAATCTATTGAGTTTAAGTGATCTGAACGTTTCATGATGATCGCACATTCCTATAGCGGGTCAAACCATGTCCCAAAGGTCACCGGGCCTGGTGTCACTTTAAAGAAGTAGTCCAGTTACACCTTTGTGGGCTTATAACTTGGCTTCTGAATGTCCTAGAGAGTTCAGGTTTGTTTCAGAGTACTCCAATCAACAGCCCCTACAACCACTAAAAGGAATGGAGTCATTAGCACTTATGGTTTGTAAATGGCACCCAGAATTATGTTGCACGAAGCACAATTTCACATCATTCTGGGTCCATTTGTGTGAAAACAAGGTCCAATCAGGCTGAAACGTTACAAGAAGGTAGAATCTATTGAGTTGTAAGTGATCTGAACGTTTCATGATGATCGCACATTCCTATAGGGGGTCAAACCATGTCCCAAAGGTCACCGGGCCTGGTGTCACTTTAAAGAAGTAGTCCAGTTACACATTTGTGGGCTTATAACTTGGCTTCTGAATGTCCTAGAGAGATCAGGTTTGTTTTAATGTACTCCAACCAACAGCCCCTACAACCACAAAAAGGAATGGAGTCATTAGCACTTATGGTTTTTAAATGGCACCCAGAGTTATGTTGCACGAAGCACAATTTCACATCTTTCTGGGTCCATTTGTGTGAAAACAAGGTCCAATCAGGCTGAAACGTTACAAGAAGGTAGAATCTATTGAGTTGTAAGTGATCTGAACGTTTCATGATGATCACACATTCCTATAGGGGGTCAAACCATGTCCCAAAGGTCACCGGGCCTGGTGTCACTTTAAAGAAGTAGTCCAGCTACACCTTTGTGGGCTTATAACATGGCTTCTGAATGTCCTAGAGAGGTCAGGTTTGTTTTAGTGTACTCCAATCCACAGCCCCCATTACCACTAAAAGGAATGGAGTCATTAGCACTTATGGTTTGTAAATGGCACCCAGAATTATGTTGCACGAAGCACAATTTCACATCATTCTGGGTCCATTTGTGTGAAAACAAGGTCCAATCAGGCTGAAACGTTACAAGAAGGTAGAATCTATTGAGTTGTAAGTGATCTGAACGTTTAATGATGATCGCACATTCCTATAGGGGGTCAAACCATGTCCCAAATGTCACCGGGCCTGGTGTCACTTTAAAGAAGTAGTCCAGTTACACATTTGTGGGCTTATAACTTGGCTTCTGAATGTCCTAGAGAGATCAGGTTTGTTTTAGTGTACTCCAATCTACAGCCCCTACAACCACTAAAAGGAATGGAGTCATTAGCACTTATGGTTTGTAAATGGCACCCAGAATTATGTTGCACAAAGCACAATTTCACATCATTCTGGGTCCATTTGTGTGAAAACAAGGTCCAATCAGGCTGAATTGTTACAAGAAGGTAGAATCTATTGAGTTGTAAGTGATCTGAACGTTTCATGATGATCGCACATTCCTATAGGTGGTAAAACCATGTCCCAAAGGTCACCGGAACTGGTGTCACTTTAAAGAAGTAGTCCAGTTGCACAATGGTGGGCTTATAACTTGGCTTCTGAATGTCCTAGAGAGATCAGGTTTGTTTTAGTGTACTCCAATCAACAGCCCCTACAACCTCAAAAAGGATTGGAGTCATTAGCACTTATGGTTTTTAAATGGCACCCAGAATTATGTTGCACGAAGCACAATTTCACATCATTCTGGGTCCATTTGTGTGAAAACAAGGTCCAATCAGGCTGAAACGTTACAAGAAGGTAGAATCTATTGAGTTGTAAGTGATCTGAACGTTTCCTAATGATAGCACTTTCCTAAGGGGGTCAAACCATGTCCCAAAGGTCACCGGATCTGGTGTCAATTTAAAGAAGTAGTCCAGTTACACATTTGTGGGCTTATAACTTGGCTTCTGAATGTCCTAGAGAGATCAGGTTTGTTTAAATGTACTCCAACCAACAGCCCCTCCAACCACAAAAAGGAATGGAGTCATTAGCACTTATGGTTTTTAAATGGCACCCAGAATTATGTTGCACGAAGCACAATTTCACATCATTCTGGGTCCATTTGTGTGAAAACAAGGTCCAATCAGGCTGAAACGTTACAAGAAGGTAGAATCTATTGAGTTGTAAGTGATCTGAACGTTTCATGATGATCGCACATTCCTATAGGGGGTAAAACCATGTCCCAAAGGTCACCGGGCCTGGTGTCACTTTAAAGAAGTAGTTCAGTTACACCTTTGTGGGCTTATAACTTGGCTTCTGAATGTCCTAGAGAGGTCAGGTTTGTTTTAGAGTACTCCAATCCACAGCCCCCATTACCACTAAAAGGAATGGAGTCATTAGCACTTATGGTTTTTAAATGGCACCCAGAATTATGTTGCACGAAGCACAATTTCACGTCATTCTGGGTTCATTTGTGTGAAAACAAGGTCCAATCAGGCTGAAACATTGCAAGAAGGTAGAATCTATTGAGTTGTAAGTGATCTGAACGTTTCATGATGATCGCTCATTCCTATAGGGGGTAAAACCATGTCCCAAAGGTCACCGGAACTGGTGTCACTTTAAAGAAGTAGTCCAGTTGCACAATGGTGGGCTTATAACTTGGCTTCTGAATGTCCTAGAGGGATCAGGTTTGTTTTAGTGTACTCCAATCAACAGCCCCTACAACCTCAAAAAGGATTGGAGTCATTAGCACTTATGGTTTTTAAATGGCACCCAGAATTATGTTGCACGAAGCACAATTTCACATCATTCTGGGTCCATTTGTGTGAAAACAAGGTCCAATCAGGCTGAAACGTTACAAGAAGGTAGAATCTATTGAGTTGTAAGTGATCTGAACGTTTCATAATGATCGCAGATTCCTATAGGGGGTCAAACCATGTCCCAAAGGTCACCGGGGTAGGTGTCACTTTAAAGAAGTAGTCCAGTTACAACTTTGTGGGCTTATAACTTGGCTTCTGAATGTCCTAGAGAGGTCAGGTTTATTTTAGTGTACTCCATTCAACAGCCCCTACAACCACAAATAGGAATGGAGTCATTAGCACTTATGGTTTGTAAATGGCACCCAGAATTATGTTGCACAAAGCACAATTTCACATCATTCTGGGTCCATTTGTGTGAAAACAAGGTCCAATCAGGCTGAAACGTTACAAGAAGGTAGAATCTATTGAGTTTAAGTGTTCTGAACGTTTCATGATGATCGCACATTCCTATAGCGGGTCAAACCATGTCCCAAAGGTCACCGGGCCTGGTGTCACTTTAAAGAAGTAGTCCAGTTACACCTTTGTGGGCTTATAACTTGGCTTCTGAATGTCCGAGAGAGGTCAGGTTTGTTTCAGAGTACTCCAATCAACAGCCCCTACATCCACTAAAAGGAATGGAGTCATTAGCACTTATGGTTTGTAAATGGCACCCAGAATTATGTTGCACGAAGCACAATTTCACATAATTCTGGGTCCATTTGTGTGAAAACAAGGTCCAATCAGGCTGAAACGTTACAAGAAGGTAGAATCTATTGAGTTGTAAGTGATCTGAACGTTTCATGATGATCGCACATTCCTATAGGGGGTCAAACCATGTCCCAAAGGTCACCGGGCCTGGTGTCACTTTAAAGAAGTAGTCCAGTTACAACTTTGTGGGCTTATAACTTGGCTTCTGAATGTCCTAGAGAGGTCAGGTTTGTTTTAGTGTACTCCATTCAACAGCCCCTACAACCACAAATAGGAATGGAGTCATTAGCACTTATGGTTTGTAAATGGCACCCAGAATTATGTTGCACAAAGCACAATTTCACATCATTCTGGGTCCATTTGTGTGAAAACAAGGTCCAATCAGGCTGAATTGTTACAAGAAGGTAGAATCTATTGAGTTGTAAGTGATCTGAACGTTTCATGATGATCGCACATTCCTATAGGGGGTCAAACCATGTCCCAAAGGTCACCGGGCCTGGTGTCACTTTAAAGAAGTAGTCCAGTTACACATTTGTGGGCTTATAACTTGGCTTCTGAATGTCCTAGAGAGATCAGGTTTGTTTTAATGTACTCCAACCAACAGCCCCTACAACCACAAAAAGGAATGGAGTCATTAGCACTTATGGTTTTTAAATGGCACCCAGAGTTATGTTGCACGAAGCACAATTTCACATCTTTCTGGGTCTATTTGTGTGAAAACAAGGTCCAATCAGGCTGAAACGTTACAGGAAGGTAGAATCTATTGAGTTGTAAGTGATCTGAACGTTTCCTAATGATAGCACTTTCCTAAGGGGGTCAAACCATGTCCCAAAGGTCACCGGATCTGGTGTCAATTTAAAGAAGTAGTCCAGTTACACATTTGTGGGCTTATAACTTGGCTTCTGAATGTCCTAGAGAGATCAGGTTTGTTTAAATGTACTCCAACCAACAGCCCCTCCAACCACAAAAAGGAATGGAGTCATTAGCACTTATGGTTTTTAAATGGCACCCAGAATTATGTTGCACGAAGCACAATTTCACATCATTCTGGGTCCATTTGTGTGAAAACAAGGTCCAATCAGGCTGAAACGTTACAAGAAGGTAGAATCTATTGAGTTGTAAGTGATCTGAACGTTTCATGATGATCGCACATTCCTATAGGGGGTAAAACCATGTCCCAAAGGTCACCGGGCCTGGTGTCACTTTAAAGAAGTAGTTCAGTTACACCTTTGTGGGCTTATAACTTGGCTTCTGAATGTCCTAGAGAGGTCAGGTTTGTTTTAGAGTACTCCAATCCACAGCCCCCATTACCACTAAAAGGAATGGAGTCATTAGCACTTATGGTTTTTAAATGGCACCCAGAATTATGTTGCACGAAGCACAATTTCACGTCATTCTGGGTTCATTTGTGTGAAAACAAGGTCCAATCAGGCTGAAACGTTGCAAGAAGGTAGAATCTATTGAGTTGTAAGTGATCTGAACATTTCATGATGATCGCTCATTCCTATAGGGGGTAAAACCATGTCCCAAAGGTCACCGGAACTGGTGTCACTTTAAAGAAGTAGTCCAGTTGCACAATGGTGGGCTTATAACTTGGCTTCTGAATGTCCTAGAGGGATCAGGTTTGTTTTAGTGTACTCCAATCAACAGCCCCTACAACCTCAAAAAGGATTGGAGTCATTAGCACTTATGGTTTTTAAATGGCACCCAGAATTATGTTGCACGAAGCACAATTTCACATCATTCTGGGTCCATTTGTGTGAAAACAAGGTCCAATCAGGCTGAAACGTTACAAGAAGGTAGAATCTATTGAGTTGTAAGTGATCTGAACGTTTCATAATGATCGCAGATTCCTATAGGGGGTCAAACCATGTCCCAAAGGTCACCGGGGTAGGTGTCACTTTAAAGAAGTAGTCCAGTTACAACTTTGTGGGCTTATAACTTGGCTTCTGAATGTCCTAGAGAGGTCAGGTTTATTTTAGTGTACTCCATTCAACAGCCCCTACAACCACAAATAGGAATGGAGTCATTAGCACTTATGGTTTGTAAATGGCACCCAGAATTATGTTGCACAAAGCACAATTTCACATCATTCTGGGTCCATTTGTGTGAAAACAAGGTCCAATCAGGCTGAAACGTTACAAGAAGGTAGAATCTATTGAGTTTAAGTGTTCTGAACGTTTCATGATGATCGCACATTCCTATAGCGGGTCAAACCATGTCCCAAAGGTCACCGGGCCTGGTGTCACTTTAAAGAAGTAGTCCAGTTACACCTTTGTGGGCTTATAACTTGGCTTCTGAATGTCCGAGAGAGGTCAGGTTTGTTTCAGAGTACTCCAATCAACAGCCCCTACATCCACTAAAAGGAATGGAGTCATTAGCACTTATGGTTTGTAAATGGCACCCAGAATTATGTTGCACGAAGCACAATTTCACATAATTCTGGGTCCATTTGTGTGAAAACAAGGTCCAATCAGGCTGAAACGTTACAAGAAGGTAGAATCTATTGAGTTGTAAGTGATCTGAACGTTTCATGATGATCGCACATTCCTATAGGGGGTCAAACCATGTCCCAAAGGTCACCGGGCCTGGTGTCACTTTAAAGAAGTAGTCCAGTTACAACTTTGTGGGCTTATAACTTGGCTTCTGAATGTCCTAGAGAGGTCAGGTTTGTTTTAGTGTACTCCATTCAACAGCCCCTACAACCACAAATAGGAATGGAGTCATTAGCACTTATGGTTTGTAAATGGCACCCAGAATTATGTTGCACAAAGCACAATTTCACATCATTCTGGGTCCATTTGTGTGAAAACAAGGTCCAATCAGGCTGAATTGTTACAAGAAGGTAGAATCTATTGAGTTGTAAGTGATCTGAACGTTTCATGATGATCGCACATTCCTATAGGGGGTCAAACCATGTCCCAAAGGTCACCGGGCCTGGTGTCACTTTAAAGAAGTAGTCCAGTTACACATTTGTGGGCTTATAACTTGGCTTCTGAATGTCCTAGAGAGATCAGGTTTGTTTTAATGTACTCCAACCAACAGCCCCTACAACCACAAAAAGGAATGGAGTCATTAGCACTTATGGTTTTTAAATGGCACCCAGAGTTATGTTGCACGAAGCACAATTTCACATCTTTCTGGGTCTATTTGTGTGAAAACAAGGTCCAATCAGGCTGAAACGTTACAGGAAGGTAGAATCTATTGAGTTGTAAGTGATCTGAACGTTTCCTAATGATAGCACTTTCCTAAGGGGGTCAAACCATGTCCCAAAGGTCACCGGATCTGGTGTCAATTTAAAGAAGTAGTCCAGTTACACATTTGTGGGCTTATAACTTGGCTTCTGAATGTCCTAGAGAGATCAGGTTTGTTTAAATGTACTCCAACCAACAGCCCCTCCAACCACAAAAAGGAATGGAGTCATTAGCACTTATGGTTTTTAAATGGCACCCAGAATTATGTTGCACGAAGCACAATTTCACATCATTCTGGGTCCATTTGTGTGAAAACAAGGTCCAATCAGGCTGAAACGTTACAAGAAGGTAGAATCTATTGAGTTGTAAGTGATCTGAACGTTTCATGATGATCGCACATTCCTATAGGGGGTAAAACCATGTCCCAAAGGTCACCGGGCCTGGTGTCACTTTAAAGAAGTAGTTCAGTTACACCTTTGTGGGCTTATAACTTGGCTTCTGAATGTCCTAGAGAGGTCAGGTTTGTTTTAGAGTACTCCAATCCACAGCCCCCATTACCACTAAAAGGAATGGAGTCATTAGCACTTATGGTTTTTAAATGGCACCCAGAATTATGTTGCACGAAGCACAATTTCACGTCATTCTGGGTTCATTTGTGTGAAAACAAGGTCCAATCAGGCTGAAACGTTGCAAGAAGGTAGAATCTATTGAGTTGTAAGTGATCTGAACATTTCATGATGATCGCTCATTCCTATAGGGGGTAAAACCATGTCCCAAAGGTCACCGGAACTGGTGTCACTTTAAAGAAGTAGTCCAGTTGCACATTTGTGGGCTTATAACTTGGCTTCTGAATGTTCTAGAGAGATCAGGTTTGTTTTAGTGTACTCCAATCAACAGCCCCTACAACCTCAAAAAGGATTGGAGTCATTAGCACTCATGGTTTTTAAATGGCACCCAGAATTATGTTGCACGAAGCACAATTTCACATCATTCTGGGTCCATTTGTGTGAAAACAAGGTCCAATCAGGCTGAAACGTTACAAGAAGGTAGAATCTATTGAGTTGTAAGTGATCTGAACGTTTCATGATGATCGCACATTCCTATAGGGGGTCAAACCATGTCCCAAAGGTCACCGGGCCTGGTGTCACTTTAAAGAAGTAGTCCAGTTACACCTTTGTGGGCTTATAACTTGGCTTCTGAATGTCCTAGAGAGGTCAGGTTTGTTTTAGAGTACTCATATCCACAGCCCCCATTAACACTAAAAGGAATGGAGTCATTAGCACTTATGGTTTTTAAATGGCACCCAGAATTATGTTGCACGAAGCACGATTTCACATCATTCTGGGTCCATTTGTGTGAAAACAAGGTCCAATCAGGATGAAACTTCACAGAAAAGTAGAATCTATTGAGTTGTAAATGATTGCTGTGTTTAATTATGATAGCACATTCCTATAGGGGGTCAAACCATGTCCCAAAGGTCACCGGGCCTGGTGTCACTTCAAAGAAGTAGTCCAGTTACACATTTGTGGGCTTATAACATTTCTTCTGAATGTCCTAGAGAGGTCAGGTTTGTTTTAGTGTACTCCAATCAACAGCCCCTACAACCACAAAAAGGAATGGAGTCATTAGCACTTATGGTTTGTAAATGGCACCCAGAAGTATGTTGCACGAAGCGCAATTTCACATCATTCTGGGTCCATTTGTGTGAAAACAAGGTCCAATCAGGCTGAAACGTTACAGGAAGGTAGAATCTATTTAGTTGTAAGTGATCTGAACGTTTCATGATGATCGCACTTTCCTATAGGGGGTCAAACCATGTCCCAAAGGTCACCGGGCCTGGTGTCACTTTAAAGAAGTAGTCCAGTTACACCTTTGTGGGCTTATAACGTTTCTTCTGAATGTCCTAGAGAGGTCAGGTTTGTTTTAGTGTACTCCATACAACAGCCCCTACAACCACAAAAAGGAATGGAGTCATTAGCACTTATGGTTTGTAAATGGCACCCAGAATTATGTTGCACGAAGCACAATTTCACATCATTCTGGGTCCATTTGTGTGAAAACAAGGTCCAATCAGGCTGAAACGTTACAGGAAGGTAGAATCTATTGAGTTGTAAGTGATCTCAACGTTTCATGATGATCGCACATTCTTATAGGGGGTCAAACCATGTCCCAAAGGTCACCGGGCCTGGTGTCACTTTAAAGAAGTAGTCCAGTTACACCTTTGTGGGCTTATAACTTGGCTTCTGAATGTCCTAGAGAGGTCAGGTTTGTTTTAGTGTACTCCAATCAACAGCCCCTACAACCACAAAAAGGAATGGAGTTATTAGCACTTATGATTTGTAAATGGCACCCAGAATTATGTTGCACGAAGCACAATTTCACATCATTCTGGGTCCATTTGTGTGAAAACAAGGTCCAATCAGGCTGAAACGTTACAGGAAGGTAGAATATATTGAGTTGTAAGTGATCTGAACGTTTCATGATGATAGCACTTTCCTAAGGGGGTCAAACCATGTCCCAAAAGTCACCGGATCTGGTGTCAATTTAAAGAAGTAGTCCAGTTACACATTTGTGGGCTTATAACTTGGCTTCTGAATGTCCTAGAGAGATCAGGTTTGTTTTAGTATACTCCAATCAAAAGCCCCTACAACCACAAAAAGGAATGGAGTGATTAGCACTTATGGTTTTTAAATGGCACCCAGAATTATGTTGCACGAAGCACAATTTCACATCATTCTGGGTCCATTTGTGTGAAAACAAGGTCCAATCAGGCTGAAACGTTACAGGAAGGTAGAATCTATTTAGTTGTAAGTGATCTGAAAGTTTCATGATGATCGCACTTTCCTATAGGGGGTCAAACCATGTCCCAAAGGTCACCGGGCCTGGTGTCACTTTAAAGAAGTAGTCCAGTTACACCTTTGTGGGCTTATAACGTTTCTTCTGAATGTCCTAGAGAGGTCAGGTTTGTTTTAGTGTTCTCCAATCAACAGCCCCTACAACCACAAAAAGGAATGGAGTCATTAGCACTTATGGTTTGTAAATGGCACCCAGAATTATGTTGCACGAAGCACAATTTCACATCATTCTGGGTCCATTTGTGTGAAAACAAGGTCCAATCAGGCTGAAACGTTACAGGAAGGTAGAATCTATTGAGTTGTAAGTGATCTGAACGTTTCATGATGATCGCACATTCTTATAGGGGGTCAAACCATGTCCCAAAGGTCACCGGGCCTGGTGTCACTTTAAAGAAGTAGTCCAGTTACACCTTTGTGGGCTTATAACTTGGCTTCTGAATGTCCTAGAGAGGTCAGGTTTGTTTTAGTGTACTCCAATCAACAGCCCCTACAACCACAAAAAGGAATGGAGTTATTAGCACTTATGGTTTGTGAATGGCACCCAGAATTATGTTGCACGAAGCACAATTTCACATCATTCTGGGTCCATTTGTGTGAAAACAAGGTCCAATCAGGCTGAAACGTTACAGGAAGGTAGAATCTATTGAGTTGTAAGTGATCTGAACGTTTCATGATGATAGCACTTTCCTAAGGGGGTCAAACCATGTCCCAAAAGTCACCGGATCTGGTGTCAATTTAAAGAAGTAGTCCAGTTACACATTTGTGGGCTTATAACTTGGCTTCTGAATGTCCTAGAGAGATCAGGTTTGTTTTAGTATACTCCAATCAAAAGCCCCTACACCCAAAAAAAGGAATGGAGTGATTAGCACTTATGGTTTTTAAATGGCACCCAGAATTATGTTGCACGAAGCACAATTTCACATCATTCTGGGTCCATTTGTGTGAAAACAAGGTCCAATCAGGCTGAAACGTTACAGGAAGGTAGAATCTATTGAGTTGTAAGTGATCTGAACGTTTCATGATGATCGCACATTCCTATAGGGGGTCAAACCATGTCCCAAAGGTCACCGGGCCTGGTGTCACTTTAAAGAAGTAGTCCTGTTACACCTTTGTGGGCTTATAACTTGGCTTCTGAATGTCCTAGAGAGGTCAGGTTTGTTTTCGTGTACTCCAATCAACAGCCCCTACAACCACAAAAAGGAATGGCGTTATTAGCACTTATGGTTTGTAAATGGCACCCAGAATTATGTTGCACGAAGCACAATTTCACGTCATTCTGGGTTCATTTGTGTGAAAACAAGGTCCAATCAGGCTGAAACGTTGCAAGAAGGTAGAATCTATTGAGTTGTAAGTGATCTGAACGTTTCATGATGATCGCTCATTCCTATAGGGGGTAAAACCATGTCCCAAAGGTCACCGGAACTGGTGTCACTTTAAAGAAGTAGTCCAGTTGCACATTTGTGGGCTTATAACTTGGCTTCTGAATGTCCTAGAGAGATCAGGTTTGTTTTAGTGTACTCCAATCAACAGCCCCTACAACCTCAAAAAGGATTGGAGTCATTAGCACTTATGGTTTTTAAATGGCACCCAGAATTATGTTGCACGAAGCACAATTTCACATCATTCTGGGTCCATTTGTGTGAAAACAAGGTCCAATCAGGCTGAAACGTTAAAAGAAGGTAGAATCTATTGAGTTGTAAGTGATCTGAACGTTTCATGATGATCGCACATTCCTATAGGGGGTCAAACCATGTCCCAAAGGTCACCGGGCCTGGTGTCACTTTAAAGAAGTAGTCCAGTTACACCTTTGTGGGCTTATAACTTGGCTTCTGAATGTCCTAGAGAGGTCAGGTTTGTTTTAGAGTACTCCAATCCACAGCCCCCATTAACACTAAAAGGAATGGAGTCATTAGCACTTATGGTTTTTAAATGGCACCCAGAAATATGTTGCACGAAGCACAATTTCACATCATTCTGGGTTCATTTGTGTGATAACAAGGTCCAATCAGGCTGAAACGTTGCAAGAAGGTAGAATCTATTGAGTTGTAAGTGATCTGAACGTTTCATGATGATCACACATTCCTATAGGGGGTAAAACCATGTCCCAAAGGTCACCGGGCCTGGTGTCACTTTAAAGAAGTAGTCCAGTTACACCTTTGTGGGCTTATAACTTGGCTTCTGAATGTCCTAGAGAGGTCAGGTTTGTTTTAGTGTAGTCCAATCAACAGCCCCTACAACCACAAAAAGGAATGGAGTCATTAGCACTTATGGTTTGTAAATGGCACCCAGAATTATGTTGCACGAAGCACAATTTCACATCATTCTGGGTCCATTTGTGTGAAAACAAGGTCCAATCAGGCTGAAACATTACAGGAAGGTAGAATCTATTGAGTTGTAAGTGATCTGAACGTTTCATGTTGATAGCACATTCTAAGGGGGTCAAACCATGTCCCAAAAGTCACCGGATCTGGTGTCAACTTAAAGAAGTAGTCCAGTTACAACTTTGTGGGCTTATAACTTGGCTTCTGAATGTCCTAGAGAGATCAGGTTTGTTTTAGTGTACTCCAATCAAAAGCCCCTACAACCACAAAAAGGAATGGAGTCATTAGCACTTATGGTTTGTAAATGGCACCCAGAATTATGTTGCACGAAGCACAATTTCACATCATTCTGGGTCCATTTGTGTGAAAACAAGGTCCAATCAGGCTGAAACGCTACAAGAAGGTAGAATCTATTGAGTTGTAAGTGATCTGAAATTTTCAAGATGATAGCACATTCCTATAGGGGGTCAAACCATGTCCCAAAGGTCACCAGGCCTGGTGTCAATTTAAAGAAGTAGTCCAGTTACACCTTTGTGGGCTTATAACTTGGCTTCTGAATGTCCTAGAGAGGTCAGGTTTGTTTTAGTGTACTCCAATCAACAGCCCCTACAACCACAAAAAGGAATGGAGTCCTTAGCACTTATGGTTTGTAAATGGCACCCAGAATTATGTTGCACGAAGCACAATTTCACATCATTCTGGGTTCATTTGTGTGAAAACAAGGTCCAATCAGGCTGACACGTTACAGGAAGGTAGAATCTATTGAGTTGTAAGTGATCTGAACGTTTCATGATGATAGCACTTTCCTAAGGAGGTCAAACCATGTCCCAAAGGTCACCGGATCTGGTGTCAATTTAAAGAAGTAGTCCAGTTACACATTTGTGGGATTATAACTTGGCTTCTGAATGTCCTAGAGAGATCAGGTTTGTTTTAGTATACTCCAATCAACAGCCCCTACAACCACAAAAAGGAATGGAGTCATTAGCACTTATGGTTTTTAAATGGCACCCAGAAATATGATGCACGAAGCACAATTTCACATCATTCTGGGTTCATTTGTGTGAAAACAAGGTCCAATCAGGCTGAAACGTTACAGGAAGGTAGAATCTATTGAGTTGTAAGTGATCTGAACGTTTCATGATGATAGCCCTTTCCTAAGGGGGTCAAACCATGTCCCAAAGGTCACCGGATCTGGTGTCAATTTAAAGAAGTAGTCCAGTTACACATTTGTGGGCTTATAACTTGGCTTCTGAATGTCCTAGAGAGATCAGGTTTGTTTTAGTGTACTCCAATCAACAGCCCCTACAACCACAAAAAGGAATGGAGTCATTAGCACTTATGGTTTGTAAATGGCACCCAGAATTATGTTGCACGACGCACAATTTCACATCATTCTGGGTCCATTTGTGTGAAAACAAGGTCCAATCAGGCTGAAACGCTACAAGAAGGTAGAATCTATTGAGTTGTAAGTGATCTCAACGTTTCATGATGATCGCACATTCCTATAGGGGGTCAAACCATGTCCCAAAGGTCACCGGGCCTGGTGTCACTTTAAAGAAGTAGTCCAGTTACACCTTTGTGGGCTTATAACTTGGCTTCTCAATGTCCTAGAGAGGTCAGGTTTGTTTTAGTGTATTCCAATCAACAGCCCCTACAACCACAAAAAGGAATGGAGTCATTAGCACTTATGGTTTGTAAATGGCACCCAGAATTATGTTGCACGAAGCACAGTTTCACATCATTCTGGGTTCATTTGTGTGAAAACAAGGTCCAATCAGGCTGAAACGTTACAGGAAGGTAGAATCTATTGAGTTGTAAGTGATCTGAACGTTTCATGATGATAGCACTTTCCTAAGGAGGTCAAACCATGTCCCAAAGGTCACCGGATCTGGTGTCAATTTAAAGAAGTAGTCCAGTTACACATTTGTGGGCTTATAACTTGGCTTCTGAATGTCCTAGAGAGATCAGGTTTGTTTTAGTATACTCCAATCAACAGCCCCTACAACCACAAAAAGGAATGGAGTCATTAGCACTTATGGTTTTTAAATGGCACCCAGAATTATGTTGCACGAAGCACAATTTCACATCATTCTGGGTTCATTTGTGTGAAAACAAGGTCCAATCAAGCTGAAACGTTACAGGAAGGTAGAATCTATTGAGTTGTAAGTGATCTGAACGTTTCATGATGATAGCGCTTTCCTAAGGGGGTCAAACCATGTCCCAAAGGTCACCGGATCTGGTGTCAATTTAAAGAAGTAGCCCAGTTACACATTTGTGTGCTTACAACTTGGCTTCTGAATGTCCTAGAGAGATCAGGTTTGTTTTAGTGTACTCCAATCAAAAGCCCCTACAACCACGAAAAGGAATGGAGTCATTAGCACTTATGGTTTGTAAATGGCACCCAGAATTATGTTGCACGAAGCACAATTTCACATCATTCTGGGTCCATTTGTGTGAAAACAAGGTCCAATCAGGCTGAAACACTACAAGAAGGTAGAATCTATTGAGTTGTAAGTGATCTGAAATTTTCAAGATGATAGCACATTCCTATAGGGGGTAAAACCATGTCCCAAAGGTCACCGGGCCTGGTGTCACTTTAAAGAAGTAGTCCAGTTACACCTTTGTGGGCTTATAACTTTGCTTCTGAATATCCTAGAGAGATCAGGTTTGTTTTAGTGTACTCCAATCAACAGCCCCTACAACCACAAAAAGGAATGGAGTCATTAGCACTCATGGTTTGTAAATGGCACCCAGAATTATGTTGCACGAAGCACAATTTCACATCATTCTGGGTCCATTTGTGTGAAAACAAGGTCCAATCCGGCTGAAACATTACAGGAAGGTAGAATATATTAAGTTGTAAGTTATCTGAACGTTTCATGATGATAGCACTTCCCTAAGGGGGTCAAACCATGTCCCAAAGGTCACCGGATCTGGTGTCTAAAGAAGTAGTCCAGTTACACATTTGTGGGCTTATAACTTGGCTTCTGAATGCCCTAGAGAGATCAGGTTTGTTTTAGTATACTCCAATGAACAGCCCCTACAACCACAAAACGGAATGGAGTCATTAGCACTTATGGTTTTTAAATGGCACCCAGAATTATGTTGCACGAAGCACAATTTCACATCATTCTGGGTTCATTTGTGTGAAAACAAGGTCCAATCAGGCTGAAACGTTACAGGAAGGTAGAATATATTGAGTTGTAAGTGATCTGAACGTTTCATGATGATAGCACTTTCCTAAGGGGGTCAAACCATGTCCCAAAGGTCACCGGATCTGGTGTCAATTTAAAGAAGTAGTCCAGTTACACATTTGTGGGCTTATAACTTGGCTTCTGAATGCCCTAGAGAGATCAGGTTTGTTTTAGTGTACTCCAATCAACAGCCCCTACAACCACAAAAAGGAATGGAGTCATTAGCACTCATGGTTTGTAAATGTCACCCAGAATTATGTTGCACGAAGCACAATTTCAAATCATTCTGGGTCCATTTGTGTGAAAACAAGGTCCAATCAGGCTGAAACATTACAGGAAGGTAGAATCTATTAAGTTGTAAGTGATCTGAACGTTTCATGATGATAGCACTTCCCTAAGGGGGTCAAACCATGTCCCAAAGGTCACCGGATCTGGTGTCTAAAGAAGTAGTCCAGTTACACATTTGTGGGCTTATAACTTGGCTTCTGAATGCCGTAGAGAGATCAGGTTTGTTTTAGTATACTCCAATCAACATCCCCTACAACCACAAAAAGGAATGGAGTCATTAGCACTTATGGTTTTTAAATGGCACCCAGAATTATGCTGCACGAAGCACAATTTCACATCATTCTGGGTTCATTTGTGTGAAAACAAGGTCCAATCAGGCTGAAACATTACAGGAAGGTAGAATCTATTGAGTTGTAAGTGATCTGAACGTTTCATGATGATAGCACTTTCCTAAGGGGGTCACACCATGTCCCAAAGGTCACCGGATCTGGTGTCAATTTAAAGAAGTAGTCCAGTTACACATTTGTGGGCTTATAACTTGGCTTCTGAATGTCCTAGAGAGATCAGGTTTGTTTTAATGTACTCCAACCAACAGCCCCTACAACCACAAAAAGGAATGGAGTCATTAGCACTTATGGTTTGTAAATGGCACCCAGAATTATGTTACACGAAGCACAATTTCACATCATTCTGGGTCCATTTGTGTGAAAACAAGGTCCAATAAGGCTGAAACGCTACAAGAAGGTAGAATCTATTGAGTTGTAAGTGATCTGAACGTTTCATGATGATAGCACTTCCCTAAGGAGGTCAAACCATGTCCCAAAGGTCACCGGATCTGGTGTCTAAAGAAGTAGTCCAGTTACACATTTGTGGGCTTATAACTTGGCTTCTGAATGCCCTAGAGAGGTTAGGTTTGTTTTAGTGTACTCCAATCAACAGCCCATACAACCACAAAAAGGAATGGAGTCATTAGCACTTATGGTTTGTAAATGGCACCCAGAATTATGTTGCACGAAGCACAATTTCACATCATTCTGCGTCCATTTGTGTGAAAACAAGGTCCAATCAGGCTGAAACATTACAGGAAGGTAGAATCTATTAAGTTGTAAGTTATCTGAACGTTTCATGATGATAGCACTTCCCTAAGGAGGTCAAACCATGTCCCAAAGGTCACCGGATCTGGTGTCTAAAGAAGTAGTCCAGTTACACATTTGTGGGCTTATAACTTGGCTTCTGAATGCCCTAGAGAGATCAGGTTTGTTTTAGTATACTCCAATCAACAGCCCCTACAACCACAAAAAGGAATGGAGTCATTAGCACTTATGGTTTTTAAATGGCACCCAGAATTATGTTGCACGAAGCACAATTTCACATCATTCTGGGTTCATTTGTGTGAAAACAAGGTCCAATCAGGCTGAAACGTTACAGGAAGGTAGAATCTATTGAGTTGTAAGTGATCTGAACGTTTCATGATGATAGCAGTTTCCTAAGGGGGTCAAACCATGTCCCAAAGGTCACCGGATCTGGTGTCAATTTAAAAAAGTAGTCCAGTTACACATTTGTGGGCTTATAACTTGGCTTCTGAATGTCCTAGAGCGATCAGGTTTGCTTTAGTGTACTCCAATCAACAGCCCCTACAACCACAAAAAGGAATGGAGACATTAGCACTTATGGTTTTTAAATGGCACCCAGAATTATGTTGCACGAAGCACAATTTCACATCATTCTGGGTTCATTTGTGTAAAAACAAGGTCCAATCATGCTGAAACAATACAGGAAGGTAGAATCTATTGAGTTGTAAGTGATCAGAATGTTTCATGATGATCGCACTTTCCTAAGGGGGTCAAACCATGTCCCAAAGGTCACCGGACCTGGTGTCACTTTAAAGAAGTAGTCCAGTTACACATTTGTGGGCTTATAACTTGGCTTCTGAATGTCCTAGAGAGGTCAGGGTTGTTTTAGTGTACTCCAATCAACAGCCCCTACAACCACAAAAAGCAATGGAGTCATTAGCACTTATGGTTTGTAAATGGCACCCAGAATTATGTTGCACGAAGCACAATTTCACATCATTCTGGGTCCATTTGTGTGAAAACAAGGTCAAATCAGGCTGAAACGTTACAGGAAGGTAGAATCTATTGAGTTGTAAGTGATCTGAACATTTCATGATGATAGCACTTTCCTAAGGGGGTCACACCATGTCCCAAAGGTCACCGGATCTGGTGTCAATTTAAAGAAGTAGTCCAGTTACACATTTGTGGGCTTATAACTTGGCTTCTGAATGTCCTAGAGAGATCAGGTTTGTTTTAGTGTACTCCAATCAACAGCCCCTACAACCACAAAAAGGAATGGAGTCATTAGCACTTATGGTTTTTAAATGGCACCCAGAATTATGTTGCACAAAGCACAATTTCACATCATTCTGGGTTCATTTGTGTGAAAACAAGGTCCAATCAGGCTGAAACGTTACAGGAAGGTAGAATCTACTGAGTTGTAAGTGATCTGAACGTTTCATGATGATAGCACTTTCCTAAGGGGGTCAAACCATGTCCCAAAGGTCACCGGGCCTGGTGTCACTTTAAAGAAGTAGTCCAGTTACACATTTGTGGGCTTATAACCTGGCTTCTGAATGTCCTAGAGAGATCAGGTTTGTTTTAGTGTACTCCAATCAACAGCCCCTACAACCACAAAAAGGAATGGAGTCATTAGCACTTATGGTTTGTAAATGGCACCCAGAATTATGTTACACGAAGCACAATTTCACATCATTCTGGGTCCATTTGTGTGAAAACAAGGTCCAATAAGGCTGAAACGCTACAAGAAGGTAGAATCTATTGAGTTGTAAGTGATCTGAACGTTTCAAGATGATCGCACATTCCAATAGGGGGTAAAACCATGTCCCAAAGGTCACCGGGCCTGGTGTCACTTTAAAGATGTAGTCCAGTTACACCTTTGTGGGCTTATAACTTGGCTTCTGAATGTCCTAGAGAGGTTAGGTTTGTTTTAGTGTACTCCAATCAACAGCCCCTACAACCACAAAAAGGAATGGAGTCATTAGCACTTATGGTTTGTAAATGGCACCCAGAATTATGTTGCACGAAGCACAATTTCATATCATTCTGGGTCCATTTGTGTGAAAACAAGGTCCAATCAGGCTGAAACGTTACAGGAAGGTAGAATCTATTGAGTTGTAAGTGATCTGAACGTTTCATGATGATAGCACTTTCCTAAGGGGGTCAAACCATGTCCCAAAGGTCATCGGATCTGGTGTCAATTTAAAGAAGTAGTCCAGTTACACATTTGTGGGCTTATAACTTGGCTTCTGAATGTCCTAGAGAGATCAGGTTTGTTTTAATGTACTCCAATCAACAGCCCCTACAACCACAAAAAGGAATGGAGTCATTAGCACTTATGGTTTGTAAGTGGCACCCAGAATTATGTTGCACGAAGCACAATTTCACATCATTCTGGGTCCATTTGTGTGAAAACAAGGTCCAATCCGGCTGAAACGCTACAAGAAGGTAGAATCTATTGAGTTGTAAGTGATCTGAACGTTTCAAGATGATCGCACATTCCTATAGGGGGTCAAACCATGTCCCAAAGGTCACCGGATCTGGTGTCAATTTAAAGAAGTAGTCCAGTTACACATTTGTGGGCTTATAACTTGGCTTCTGAATGTCCTAGAGAGATCAGGTTTGTTTTAGTATACTGCAATCAACAGCCCCTACAATCACAAAAAGGAATGGAGTCATTAGCACTTATGGTTTGTAAATGGCACCCAGAATTATGTTGCACGAAGCACAATTTCACATCATTCTGGGTTCATTTGTGTGAAAACAAGGTCCAATCAGCTGAAACGTTACAGGAAGGTAGAATCTATTGAGTTGTAAGTGATCTGAACGTTTCATGATGATAGCACTTTCGTAAGAGGGTCAAACCATGTCCCAAAGGTCACCGGATCTGGTGTCAATTTAAAGAAGTAGTCCAGTTACACATTTGTGGGCTTATAACGTGGCTTCTGAATGTCCTAGAGAGATCAGGTTTGTTTTATTATACTCCAATCAACAGGCCCTACAACCACAAAAAGGAATGGAGTCATTAGCGCTTCTGGTTTTTAAATGGCACCCAGAATTATGTTGCACGAAGCACAGTTTCACCTCATTCTGGGTTCATTTGTGTGAAAACAAGGTCCAATAAGGCTGAAACGTTACAGGAAGGTAGAATCTATTGAGTTGTAAGTGATCTGAACGTTTCATGATGATAGCACTTTCCTAAGCGGGTCAAACCATGTCCCAAAGGTCACCGGATCTGGTGTCAATTTAAAGAAGTAGTCCAGTTACACATTTGTGGGCTTATAACTTGGCTTCTGAATGTCCTAGAGCGATCAGGTTTGTTTTAGTGTACTCCAATCAACAGCCCCTACAACCACAAAAAGGAATGGAGTCATTAGCACTCAAGGTTTGTAAATGGCACCCAGAATTATGTTGCACGAAGCACAATTTCACATCATTCTGGGTCCATTTGTGTGAAAACAAGGTCCAATCAGGCTGAAACATTACAGAAAGGTAGAATCTATTGAGTTGTAAGTGATCTGAACGTTTCAAGATGATCACACGTTCCTATAGGGGGTCAAACCATGTCCCAAAGGTCACCGGATCTGGTGTCTAAAGAAGTAGTCCAGTTACACATTTGTGGGCTTATAACTTGGCTTCTGAATGCCCTAGAGAGATCAGGTTTGTTTTAGTATACTCCAATCAACAGCCCCTACAACCACAAAAAGGAATGGAGTCATTAGCACTCAAGGTTTGTAAATGGCACCCAGAATTATGTTGCACGAAGCACAATTTCACATCATTCTGGGTCCATTTGTGTGAAAACAAGGTCCAATCAGGCTGAAACATTACAGAAAGGTAGAATCTATTGAGTTGTAAGTGATCTGAACGTTTCAAGATGATCACACGTTCCTATAGGGGGTCAAACCATGTCCCAAAGGTCACCGGATCTGGTGTCTAAAGAAGTAGTCCAGTTACACATTTGTGGGCTTATAACTTGGCTTCTGAATGCCCTAGAGAGATCAGGTTTGTTTTAGTATACTCCAATCAACAGCCCCTACAACCACAAAAAGGAATGGAGTCATTAGCACTCAAGGTTTGTAAATGGCACCCAGAATTATGTTGCACGAAGCACAATTTCACATCATTCTGGGTCCATTTGTGTGAAAACAAGGTCCAATCAGGCTGAAACATTACAGAAAGGTAGAATCTATTGAGTTGTAAGTGATCTGAACGTTTCAAGATGATCACACGTTCCTATAGGGGGTCAAACCATGTCCCAAAGGTCACCGGATCTGGTGTCTAAAGAAGTAGTCCAGTTACAACTTTGTGGGCTTATAACTTGGCTTCTGAATGTCCTAGAGAGATCAGGTTTGTTTTAGTGTACTCCAATCAAAAGCCCCTACAACCACAAAAAGGAATGGAGTCATTAGCACTTATGGTTTGTAATTGGCACCCAGAATTATGTTGCACGAAGCACAATTTCACATCATTCTGGTGCCATTTGTGTGAAAACAAGGTCCAATCAGGCTGAAACGCTACAAGAAGGTAGAATCTATTGAGTTGTAAGTGATCTGAAATTTTCAAGATGATAGCACATTCCTATAGGGGGTCAAACCATGTCCCAAAGGTCACCAGGCCTGGTGTCAATTTAAAGAAGTAGTCCAGTTACACCTTTGTGGGCTTATAACTTGGCTTCTGAATGTCCTAGAGAGGTCAGGTTTGTTTTAGTGTACTCCAATCAACAGCCCCTACAACCACAAAAAGGAATGGAGTCCTTAGCACTTATGGTTTGTAAATGGCACCCAGAATTATGTTGCACGAAGCACAATTTCACATCATTCTGGGTTCATTTGTGTGAAAACAAGGTCCAATCAGGCTGAAACGTTACAGGAAGGTAGATTCTATTGAGTTGTAAGTGATCTGAACGTTTCATGATGATAGCACTTTCCTAAGGAGGTCAAACCATGTCCCAAAGGTCACCGGATCTGGTGTCAATTTAAAGAAGTAGTCCAGTTGCACATTTGTGGGATTATAACTTGGCTTCTGAATGTCCTAGAGAGATCAGGTTTGTTTTAGTATACTCCAATCAACAGCCCCTACAACCACAAAAAGGAATGGAGTCATTAGCACTTATGGTTTTTAAATGGCACCCAGAAATATGATGCACGAAGCACAATTTCACATCATTCTGGGTTCATTTGTGTGAAAACAAGGTCCAATCAGGCTGAAACGTTACAGGAAGGTAGAATCTATTGAGTTGTAAGTGATCTGAACGTTTCATGATGATAGCCCTTTCCTAAGGGGGTCAAACCATGTCCCAAAGGTCACCGGATCTGGTGTCAATTTAAAGAAGTAGTCCAGTTACACATTTGTGGGCTTATAACTTGGCTTCTGAATGTCCTAGAGAGATCAGGTTTGTTTTAGTGTACTCCAATCAACAGCCCCTACAACCACAAAAAGGAATGGAGTCATTAGCACTTATGGTTTGTAAATGGCACCCAGAATTATGTTGCACGACGCACAATTTCACATCATTCTGGGTCCATTTGTGTGAAAACAAGGTCCAATCAGGCTGAAACGCTACAAGAAGGTAGAATCTATTGAGTTGTAAGTGATCTCAACGTTTCATGATGATCGCACATTCCTATAGGGGGTCAAACCATGTCCCAAAGGTCACCGGGCCTGGTGTCACTTTAAAGAAGTAGTCCAGTTACACCTTTGTGGGCTTATAACTTGGCTTCTCAATGTCCTAGAGAGGTCAGGTTTGTTTTAGTGTATTCCAATCAACAGCCCCTACAACCACAAAAAGGAATGGAGTCATTAGCACTTATGGTTTGTAAATGGCACCCAGAATTATGTTGCACGAAGCACAGTTTCACATCATTCTGGGTTCATTTGTGTGAAAACAAGGTCCAATCAGGCTGAAACGTTACAGGAAGGTAGAATCTATTGAGTTGTAAGTGATCTGAACGTTTCATGATGATAGCACTTTCCTAAGGAGGTCAAACCATGTCCCAAAGGTCACCGGATCTGGTGTCAATTTAAAGAAGTAGTCCAGTTACACATTTGTGGGCTTATAACTTGGCTTCTGAATGTCCTAGAGAGATCAGGTTTGTTTTAGTATACTCCAATCAACAGCCCCTACAACCACAAAAAGGAATGGAGTCATTAGCACTTATGGTTTTTAAATGGCACCCAGAATTATGTTGCACGAAGCACAATTTCACATCATTCTGGGTTCATTTGTGTGAAAACAAGGTCCAATCAGGCTGAAACGTTACAGGAAGGTAGAATCTATTGAGTTGTAAGTGATCTGAACGTTTCATGATGATAGCGCTTTCCTAAGGGGGTCAAACCATGTCCCAAAGGTCACCGGATCTGGTGTCAATTTAAAGAAGTAGCCCAGTTACACATTTGTGTGCTTACAACTTGGCTTCTGAATGTCCTAGAGAGATCAGGTTTGTTTTAGTGTACTCCAATCAAAAGCCCCTACAACCACAAAAAGGAATGGAGTCATTAGCACTTATGGTTTGTAAATGGCACCCAGAATTATGTTGCACGAAGCACAATTTCACATCATTCTGGGTCCATTTGTGTGAAAACAAGGTCCAATCAGGCTGAAACGCTACAAGAAGGTAGAATCTATTGAGTTGTAAGTGATCTGAAATTTTCAAGATGATAGCACATTCCTATAGGGGGTAAAACCATGTCCCAAAGGTCACCGGGCCTGGTGTCACTTTAAAGAAGTAGTCCAGTTACACCTTTGTGGGCTTATAACTTCGCTTCTGAATATCCTAGAGAGATCAGGTTTGTTTTAGTGTACTCCAATCAACAGCCCCTACAACCACAAAAAGGAATGGAGTCATTAGCACTCATGGTTTGTAAATGGCACCCAGAATTATGTTGCACGAAGCACAATTTCACATCATTCTGGGTCCATTTGTGTGAAAACAAGGTCCAATCAGGCTGAAACATTACAGGAAGGTAGAATATATTAAGTTGTAAGTTATCTGAACGTTTCATGTTGATAGCACTTCCCTAAGGGGGTCAAACCATGTCCCAAAGGTCACCGGATCTGGTGTCTAAAGAAGTAGTCCAGTTACACATTTGTGGGCTTATAACTTGGCTTCTGAATGCCCTAGAGAGATCAGGTTTGTTTTAGTATACTCCAATGAACAGCCCCTACAACCACAAAAAGGAATGGAGTCATTAGCACTTATGGTTTTTAAATGGCACCCAGAATTATGTTGCACGAAGCACAATTTCACATCATTCTGGGTTCATTTGTGTGAAAACAAGGTCCAATCAGGCTGAAACGTTACAGGAAGGTAGAATATATTGAGTTGTAAGTGATCTGAACGTTTCATGATGATAGCACTTCCCTAAGGGGGTCAAACCATGTCCCAAAGGTCACCGGATCTGGTGTCTAAAGAAGTAGTCCAGTTACACATTTGTGGGCTTATAACTTGGCTTCTGAATGCCCTAGAGAGATCAGGTTTGTTTTAGTATACTCCAATCAACATCCCCTACAACCACAAAAAGGAATGGAGTCATTAGCACTTATGGTTTTTAAATGGCACCCAGAATTATGTTGCACGAAGCACAATTTCACATCATTCTGGGTTCATTTGTGTGAAAACAAGGTCCAATCAGGCTGAAACGTTACAGGAAGGTAGAATCTATTGAGTTGTAAGTGATCTGAACGTTTCATGATGATAGCACTTTCCTAAGGGGGTCACACCATGTCCCAAAGGTCACCGGATCTGGTGTCAATTTAAAGAAGTAGTCCAGTTACACATTTGTGGGCTTATAACTTGGCTTCTGAATGTCCTAGAGAGATCAGGTTTGTTTTAATGTACTCCAACCAACAGCCCCTACAACCACAAAAAGGAATGGAGTCATTAGCACTTATGGTTTGTAAATGGCACCCAGAATTATGTTACACGAAGCACAATTTCACATCATTCTGGGTCCATTTGTGTGAAAACAAGGTCCAATAAGGCTGAAACGCTACAAGAAGGTAGAATCTATTGAGTTGTAAGTGATCTGAACGTTTCATGATGATAGCACTTCCCTAAGGAGGTCAAACCATGTCCCAAAGGTCACCGGATCTGGTGTCTAAAGAAGTAGTCCAGTTACACATTTGTGGGCTTATAACTTGGCTTCTGAATGCCCTAGAGAGGTTAGGTTTGTTTTAGTGTACTCCAATCAACAGCCCATACAACCACAAAAAGGAATGGAGTCATTAGCACTTATGGTTTGTAAATGGCACCCAGAATTATGTTGCACGAAGCACAATTTCACATCATTCTGCGTCCATTTGTGTGAAAACAAGGTCCAATCAGGCTGAAACATTACAGGAAGGTAGAATCTATTAAGTTGTAAGTGATCTGAACGTTTCATGATGATAGCACTTCCCTGAGGAGGTCAAACCATGTCCCAAAGGTCACCGGATCTGGTGTCTAAAGAAGTAGTCCAGTTACACATTTGTGGGCTTATAACTTGGCTTCTGAATGCCCTAGAGAGATCAGGTTTGTTTTAGTATACTCCAATCAACAGCCCCTACAACCACAAAAAGGAATGGAGTCATTAGCACTTATGGTTTTTAAATGGCACCCAGAATTATGTTGCACGAAGCACAATTTCACATCATTCTGGGTTCATTTGTGTGAAAACAAGGTCCAATCAGGCTGAAACGTTACAGGAAGGTAGAATCTATTGAGTTGTAAGTGATCTGAACGTTTCATGATGATAGCACTTTCCTAAGGGGGTCAAACCATGTCCCAAAGGTCACCGGATCTGGTGTCAATTTAAAAAAGTAGTCCAGTTACACATTTGTGGGCTTATAACTTGGCTTCTGAATGTCCTAGAGCGATCAGGTTTGCTTTAGTGTACTCCAATCAACAGCCCCTACAACCACAAAAAGGAATGGAGACATTAGCACTTATGGTTTTTAAATGGCACCCAGAATTATGTTGCACGAAGCACAATTTCACATCATTCTGGGTTCATTTGTGTAAAAACAAGGTCCAATCATGCTGAAACAATACAGGAAGGTAGAATCTATTGAGTTGTAAGTGATCTGAATGTTTCATGATGATCGCACTTTCCTAAGGGGGTCAAACCATGTCCCAAAGGTCACCGGACCTGGTGTCACTTTAAAGAAGTAGTCCAGTTACACATTTGTGGGCTTATAACTTGGCTTCTGAATGTCCTAGAGAGGTCAGGGTTGTTTTAGTGTACTCCAATCAACAGCCGCTACAACCACAAAAAGCAATGGAGTCATTAGCACTTATGGTTTGTAAATGGCACCCAGAATTATGTTGCACGAAGCACAATTTCACATCATTCTGGGTCCATTTGTGTGAAAACAAGGTCAAATCAGGCTGAAAAGTTACAGGAAGGTAGAATCTATTGAGTTGTAAGTGATCTGAACATTTCATGATGATAGCACTTTCCTAAGGGGGTCACACCATGTCCCAAAGGTCACCGGATCTGGTGTCAATTTAAAGAAGTAGTCCAGTTACACATTTGTGGGCTTATAACTTGGCTTCTGAATGTCCTAGAGAGATCAGGTTTGTTTTAGTGTACTCCAATCAACAGCCCCTACAACCACAAAAAGGAATGGAGTCATTAGCACTTATGGTTTTTAAATGGCACCCAGAATTATGTTGCACAAAGCACAATTTCACATCATTCTGGGTTCATTTGTGTGAAAACAAGGTCCAGTCAGGCTGAAACGTTACAGGAAGGTAGAATCTACTGAGTTGTAAGTGATCTGAACGTTTCATGATGATAGCACTTTCCTAAGGGGGTCAAACCATGTCCCAAAGGTCACCGGGCCTGGTGTCACTTTAAAGAAGTAGTCCAGTTACACATTTGTGGGCTTATAACCTGGCTTCTGAATGTCCTAGAGAGATCAGGTTTGTTTTAGTGTACTCCAATCAACAGCCCCTACAACCACAAAAAGGAATGGAGTCATTAGCACTTATGGTTTGTAAATGGCACCCAGAATTATGTTACACGAAGCACAATTTCACATCATTCTGGGTCCATTTGTGTGAAAACAAGGTCCAATAAGGCTGAAACGCTACAAGAAGGTAGAATCTATTGAGTTGTAAGTGATCTGAACGTTTCAAGATGATCGCACATTCCAATAGGGGGTAAAACCATGTCCCAAAGGTCACCGGGCCTGGTGTCACTTTAAAGATGTAGTCCAGTTACACCTTTGTGGGCTTATAACTTGGCTTCTGAATGTCCTAGAGAGGTTAGGTTTGTTTTAGTGTACTCCAATCAACAGCCCCTACAACCACAAAAAGGAATGGAGTCATTAGCACTTATGGTTTGTAAATGGCACCCAGAATTATGTTGCACGAAGCACTATTTCACATCATTCTGGGTCCATTTGTGTGAAAACAAGGTCCATTCAGGCTGAAACGTTACAGGAAGGTAGAATCTATTGAGTTGTAAGTGATCTGAACGTTTCATGATGATAGCACTTTCCTAAGGGGGTCAAACCATGTCCCAAAGGTCACCGGATCTGGTGTCAATTTAAAGAAGTAGTCCAGTTACACATTTGTGGGCTTATAACTTGGCTTCTGAATGTCCTAGAGAGATCAGGCTTGTTTTAATGTACTCCAATCAACAGCCCCTACAACCACAAAAAGGAATGGAGTCATTAGCACTTATGGTTTGTAAGTGGCACCCAGAATTATGTTGCACGAAGCACAATTTCACATCATTCTGGGTCCATTTGTGTGAAAACAAGGTCCAATCAGGCTGAAACGCTACAAGAAGGTAGAATCTATTGAGTTGTAAGTGATCTGAACGTTTCAAGATGATCGCACATTCCTATAGGGGGTCAAACCATGTCCCAAAGGTCACCGGATCTGGTGTCAATTTAAAGAAGTAGTCCAGTTACACATTTGTGGGCTTATAACTTGGCTTCTGAATGTCCTAGAGAGATCAGGTTTGTTTTAGTATACTCCAATCAACAGCCCCTACAATCACAAAAAGGAATGGAGTCATTAGCACTTATGGTTTGTAAATGGCACCCAGAATTATGTTGCACGAAGCACAATTTCACATCATTCTGGGTTCATTTGTGTGAAAACAAGGTCCAATCAGCTGAAACGTTACAGGAAGGTAGAATCTATTGAGTTGTAAGTGATCTGAACGTTTCATGATGATAGCACTTTCGTAAGGGGGTCAAACCATGTCCCAAAGGTCACCGGATCTGGTGTCAATTTAAAGAAGTAGTCCAGTTACACATTTGTGGGCTTATAACGTGGCTTCTGAATGTCCTAGAGAGATCAGGTTTGTTTTATTATACTCCAATCAACAGGCCCTACAACCACAAAAAGGAATGGAGTCATTAGCGCTTATGGTTTTTAAATGGCACCCAGAATTATGTTGCACGAAGCACAGTTTCACCTCATTCTGGGTTCATTTGTGTGAAAACAAGGTCCAATCAGGCTGAAACGTTACAGGAAGGTAGAATCTATTGAGTTGTAAGTGATCTGAACGTTTCATGATGATAGCACTTTCCTAAGCGGGTCAAACCATGTCCCAAAGGTCACCGGATCTGGTGTCAATTTAAAGAAGTAGTCCAGTTACACATTTGTGGGCTTATAACTTGGCTTCTGAATGTCCTAGAGCGATCAGGTTTGTTTTAGTGTACTCCAATCAACAGCCCCTACAACCACAAAAAGGAATGGAGTCATTAGCACTCATGGTTTGTAAATGGCACCCAGAATTATGTTGCACGAAGCACAATTTCACATCATTCTGGGTCCATTTGTGTGAAAACAAGGTCCAATCAGGCTGAAACATTACAGAAAGGTAGAATCTATTGAGTTGTAAGTGATCTGAACGTTTCAAGATGATCGCACGTTCTTATAGGGGGTCAAACCATGTCCCAAAGGTCACCGGATCTGGTGTCTAAAGAAGTAGTCCAGTTACACATTTGTGGGCTTATAACTTGGCTTCTGAATGCCCTAGAGAGATCAGGTTTGTTTTAGTATACTCCAATCAACAGCCCCTACAACCACAAAAAGGAATGGAGTCATTAGCACTTATGGTTTTTAAATGGCACCCAGAATTATGTTGCACAAAGCACAATTTCACATCATTCTGGGTTCATTTGTGTGAAAACAAGGTCCAATCAGGCTGAAACGTTACAGGAAGGTAGAATCTATTGAGTTGTAAGTGATCTGAACGTTTCATGATGATAGCACTTTCCTGAGGGGGTCAAACCATGTCCCAAAGATCACCGGATCTGGTGTCAATTTAAAGAAGTAGTCCAGTTACAACTTTGTGGGCTTATAACTTGGCTTCTGAATGTCCTAGAGAGATCAGGTTTGTTTTAGTGTACTCCAATCAACAGCCCCTACAACCACAAAAAAGAATGGAGTCATTAGCACTTATGGTTTGTAAATGGCACCCAGAATTATGTTACACGAAGCACAATTTCACATCATTCTGGGTCCATTTGTGTGAAAACAAGGTCCAATAAGGCTGAAACGCTACAAGAAGGTAGAATCTATTGAGTTGTAAGTGATCTGAACGTTTCAAGATGATCGCACGTTCCTATAGGGGGTAAAACCATGTCCCAAAGGTCACCGGGCCTGGTGTCACATTAAAGAAGTAGTCCAGTTACACCTTTGTGGGCTTATAACTTGGCTTCTGAATGTCCTAGAGAGGTTAGGTTTGTTTTAGTGTACTCCAATCAACAGCCCCTACAACCACAAAAAGGAATGGAGTCATTAGCACTTGTGGTTTGTAAATGGCACCCAGAATTATGTTGCACGAAGCACAATTTCACATCATTCTGGGTCCATTTGTGTGAAAACAAGGTCCAATCAGGCTGAAACATTACAGGAAGGTAGAATCTATTAAGTTGTAAGTGATCTGAACGTTTCATGATGATAGCACTTCCCTAAGGGGGTCAAACCATGTCCCAAATGTCACCGGATCTGGTGTCTAAAGAAGTAGTCCAGTTACACATTTGTGGGCTTATAACTTGGCTTCTGAATGCCCTAGAGAGATCAGGTTTGTTTTAGTATACTCCAATCAACAGCCCCTACAACCACAAAAAGGAATGGAGTCATTAGCACTTATGGTTTTTAAATGGCACCCAGAATTATGTTGCACAAAGCACAATTTCACATCATTCTGGGTTCATTTGTGTGAAAACAAGGTCCAATCAGGCTGAAACGTTACAGGAAGGTAGAATCTATTGAGTTGTAAGTGATCTGAACGTTTCATGATGATCGCACTTTCCTAAGGGGGTCAAACCATGTCCCAAAGGTCACCGGATCTGGTGTCACTTTAAAGAAGTAGTCCAGTTACACATTTGTGGGCTTATAACTTGGCTTCTGAATGTCCTAGAGAGGTCAGGGTTGTTTTAGTGTACTCCAATCAACAGCCCCTACAACCACAAAAAGCAATGGAGTCATTAGCACTTATGGTTTGTAAATGGCACCCAGAATTATGTTGCACGAAGCACAATTTCACATCATTCTGGGTCCATTTGTGTGAAAACAAGGTCAAATCAGGCTGAAACGTTACAGGAAGGTAGAATCTATTGAGTTGTAAGTGATCTGAACGTTTCATGATGATAGCACTTTCCTAAAGGGGTCACACCATGTCCCAAAGGTCACCGGACCTGGTGTCAATTTAAAGAAGTAGTCCAGTTACACATTTGTGGGCTTACAACTTGGCTTCTGAATGTCCTAGAGAGATCAGGTTTGTTTTAGTGTACTCCAGTCAACAGCCCCTACAATCACAAAAAGGAATGGAGTCATTAGCACTTATGGTTTTTAAATGGCACCCAGAATTATGTTGCACGAACCACAATTTCACATCATTCTGGGTTCATTTGTGTGAAAACAAGGTCCAATCAGGCTGAAACGTTACAGGAAGGTAGAATCTACTGAGTTGTAAGTGATCTGAACGTTTCATGATGATAGCACTTTCCTAAGGGGGTCAAACCATGTCCCAAAGATCACCGGATCTGGTGTCAATTTAAAGAAGTAGTCCAGTTACACATTTGTGTGCTTATAACTTGGCTTCTGATTGTCCTAGAGAGATCAGGTTTGTTTTAGTGTACTCCAATCAACAGCCCCTACAACCACAAAAAGGAATGGAGTCATTAGCACTTATGGTTTGTAAATGGCACCCAGAATTATGTTACACGAAGCACAATTTCACATCATTCTGGGTCCATTTGTGTGAAAACAAGGTCCAATAAGGCTGAAACGCTACAAGAAGGTAGAATCTATTGAGTTGTAAGTGATCTGAACGTTTCAAGATGATCGCACATTCCTATAGGGGGTAAAACCATGTCCCAAAGGTCACTGGGCCTGGTGTCACTTTAAAGAAGTAGTCCAGTTACACCTTTGTTGGCTTATAACTTGGCTTCTGAATGTCCTAGAGAGGTTATGTTTGTTTTAGTGTACTCCAATCAACAGCCCCTACAACCACAAAAAGGAATGGAGTCATTAGCACTTATGGTTTGTAAATGGCACCCAGAATTATGTTGCACGAAGCACAATTTCACATCATTCCTGGTCCATTTGTGTGAAAACAAGGTCCAATCCGGCTGAAACGCTACAAGAAGGTAGAATCTATTGAGTTGTAGGTGATCTGAATGTTTCAAGATGATCGCACATTCCTATAGGGGGTCAAACCATGTCCCAAAGGTCACCGGGCCAAGTGTCACTTTAAAGAAGTAGTCCAGTTACACCTTTGTGGGCTTATAACTTGGGTTCTTAATGTCCTAGAGAGGTTAGGTTTGTTTTAGTGTACTCCAATCAACAGCCCCTACAACCACAAAAAGGAATGGAGTCATTAGCACTTATGGTTTGTAAATGGCACCCAGAATTATGTTGCACGAAGCACAATTTCACATCATTCTGGGTCCACTTGTGTGAAAACAAGGTCCAATCAGGCTGAAACATTACAGGAAGGTAGAATCTATTGAGTTGTAAGTTATCTGAATGTTTCATGATGATAGCACTTTCCTAAGGGGCTCAAACCATGTCCCAAAGGTCACCGGATCTGGTGTCAATTTAAAGAAGCAGTCCAGTTACACATTTGTGGGCTTATAACTTGGCTTCTGAATGTCCTAGAGAGATCAGGTTTGTTTTAGTATACTCCAATCAACAGCCCCTACAATCACAAAAAGGAATGGAGTCATTAGCACTTATGGTTTGTAAATGGCACCCAGAATTATGTTGCACGAAGCACAATTTCACATCATTCTGGGTTCATTTGTGTGAAAACAAGGTCCAATCAGGCTGAAACGTTACAGGAAGGTAGAATCTATTGAGTTGTAAGTGATCTGAACGTTTCATGATGATAGCACTTTCCTAAGGAGGTCAAACCATGTCCCAAAGGTCACCGGATCTGGTGTCAATTTAAAGAAGTAGTCCAGTTACACATTTGTGGGCTTATAACTTGGCTTCTGAATGTCCAAGAGAGATCAGGTTTGTTTTAGTATACTCCAATCAACAGCCCCTACAACCACAAAAAGGAATGGAGTCATTAGCACTTATGCTTTTTAAATGGCACCCAGAATTATGTTGCACGAAGCACAATTTCACATCATTCTGGGTTCATTTGTGTGAAAACAAGGTCCAATCAGGCTGAAACGTTACAGGAAGGTAGAATCTATTGAGTTGTAAGTGATTTGAACGTTTCATGATGATAGCACTTTCCTAAGGGGGTCAAACCATGTCCCAAAGGTCACCGGATCTGGTGTCAATTTCAAGAAGTAGTCCAGTTACACATTTGTGGGCTTATAACTTGGCTTCTGAATGTCCTAGAGAGATAAGGTTTGTTTTAGTGTACTCCAATCAAAAGCCCCTACAACCACAAATAGGAATGGAGTCATTAGCACTTATGGTTTGTTAATGGCACCCAGAATTATGTTGCACGAAGCACAATTTCACATCATTCTGGGTCCATTTGTGTGAAAACAAGGTCCAATAAGGCTGAAACGCTACAAGAAGGTAGAATCTATTGAGTTGTAAGTGATCTGAACGTTTCAAGATGATCGCACATTCCTATAGGGGGTAAAACCATGTCCCAAAGGTCACCGGGCCTGGTGTCACTTTAAAGAAGTAGTCCAGTTACACCTTTGTGGGCTTATAACTTGGCTTCTGAATGTCCTAGAGAGGTTAGGTTTGTTTTAGTGTACTCCAATCAACAGCCCCTACAACCACAAAAAGGAATGGAGTCATTAGCACTTATGGTTTGTAAATGATACCTAGAATTATGTTGCACGAAGCACAATTTCACATCATTCTGGGTCCATTTGTGTGAAAACAAGGTCCAATCAGGCTGAAACGTTACAGGAAGGTAGAATCTATTGAGTTGTAAGTGATCTGAACGTTTCATGATGATAGCACTTTCCTAAGGGGGTCAAACCATGTCCCAAAGGTCATCGGATCTGGTGTCAATTTAAAGAAGTAGTCCAGTTACACATTTGTGGGCTTATAACTTGGCTTCTGAATGTCCTTGAGGGATCAGGTTTGTTTTAATGTACTCCAATCAACAGCCCCTACAACCACAAAAAGGAATGGAGTCATTAGCACTTATGGTTTGTAAGTGGCACCCAGAATTATGTTGCACGAAGCACAATTTCACATCATTCTGGGTCCATTTGTGTGAAAACAAGGTCCAATCCGGCTGAAACGCTACAAGAAGGTAGAATCTATTGAGTTGTAAGTGATCTGAACGTTTCAAGATGATCGCACATTCCTATAGGGGGTCAAACCATGTCCCAAAGGTCACCGGGCCAAGTGTCACTTTAAAGAAGTAGTCCAGTTACACCTTTGTGGGCTTATAACTTGGCTTCTGAATGTCCTAGAGAGGTTAGGTTTGTTTTAGTGTACTCCAATCAACAGCCCCTACAACCACAAAAAGGAATGGAGTCATTAGCACTTATGGTTTGTAAATGGCACCCAGAATTATGTTGCACGAAGCACAATTTCACATCATTCTGGGTCCATTTGTGTGAAAACAAGGTCCAATCAGGCTGAAACGTTACAGGAAGGTAAAATCTATTGAGTTGTAAGTGATCTGAACGTTTCATGATGATAGCACTTTCCTAAGGGGGTCAAACCATGTCCCAAAGGTCACCGGATCTGGTGTCAATTTAAAGAAGTAGTCCAGTTACACATTTGTGGGTTTATAACTTGGCTTCTGAATGTCCTAGAGCGATCAGGTTTGCTTTAGTGTACTCCAATCAACAGCCCCTACAACCACAAAAAGGAATGGAGACATTAGCACTTATGGTTTTTAAATGGCACCCAGAATTATGTTGCACGAAGCACAATTTCACATCATTCTGGGTTCATTTGTGTGAAAACAAGGTCCAATCAGGCTGAAACAATACAGGAAGGTAGAATCTATTGAGTTGTAAGTGATCTGAACGTTTCATGATGATCGCACTTTCCTAAGGGGGTCAAACCATGTCCCAAAGGTCACCGGATCTGGTGTCACTTTAAAGAAGTAGTCCAGTTACACATTTGTGGGCTTATAACTTGGCTTCTGAATGTCCTAGAGAGGTCAGGGTTGTTTTAGTGTACTCCAATCAACAGCCCCTACAACCACAAAAAGCAATGGAGTCATTAGCACTTATGGTTTGTAAATGGCACCCAGAATTATGTTGCACGAAGCACAATTTCACATCATTCTGGGTCCATTTGTGTGAAAACAAGGTCAAATCAGGCTGAAACGTTACAGGAAGGTAGAATCTATTGAGTTGTAAGTGATCTGAACGTTTCATGATGATAGCACTTTCCTAAAGGGGTCACACCATGTCCCAAAGGTCACCGGACCTGGTGTCAATTTAAAGAAGTAGTCCAGTTACACATTTGTGGGCTTACAACTTGGCTTCTGAATGTCCTAGAGAGATCAGGTTTGTTTTAGTGTACTCCAATCAACAGCCCCTACAATCACAAAAAGGAATGGAGTCATTAGCACTTATGGTTTTTAAATGGCACCCAGAATTATGTTGCACGAACCACAATTTCACATCATTCTGGGTTCATTTGTGTGAAAACAAGGTCCAATCAGGCTGAAACGTTACAGGAAGGTAGAATCTACTGAGTTGTAAGTGATCTGAACGTTTCATGATGATAGCACTTTCCTAAGGGGGTCAAACCATGTCCCAAAGATCACCGGATCTGGTGTCAATTTAAAGAAGTAGTCCAGTTACACATTTGTGTGCTTATAACTTGGCTTCTGATTGTCCTAGAGAGATCAGGTTTGTTTTAGTGTACTCCAATCAACAGCCCCTACAACCACAAAAAGGAATGGAGTCATTAGCACTTATGGTTTGTAAATGGCACCCAGAATTATGTTACACGAAGCACAATTTCACATCATTCTGGGTCCATTTGTGTGAAAACAAGGTCCAATAAGGCTGAAACGCTACAAGAAGGTAGAATCTATTGAGTTGTAAGTGATCTGAACGTTTCAAGATGATCGCACATTCCTATAGGGGGTAAAACCATGTCCCAAAGGTCACTGGGCCTGGTGTCACTTTAAAGAAGTAGTCCAGTTACACCTTTGTGGGCTTATAACTTGGCTTCTGAATGTCCTAGAGAGGTTAGGTTTGTTTTAGTGTACTCCAATCAACAGCCCCTACAACCACAAAAAGGAATGGAGTCATTAGCACTTATGGTTTGTAAATGGCACCCAGAATTATGTTGCACGAAGCACAATTTCACATCATTCCTGGTCCATTTGTGTGAAAACAAGGTCCAATCCGGCTGAAACGCTACAAGAAGGTAGAATCTATTGAGTTGTAGGTGATCTGAATGTTTCAAGATGATCGCACATTCCTATAGGGGGTCAAACCATGTCCCAAAGGTCACCGGGCCAAGTGTCACTTTAAAGAAGTAGTCCAGTTACACCTTTGTGGGCTTATAACTTGGGTTCTTAATGTCCTAGAGAGGTTAGGTTTGTTTTAGTGTACTCCAATCAACAGCCCCTACAACCACAAAAAGGAATGGAGTCATTAGCACTTATGGTTTGTAAATGGCACCCAGAATTATGTTGCACGAAGCACAATTTCACATCATTCTGGGTCCATTTGTGTGAAAACAAGGTCCAATCAGGCTGAAACATTACAGGAAGGTAGAATCTATTGAGTTGTAAGTTATCTGAATGTTTCATGATGATAGCACTTTCCTAAGGGGCTCAAACCATGTCCCAAAGGTCACCGGATCTGGTGTCAATTTAAAGAAGCAGTCCAGTTACACATTTGTGGGCTTATAACTTGGCTTCTGAATGTCCTAGAGAGATCAGGTTTGTTTTAGTATACTCCAATCAACAGCCCCTACAATCACAAAAAGGAATGGAGTCATTAGCACTTATGGTTTGTAAATGGCACCCAGAATTATGTTGCACGAAGCACAATTTCACATCATTCTGGGTCCATTTGTGTGAAAACAAGGTCCAATCAGGCTGAAACGTTACAGGAAGGTAAAATCTATTGAGTTGTAAGTGATCTGAACGTTTCATGATGATAGCACTTTCCTAAGGAGGTCAAACCATGTCCCAAAGGTCACCGGATCTGGTGTCAATTTAAAGAAGTAGTCCAGTTACACATTTGTGGGCTTATAACTTGGCTTCTGAATGTCCAAGAGAGATCAGGTTTGTTTTAGTATACTCCAATCAACAGCCCCTACAACCACAAAAAGGAATGGAGTCATTAGCACTTATGCTTTTTAAATGGCACCCAGAATTATGTTGCACGAAGCACAATTTCACATCATTCTGGGTTCATTTGTGTGAAAACAAGGTCCATTCAGGCTGAAACGTTACAGGAAGGTAGAATCTATTGAGTTGTAAGTGATTTGAACGTTTCATGATGATAGCACTTTCCTAAGGGGGTCAAACCATGTCCCAAAGGTCACCGGATCTGGTGTCAATTTAAAGAAGTAGTCCAGTTACACATTTGTGGGCTTATAACTTGGCTTCTGAATGTCCTAGAGAGATCAGGTTTGTTTTAGTGTACTACAATCAAAAGCCCCTACAACCACAAAAAGGAATGGAGTCATTAGCACTTATGGTTTGTAAATGGCACCCAGAATTATGTTGCACGAAGCACAATTTCACATCATTCTGGGTCCATTTGTGTGAAAACAAGGTCCAATAAGGCTGAAACGCTACAAGAAGGTAGAATCTATTGAGTTGTAAGTGATCTGAACGTTTCAAGATGATCGCACATTCCTATAGGGGGTAAAACCATGTCCCAAAGGTTACCGGGCCTGGTGTCACTTTAAAGAAGTAGTCCAGTTACACCTTTGTGGGCTTATAACTTGGCTTCTGAATGTCCTAGAGAGGTTAGGTTTGTTTTAGTGTACTCCAATCAACAGCCCCTACAACCACAAAAAGGAATGGAGTCATTAGCACTTATGGTTTGTAAATGGCACCCAGAATTATGTTGCACGAAGCACAATTTCACATCATTCTGGGTCCATTTGTGTGAAAACAAGGTCCAATCAGGCTGAAACGTTACAGGAAGGTAGAATCTATTGAGTTGTAAGTGATCTGAACGTTTCATGATGATAGCACTTTCCTAAGGGGGTCAAACCATGTCCCAAAGGTCATCGGATCTGGTGTCAATTTAAAGAAGTAGTCCAGTTACATATTTGTGGGCTTATAACTTGGCTTCTGAATGTCCTAGAGAGATCATGTTTGTTTTAATGTACTCCAATCAACAGCCCCTACAACCACAAAAAGGAATGGAGTCATTAGCACTTATGGTTTGTAAGTGGCACCCAGAATTATGTTGCACGAAGCACAATTTCACATCATTCTGGGTCCATTTGTGTGAAAACAAGGTCCAATCCGGCTGAAACGCTACAAGAAGGTAGAATCTATTGAGTTGTAAGTGATCTGAACGTTTCAAGATGATCGCACATTCCTATAGGGGGTCAAACCATGCCCCAAAGGTCACCGGGCCAAGTGTCACTTTAAAGAAGTAGTCCAGTTACACCTTTGTGGGCTTATAACTTGGCTTCTGAATGTCCTAGAGAGGTTAGGTTTGTTTTAGTGTACTCCAATCAACAGCCCCTACAACCACAAAAAGGAATGGAGTCATTAGCACTTATGGTTTGTAAATGGCACCCAGAATTATGTTGCACGAAGCACAATTTCACATCATTCTGGGTCCATTTGTGTGAAAACAAGGTCCAATCAGGCTGAAACGTTACAAGAAGGTAGAATCTATTGAGTTGTAAGTGATCTGAACGTTTCATGATGATCGCACATTCCTATAAGGGGTCAAACCATGTCCCAAAGGTCACCGGATCAGGTGTCAATTTAAAGAAGTAGTCCAGTTACACATTTGTGGGCTTATAACTTGGCTTCTGAATGACCTAGAGAGATCAGGTTTGTTTTAGTGTACTCCAATTAAAAGCCCCTACAACCACAAAAAGGAATGGAGTCATTAGCACTTATTGTTTGTAAATGGCACCCAGACACAATTTCACATCATTCTGGGTCCATTTGTGTGAAAACAAGGTCCAATCAGGCTGAAACGTTACAGGAAGGTAGAATCTATTGAGTTGTAAGTGATTTGAACGTTTCATGATGATAGCACTTTCCTAAGGGGGTCAAACCATGTCCCAAAGGTCACCGGATCTGGTGTCAATTTAAAGAAGTAGTCCAGTTACACATTTGTGGGCTAATAACTTGGCTTCTGAATGTCCTAGAGAGATCAGGTTTGTTTTAGTGTACTCCAATCAAAAGCCCCTACAACCACAAAAAGGAATGGAGTCATTAGCACTTATGGTTTGTAAATGGCACCCAGAATTATGTTGCACGAAGCACAATTTCACATCATTCTTGGTTCATTTGTGTGAAAACAAGGTCCAATCAGGCTGAAACGTTACAGGAAGGTAGAATCTATTGAGTTGTAAGTGATCTGAACGTTTCATGGTGATAGCACTTTCCTAAGGGGGTCAAACCATGTCCCAAAGGTCACCGGATCTGGTGTCAATTTAAAGAAGTAGTCCAGTTACACATTTGTGGGCTTATAACTTGGCTTCTGAATGTCCTAGAGAGATCAGGTTTGTTTTAGTTTACTCCAACCAACAGCCCCTACAACCACAAAAAGGAATGGAGTCATTAGCACTTATGGTTTTTAAATGGCACCCAGAATTATGTTGCACGAAGCACAATTTCACATCATTCTGGGTTCATTTGTGTGAAAACAAGGTCCAATCAGGCTGAAACGTTACAGGAAGGTAGAATCTATTGAGTTGTAAGTGATCTGAACGTTTCATGATGATAGCACTTTCGTAAGGGGGTCAAACCATGTCCCAAAGGTCACCGGATCTGGTGTCAATTTAAAGAAGTAGTCCAGTTACACATTTGTGGGCTTATAACTTGGCTTCTGAATGTCCTAGAGGGATCAGGTTTGTTTTAATGTACTCCAGTCAACAGCCCCTACAACCACAAAAAGGAATGGAGTCATTAGCACTTATGATTTGTAAATGGCACCCAGAATTATGTTGCACGAAGCACAATTTCACATCATTCTGGGTTCATTTGTGTGAAAACAAGGTCCAATCAGGCTGAAATGTTACAGGAAGGTAGAATCTATTGAGTTGTAAGTGATCTGAACGTTTCATGATGATAGCACTTTCCTAAGGGGGTCAAACCATGTCCCAAATGTCACCGGATCTGGTGTCAATTTAAAGAAGTAGTCCAGTTACATATTTGTGGGCTTATAACTTGGCTTCTGAATGTCCTAGAGAGATCAGGTTTTTTTTAGTGTACTCCAATCAACAGCCCCTACAACCACAAAAAGGAATGGAGTCATTAGCACTTATGGTTTGTAAATGGCACCCAGAATTATGTTGCACGAAGCACAGTTTCACTTCATTCTGGGTCCTTTTGTGTGAAAACAAGGTCCAATCAGGCTGAAACGCTACAAGAAGGAAGAATCTATTGAGTTGTAAGTGATCTGAACGTTTCAAGATGATCGTACATTCCTATAGGGGGTCAAACCATGTCCCAAAGGTCACCGGGCCTGGTGTCACTTTAAAGAAGTAGTCCAGTTACATCTTCGTGGGCTTATAACTTGGCTTCTGAATGTCCTAGACAGGTTAGGTTTGTTTTAGTGTACTCCAATCAACAGCCCCTACAACCACAAAAAGGAATGGAGTCATTAGCACTTATGGTTTGTAAATGGCACCCAGAATTATGTTGCACGAAGCACAATTTCACATCATTCTGGGTTCATTTGTGTGAAAACAAGGTCCAATCAGGCTGAAACGTTACAAGAAGGTAGAATCTATTGAGTTGTAAGTGATCTGAACGTTTCATGATGATCGCACATTCCTATAGGGGGTCAAACCATGTCCCAAAGGTCACCGGGCCTGGTGTCACTTTAAAGAAGTAGTCCAGTTACACATTTGTGGGCTTATAACTTGGCTTCTGAATGTCCTAGAGAGATCAGGTTTGTTTTAGTGTACTCCAATCAAAAGCCCCTACAACCACAAAAAGGAATGGAGTCATTAGCACTTATGGTTTGTAAATGGCACCCAGAATTATGTTGCACGAAGCACAATTTCACATCATTCTGGGTCCATTTGTGTGAAAACAAGGTCCAATCAGGCTGAAACGTTACAAGAAGGTAGAATCTATTGAGTTGTAAGTGATCTGAACGTTTCATGATGATCGCACAATCCTATAGGGTGTCAAACCATGTCCCAAAGGTCACCGGGCCTGGTGTCACTTTAAAGAAGTAGTCCAGTTACACCTTTGTGGGCTTATAACTTGGCTTCTGAATGTCCTAGAGAGGTCAGGTTTGTTTTAGTGTACTCCAATCAACAGCCCCTACAACCACAAAAAGGAATGGAGTCATTAGCACTTATGGTTTGTAAATGGCACCCAGAAGTATTTTGCACGAAGCACAATTTCACATCATTCTGGGTTCATTTGTGTGAAAACAAGGTCCAATCAGGCTGAAACGTTACAGGAAGGTAGAATCTATTGAGTTGTAAGTGATCTGAACGTTTCATGATGATAGCACTTTCCTAAGGAGGTCAAATCATGTCCCAAAGGTCACCGGATCTGGTGTCAATTTAAAGAAGTAGTCCAGTTACACATTTGTGGGCTTATAACTTGGCTTCTGAATGTCCTAGAGAGATCAGGTTTGTTTTAGTATACTCCAATCAACAGCCCCTACAACCACAAAAAGGAATGGAGTCATTAGCACTTATGGTTTTTAAATGGCACCCAGAATTATGTTGCACGAAGCACAATTTCACATCATTCTGGGTTCATTTGTGTGAAAACAAGGTCCAATCAGGCTGAAACGTTACAGGAAGGTAGAATCTACTGAATTGTAAGTGATCTGAACGTTTCATGATGATAGCACTTTCCTAAGGGGGTCAAACCATGTCCCAAAGATCACCGGATCTGGTGTCAATTTAAAGAAGTAGTCCAGTTACACATTTGTGTGCTTATAACTTGGCTTCTGAATGTCCTAGAGAGATCAGGTTTGTTTTAGTGTACTCCAATCAATAGCCCCTACAACCACAAAAAGGAATGGAGTCATTAGCACTTATGGTTTGTAAATGGCACCCAGAATTATGTTGCACGAAGCACAATTTCACATCATTCTGGGTCCATTTGTGTGAAAACAAGGTCCAATCAGGCTGAAATGTTACAAGAAGGTAGAATCTATTGAGTTGTAAGTGATCTGAACGTTTCATGATGATCGCACATTCCTATAGGGGGTCAAACCATGTCCCAAAGGTCACCGGGCCTGGTGTCACTTTAAAGAAGTAGTCCAGTTACACCTTTGTGGGCTTATAACTTGGCTTCTGAATGTCCTAGAGAGGTCAGGTTTGTTTTAGTGTAGTCCAATCAACAGCCCCTACAACCACAAAAAGGAATGGAGTCATTAGCACTTATGGTTTGTAAATGGCACCCAGAATTATGTTGCACGAAGCACAATTTCACATCATTCTGGGTCCATTTGTGTGAAAACAAGGTCCAATCAGGCTGAAACATTACAGGAAGGTAGAATCTATTGAGTTGTAAGTGATCTGAATGTTTCATGATGATAGCACTTTCCTAAGGGGCTCAAACCATGTGCCAAAGGTCACCGGATCTGGTGTCAATTTAAAGAAGTAGTCCAGTTACACATTTGTGGGCTTATAACTTGGCTTATGAATGTCCTAGAGAGATCAGGTTTGTTTTAGTGTACTCCAATCAAAAGCCCCTACAACCACAAAAAGGAATGGAGTCATTAGCACTTATTGTTTGTAAATGGCACCCAGAATTATGTTGCACGAAGCACAATTTCACATCATTCTGGGTCCATTTGTGTGAAAACAAGGTCCAATCAGGCTGAAACGTTACAGGAAGGTAGAATCTATTGAGTTGTAAGTGATCTGAACGTTTCATGATGATAGCACTTTCCTAAGGAGGTCAAACCATGTCCCAAAGGTCACCGGATCTGGTGTCAATTTAAAGAAGTAGTCCAGTTACACATTTGTGGGCTTATAACTTGGCTTCTGAATGTCCAAGAGAGATCAGGTTTGTTTTAGTATACTCCAATCAACAGCCCCTACAACCACAAAAATGAATGGAGTCATTAGCACTTATGCTTTTTAAATGGCACCCAGAATTATGTTGCACGAAGCACAATTTCACATCATTCTGGGTTCATTTGTGTGAAAACAAGGTCCAATCAGGCTGAAACGTTACAGGAAGGTAGAATCTATTGAGTTGTAAGTGATTTGAACGTTTCATGATGATAGCACTTTCCTAAGGGGGTCAAACCATGTCCCAAAGGTCACCGGATCTGGTGTCAATTTAAAGAAGTAGTCCAGTTACACATTTGTGGGCTTATAACTTGGCTTCTGAATGTCCTAGAGAGATCAGGTTTGTTTTAATGTACTCCAATCAACAGCCCCTACAACCACAAAAAGGAATGGAGTCATTAGCACTTATGGTTTGTAAGTGGCACCCAGAATTATGTTGCACGAAGCACAATTTCAAATCATTCTGGGTCCATTTGTGTGAAAACAAGGTCCAATCCGGCTGAAACGCTACAAGAAGGTAGAATCTATTGAGTTGTAAGTGATCTGAACGTTTCAAGATGATCGCACATTCCTATAGGGGGTCAAACCATGTCCCAAAGGTCACCGGGCCAAGTGTCACTTTAAAGAAGTAGTCCAGTTACACCTTTGTGGGCTTATAACTTGGCTTCTGAATGTCCTAGAGAGGTTAGGTTTGTTTTAGTGTACTCCAATCAACAGCCCCTACAACCACAAAAAGGAATGGAGTCATTGGCACTTACTGTTTGTAAATGGCACCCAGAATTATGTTGCACGAAGCACAATTTCACATCATTCTGGGTCCATTTGTGTGAAAACAAGGTCCAATCAGGCTGAAACGTTACAGGAAGGTAGAATCTATTGAGTTGTAAGTGATCTGAATGTTTCATGATGATAGCACTTTCCTAAGGAGGTCAAACCATGTCCCAAAGGTCACGGGATCTGGTGTCAATTTAAAGAAGTAGTCCAGTTACACATTTGTGGGCTTATAACTTGGCTTCTGAATGTCCAAGAGAGATCAGGTTTGTTTTAGTATACTCCAATCGACAGCCCCTACAACCACAAAAAGGAATGGAGTCATTAGCACTTATGCTTTTTAAATGGCACCCAGAATTATGTTGCACGAAGCACAATTTCACATCATTCTGGGTTCATTTGTGTGAAAACAAGGTCCAATCAGGCTGAAACGTTACAGGAAGGTAGAATCTATTGAGTTGTAAGTGATTTGAACGTTTCATGATGATAGCACTTTCCTAAGGGGGTCAAACCATGTCCCAAAGGTCACCGGATCTAGTGTCAATTTAAAGAAGTAGTCCAGTTACACATTTGTGGGCTAATAACTTGGCTTGTGAATGTCCTAGAGAGATCAGGTTTGTTTTAGTATACTCCAATCAACAGCCCCTACAACCACAAAAAGGAATGGAGTCATTAGCAATTATGGTTTGTAAATGGCACCCAGAATTATGTTGCACGAAGCACAATTTCACATCATTCTGGGTTCATTTGTGTGAAAACAAGGTCCAATCAGGCTGAAACGTTACAGGAAGGTAGAATCTATTGAGTTGTAAGTGATCTGAACGTTTCATGATGATAGCACTTTCCTAAGGAGGTCAAACCATGTCCCAAAGGTCACCGGATCTGGTGTCAATTTAAAGAAGTAGTCCAGTTACACATGTGTGGGCTTATAACTTGGCTTCTGAATGTCCTAGAGAGATCAGGTTTGTTTTAGTTTACTCCAACCAGCAGCCTCTACAACCACAAAAAGGAATGGAGTCATTAGCACTTATGATTTGTAAATGGCACCCAGAATTATGTTGCACGAAGCACAATTTCACATCATTCTGGGTTCATTTGTGTGAAAACAAGGTCCAATCAGGCTGAAACGTTACAGGAAGGTAGAATCTATTGAGTTGTAAGTGATCTGAACGTTTCATGATGATCGCACATTCCTATAGGGGGTCAAACCATGTCCCAAAGGTCACCGGGCCTGGTGTCACTTTAAAGAAGTAGTCCAGTTACACATTTGTGGGCTTATAACTTGGCTTCTGAATGTCCTAGAGAGATCAGGTTTGTTTTAGTGTACTCCAATCAAAAGCCCCTACAACCACAAAAAGGAATGGGTCATTAGCACTTATGGTTTGTAAATGGCACCCAGAATTATGTTGCACGAAGCACAATTTCACATCATTCTGGGTCCATTTGTGTGAAAACAAGGTCCAATCAGGCTGAAACGTTACAGGAAGGTAGAATCTATTGAGTTGTAAGTGATTTGAACGTTTCATGATGATAGCACTTTCCTAAGGGGGTCAAACCATGTCCCAAAGGTCACCGGATCTGGTGTCAATTTAAAGAAGTAGTCCAGTTACACATTTGTGGGCTTATAACTTGGCTTCTGAATGTCCTAGAGAGATCAGGTTTGTTTTAATGTACTCCAATCAACAGCCCCTACAACCACAAAAAGGAATGGAGTCATTAGCACTTATGGTTTGTAAGTGGCACCCAGAATTATGTTGCACGAAGCACAATTTCAAATCATTCTGGGTCCATTTGTGTGAAAACAAGGTCCAATCCGGCTGAAACGCTACAAGAAGGTAGAATCTATTGAGTTGTAAGTGATCTGAACGTTTCAAGATGATCGCACATTCCTATAGGGGGTCAAACCATGTCCCAAAGGTCACCGGGCCAAGTGTCACTTTAAAGAAGTAGTCCAGTTACACCTTTGTGGGCTTATAACTTGGCTTCTGAATGTCCTAGAGAGGTTAGGTTTGTTTTAGTGTACTCCAATCAACAGCCCCTACAACCACAAAAAGGAATGGAGTCATTAGCACTTATGGTTTGTAAATGGCAACCAGAATTATGTTGCACGAAGCACAATTTCACATCATTCTGGGTCCATTTGTGTGAAAACAAGGTCCAATCAGGCTGAAACGTTACAAGAAGGTAGAATCTATTGAGTTGTAAGTGATCTGAACGTTTCATGATGATCGCACATTCCAATAGGGGGTCAAACCATGTCCCAAAGGTCACCGGGCCTGGTGTCACTTTAAAGAAGTAGTCCAGTTACACCTTTTTGGGCTTATAACTTGGCTTCTGAATGTCCTAGAGAGGTCAGGTTTGTTTTAGTGTACTCCAATCAACAGCCCCTACAACCAAAAAAAGGAATGGAGTCATTAGCACTTATGGTTTGTAAATGGCACCCAGAATTATGTTGCACGAAGCACAATTTCACATCATTCTGGGCCCATTTGTGTGAAAACAAGGTCCAATCAGGCTGAAACATTACAGGAAGGTAGAATCTATTGAGTTGTAAGTGATCTGAATGTTTCATGATGATAGCACTTTCCTAAGGGGCTCAAACCATGTCCCAAAGGTCACCGGATCTGGGGTCAATTTAAAGAAGTAGTCCAGTTACACATTTGTGGGCTTATAACTTGGCTTCCGAATGTCCTAGAGAGATCAGGTTTGTTTTAGTATACTCCAATCAACAGCCCCTACAATCACAAAAAGGAATGGAGTCATTAGCACTTATGGTTTGTAAATGGCACCCAGAATTATGTTGCACGAAGCACAATTTCAAATCATTCTGGGTTCATTTGTGTGAAAACAAGGTCCAATCAGGCTGAAATGTTACAGGAAGGTAGAATCTATTGAGTTGTAAGTGATCTGAACGTTTCATGATGATAGCACTTTCCTAAGGGGGTCAAACAATGTCCCAAATGTCACCGGATCTGGTGTCAATTTAAAGAAGTAGTCCAGTTACATATTTGTGGGCTTATAACTTGGCTTCTGAATGTCCTAGAGAGATCAGGTTTGTTTTAGTGTACTCCAATCAACAGCCCCTACAACCACAAAAAGGAATGGTGTCATTAGCACTTATGGTTTGTAAATGGCACCCAGAATTATGTTGCACGAAGCACAATTTCACTTCATTCTGGGTCCATTTGTGTGAAAACAAGGTCCAATCAGGCTGAAACGCTACAAGAAGGTAGAATCTATTGAGTTGTAAGTGATATGAACATTTCAAGATGATCGTACATTCCTATAGGGGGTCAAACCATGTCCCAAAGGTCACTGGGCCTGGTGTCACTTTAAAGAAGTAGTCCAGTTACATCTTTGTGGGCTTATAACTTGGCTTCTGAATGTCCTAGACAGGTTAGGTTTGTTTTACTGTACTCCAATCAACAGCCCCTACAACCACAAAAAGGAATGGAGTCATTAGCACTTATGGTTTGTAAATGGCACCCAGAGTTATGTTGCACGAAGCACAATTTCACATCATTCTGGGTTCATTTGTGTGAAAACAAGGTCCAATCAGGCTGAAACATTACAAGAAGGTAGAATCTATTGAGTTGTAAGTGATCTGAACATTTCATGATGATCGCACATTCCTTTAGGGGGTCAAACCATGTCCCAAAGGTCAACGGATCTGGTGTCAATTTAAAGAAGTAGTCCAGTTACAAATTTGTGAGCTTATAACTTTTCTTCTGAATGTCCTAGAGAGATCAGGTTTGTTTCAGAGTACTCCAATCAACAGCCCCTACAACCACAAAAAGGAATGGAGTCATTAGCACTTATGGTTTGTAAATGGCACCCAGAATTATGTTGCACGAAGCACAATTTCACATCATTCTGGGTCCATTTATGTGAAAACAAGGTCCAATAAGGCTGAAACGTCACAAAAAAGTAGAATGTAGTGAGTTGTAAATGATTCCTGTGCTTCATGATGATAGCACATTCCTAAGGGCGTCAAATCAGGTCATAAAGGTCACCGGATCACTTGTTCCTTAAAGGCAGGGTTCCAAACACACATTTGGGGGCTTATAACTTGGCTTCTGAATGTCCTAGAGAGGTCAGGTTTGTTTTAGAGTACTTCAATTAACAGCTCCTACAACCCCAAAAAGGAATGGAGTCATTAGCACTTATGGGTTTTAAATGCCACCCAGAATTATGTCGCACAAAGCACAATTTCACATCATTCCTGGTCCATTTCTCAGAAAAAAGCTTCAATCAGGCTGAAACGTCACAGAAAAGTAGAATCTATTGAGTTGTAAAGGATTCCTGTGTTTCATGATGATAGCACATTCCTAAGGGCGTCAAATCAGGTCATAAAGGTCACCGGATCACTTGTTCCTTAAAGGCAGGGTTCCAAACACACATTTGGGGGCTTATAACTTGGCTTCTGAATGTCTCAGAGAGGTCAGGTTTGTTTTAGCGTACTCCAATCAACAGCCCCTATTACCCCAAAAAGAAATGGAGTCATTAGCACTTGGTTTTTAAATGGCACCCAGATTTATGTTGCACGAAGCACAATTTCACATCATTCTGGGTCCATTTGTGTGAAAACAAGGTCCAATTAGGCTGAAACGTTACAAGAAGGTAGAATCTATAGAGTTGTAAGTGATCTGAACGTTTCATGATGATCGCACATTCCTATAGGGGGTCAAACCATGTCCCAAAGGTCACCAGGCTTGGTGTCACTTTAAAGAAGTAGTCCAGTTACACCTTTGTGGGCTTATAACGTTTCTTCTGAATGTCCTAGAGAGGTCAGGTTTGTTTTAGAGTACTCCAATTAACAGCCCCTATAACCCCAAAAAGGAATGGAGTCATTAGCACTTATGGTTTTTAAATGGCACCCAGAATTATGTTGCATGAAGCACAATTTCACATCATTCTGGGTTCATTTGTGTGAAAACAAGGTCCAATCAGGCTGAAACGTTACAGGAAAGTAGCATCTATTGAGTTGTAATTGATCTGAACGTTTCATGATGATAGCACTTTCCTAAGGGGGTCAAACCATGTCCCAAAGGTCACCGGATCTGGTGTCAATTTAAAGAAGTAGTCCAGTTACACCTTTGTGGGCTTATAACATTTCTTCTGAATGTCCTAGAGAGGTCAGGTTTGTTTTAGAGTACTCCAATTAACAGCCCCTATAACCCCAAAAAGGAATGGAGTCATTAGCACTTATGTTTTTTAAACGGCACCCAGAATTATGTTTCACAAAGCACAATTTCACATCATTCTGGGTCCATTTATGTGAAAACAAAGTCCGATCAGGCTGAAACGTCACAGAAAAGTAGAATCTATTGAGTTGTAAAAGATTCCTGTGTTTCATGATGATAGCACATTCCTAAGGGCGTCAAATCAGGTCATAAAGGTCACCGGATCACTTGTTCCTTAAAGGCAGGGTTCCAAACACACCTTTGGGGGCTTATAATTTGGCTTCTGAATGTCTCAGAGAGGTCAGGTTTGTTTTATGGTACTACAATCACCAGCCCCTATTATCCCAAAAAGGAATGGAGTCATTAGCACTTATGGTTTTTAAACGGCACCCAGAATTATGTTGCACAAAGCACAATTTCACATCATTCTGGGTCCATTTATGTGAAAACAAGGTCCAATCAGGCTGAAAAATCACAGAAAAGTAGAATCTATTGAGTGGTAAAAGATTCCTGTGTTTCATGATGATAGCACATTCCTAAGGGCGTCAAATCAGGTCATAAAGGTCACCGGATCACTTGTTCCTTAAAGGCAGGGTTCCAAACACACCTTTGGGGGCCTATAACTTGGCTTCTGAATGTCTCAGAGAGGTCAGGTTTGTTTTATGGTACTCCAATCACCAGCCCCTATTACCCCAAAAGGAATGGAGTCATTAGCACTTGGTTTTTAAATGGCACCCAGATTCATGCTGCACGAAGCACAATTTCACATCATTCTGGGTCCATTTGTGTGAAAACAAGGTCCAATCAGGCTGAAACGTTACAGGAAGGTAGAATCTATTGAGTTGTAAGTGATCTGAATGTTTCATGATGATAGCACATTCCTATAGGGGGTCAAACCATGTCCCAAAGGTCACCGGGCCTCGTGTCAATTTAAAGAAGTAGTCCAGTTACACATTTGTGGGCTTATAACTTTTTTTCTGAATGTCCTAGAGAGATCAGGTCTGTTTCAGAGTACTCCAATCAACAACCCTACAAAAACAAAAAGGAATGGAGTCATTAGCACTTATGGTTTGTAAATGGCACCCAGAATTATGTTGCACGAAGCACAATTTCACATCATTCTGGGTCCATTTGTTTGAAAACAAGGTCCAATCAGGCTGAAACGTTACAAGAAGGTAGAATCTATAGAGTTGTAAGAGATCTGAACGTTTCATGATGATCGCACATTCCTATAGGGGTCAAACCATGTCCCAAAGGTCACCGGGCCTCGTGTCACTTTAAAGAAGTAGTCCAGTTACACCTTTGTGGGCTTATAACTTGGCTTCTGAATGTCCTAGAGAGGTCAGGTTTGTTTTAGAGTACTCCAATCCACAGCCCCCATTACCACTAAAAGGAATGGAGTCATTAGCACTTATGGTTTTTAAATGGCACCCAGAATCATGTTGCACGAAGCACAATTTCACATCATTCTGGGTTCATTTGTGTGAAAACAAGGTCCAATCAGGCTGAAATGTTGCAAGAAGGTAGAATCTATTGAGTTGTAAGTGATCTGAATGTTTCATGATGATCGCACATTCCTATAGGGGGTAAAACCATGTCCCAAAGGTCACCGGAACTGGTGTCACTTTAAAGAAGTAGTCCAGTTACACATTTGTGGGCTTATACCTTGGCTTCTGAATGTCCTAGAGAGATCAGGTTTGTTTTACTGTACTCCAATCAACAGCCCCTACAACCTCAAAAAGGATTGGAGTCTTTAGCACTTATGGTTTTTAAATGGCACCCAGAATTATGTTGCACGAAGCACAATTTCACATCATTCTGGGTCCATTTGTGTGAAAACAAGGTCCAATCAGGCTGAAACGTTACAAGAAGGTAGAATCTATTGAGTTGTAAATGATTCCTGTGTTTAATTATGATAGCACATTCCTATAGGGGGTCAAACCATGTCCCAAAGGTCACCGGGCCTGGTGTCACTTCAAAGAAGTAGTCCAGTTACACCTTTGTGGGCTTATAACATTTCTTCTGAATGTCCTAGAGAGGTCAGGTTTGTTTTAGTGTACTCCAATCAACAGCCCCTACAACCACAAAAAGGAATGGAGTCATTAGCACTTATGGTTTGTAAATGGCACCCAGAAGTATGTTGCACGAAGCACAATTTCACATCATTCTGGGTCCATTTGTGTGAAAACAAGGTCCAATCAGGCTGAAACGTTACAGGAAGGTAGAATCTATTTAGTTGTAAGTGATCTGAACGTTTCATGATGATCGCACATTCCTATAGGGGGTCAAACCATGTCCCAAAGGTCACCGGGCCTGGTGTCACTTTAAAGAAGTAGTCCAGTTACACGTTTGTGGGATTATAACGTTTATTCTGAATGTCCTAGAGTGGTCAGGTTTGTTTTAGTGTACTCCAATCAACAGGCACTACAACCACAAAAAGGAATGGAGTCATTAGCACTTATGGTTTGTAAATGGCACCCAGATATATGTTGCACGAAGCACAATTTCACATCTTTCTGGGTCCATTTGTGTGAAAACAAGGTCCAATCAGGCTGAAACGTTACAGGAAGGTAGAATCTATTGAGTTGTAAGTGATCTGAACGTTTCATGATGATCGCACATTCCTATAGGGGGTCAAATCATGTCCAAAAGGTCACCGGGCCTGGTGTCACTTTAGAGAAGTAGTCCAGTTACACCTTTGTGGGCATATAACTTGGCTTCTGAATGTCCTAGAGAGGTCAGGTTTGTTTTAGTGTACTCCAATCAACAGCCCCTACAAACACAAAAAGGAATGGAGTTATTAGCACTTATGGTTTGTAAATGGCACCCAGAATTATGTTGCACGAAGCACAATTTCACATCATTCTGGGTCCATTTGTGTGAAAACAAGGTCCAATCAGGCTGAAACGTTACAGAAAAGTAGAATCTATTGAGTTGTAATTGACCTGAACGTTTCATGATAATAGCACTTTCCAAAGGGGGTCAAACCATGTCCCAAAGGTCACCGGATCTGGTGTCAATTTAAAGAAGTAGTCCAGTTACACATTTGTGGGCTTATAACTTGGCTTCTGAATGTCCTAGAGAGATCAGGTTTGTTTCAGAGTACTCCAATCAACAGCCCCTACAACCACTAAAAGGAATGGAGTCATTAGCACTTATGGTTTGTAAATGGCACCCAGAATTATGTTGCACGAAGCACAATTTCACATCATTCTGGGTCCATTTGTGTGAAAACAAGGTCCAATCAGGCTGAAACGTTACAAGAAGGTAGAATCTATTGAGTTGTAAGTGATCTGAACGTTTCATGATGATCGCACATTCCTATAGGGGGTCAAACCATGTCCCAAAGGTCACCGGGCCTGGTGTCACTTTAAAGTAGTCCAGTTACACATTTGTGGGCTTATAACTTGGCTTTTGAATATCCTAGAGAGGTCAGGTTTGTTTTAGAGTACTCCAATTAACAGCCCCCTTACCCCAAAAAGGAATGGAGTCATTAGCACTTATGGTTTTTAAATGTCACCCAGAATTATGTTGCACGAAGCACAATTTCACATCATTCTGGGTTCATTTGTGTGAAAACAAGGTCCAATCAGGCTGAAACGTTACAGGAAGGTAGAATCTATTGAGTTGTAAGTGATCTGAACGTTTCATGATGATAGCACTTTCCTAAGGGGGTCAAACCATGTCCCAAAGGTCACCGGGCCTGGAGTCACTTTAAAGAAGTAGTCCAGTTACACATTTGTGGGCTTATAACTTGGCTTCTGAATGTCCTAGAGAGATCAGGTTTGTTTTAATGTACTCCAACCAACAGCCCCTACAACCACAAAAAGGAATGGATTCATTAGCACTTATGGTTTTTAAATGGCACCCAGAGTTATGTTGCACAAAGCACAATTTCACATCTTTCTGGGTCCATTTGTGTGAAAACAAGGTCCAATCAGGCTGAAACGTTACAAGAAGGTAGTATCTATTGAGTTGTAAGTGATCTGAACGTTTCATGATCATCGCACATTCCTATAGGGGGTCAAACCATGTCCCAAAGGTCACCGGGCCTGGTGTCACTTTAAAGAAGTAGTCCAGCTACACCTTTGTGGGCTTATAACTTGGCTTCTGAATGTCCTAGAGAGGTCAGGTTTGTTTTAGAGTACTCCAATCCACAGCCCCCATTACCACTAAAAGGAATGGAGTCATTAGCACTTATGGTTTTTAAATGGCACCCAGAATTATGTTGCACGAAGCACAATTTCACATCATTCTGGGTTCATTTGTGTGAAAACAAGGTCCAATCAGGCTGAAACGTTGCAAGAAGGTAGAATCTATTGAGTTGTAAGTGATCTGAACGTTTCATGATGATCGCACATTCCTATAGGGGGTAAAACCATGTCCCAAAGGAAACCGGAACTGGTGTCACTTTAAAGAAGTAGTCCAGTTACACATTTGTGGGCTTATAACTTGGCTTCTGAATGTCCTAGAGAGATCAGGTTTGTTTTAATGTACTCCAACCAAATGCCCCTACAACCAAAAAAAGGAATGGAGTCATTAGCACTTATGGTTTTTAAATGGCACCCAGAGTTATGTTGCACGAAGCACAATTTCACATCTTTCTGGGTCTATTTGTGTGAAAACAAGGTCCAATCAGGCTGAAACGTTACAAGAAGGTAGTATCTATTGAGTTGTAAGTGATCTGAACGTTTCATGATCATCGCACATTCCTATAGGGGGTCAAACCATGTCCCAAAGGTCACCGGGCCTGGTGTCACTTTAAAGAAGTAGTCCAGCTACACCTTTGTGGGCTTATAACTTGGCTTCTGAATGTCCTAGAGAGGTCAGGTTTGTTTTAGAGTACTCCAATCCACAGCCCCCATTACCACTAAAAGGAATGGAGTCATTAGCACTTATGGTTTTTAAATGGCACCCAGAATTATGTTGCACGAAGCACAATTTCACATCATTCTGGGTTCATTTGTGTGAAAACAAGGTCCAATCAGGCTGAAACGTTGCAAGAAGGTAGAATCTATTGAGTTGTAAGTGATCTGAACGTTTCATGATGATCGCACATTCCTATAGGGGGTAAAACCATGTCCCAAAGGAAACCGGAACTGGTGTCACTTTAAAGAAGTAGTCCAGTTACACATTTGTGGGCTTATAACTTGGCTTCTGAATGTCCTAGAGAGATCAGGTTTGTTTTAATGTACTCCAACCAAATGCCCCTACAACCAAAAAAAGGAATGGAGTCATTAGCACTTATGGTTTTTAAATGGCACCCAGAGTTATGTTGCACGAAGCACAATTTCACATCTTTCTGGGTCTATTTGTGTGAAAACAAGGTCCAATCAGGCTGAAATGTTACAAGAAGGTAGAATCTATTGAGTTGTAAGTGATCTGAACGTTTCATGATGATCGCACATTCCTATAGGGGGTCAAACCATGTCCCAAAGGTCACCGGGCCTGGTGTCACTTTAAAGAAGTAGTCCAGCTACACCTTTGTGGGCTTATAACTTGGCTTCTGAATGTCCTAGAGAGATCAGGTTTGTTTCAGAGTACTCCAATCAACAGCCCCTACAACCACTAAAAGGAATGGAGTCATTAGCACTTTAGGTTTGTAAATGGCACCCAGAATTATGTTGCACGAAGCACAATTTCACATCATTCTGGGTCCATTTGTGTGAAAACAAGGTCCAATCAGGCTGAAACGTTACAGAAAAGTAGAATCTATTGAGTTGTAATTGACCTGAACGTTTCATGATAATAGCACTTTCCAAAGGGGGTCAAACCATGTCCCAAAGGTCACCGGATCTGGTGTCAATTTAAAGAAGTAGTCCAGTTACACATTTGTGGGCTTATAACTTGGCTTCTGAATGTCCTAGAGAGATCAGGTTTGTTTCAGAGTACTCCAATCAACAGCCCCTACAACCACTAAAAGGAATGGAGTCATTAGCACTTATGGTTTGTAAATGGCACCCAGAATTATGTTGCACGAAGCACAATTTCACATCATTCTGGGTCCATTTGTGTGAAAACAAGGTCCAATCAGGCTGAAACGTTACAAGAAGGTAGAATCTATTGAGTTGTAAGTGATCTGAACGTTTCATGATGATCGCACATTCCTATAGGGGGTCAAACCATGTCCCAAAGGTCACCGGGCCTGGTGTCACTTTAAAGAAGTAGTCCAGTTACAACTTTGTGGGCTTATAACTTGGCTTCTGAATGTCCTAGAGAGGTCAGATTTGTTTTAGTGTACTCCAATCAACAGCCCCTACAACCACAAAAAGGAATGGAGTCATTAGCACTTATGGTTTGTAAATGGCACCCATAATTATGTTGCACAAAGCACAATTTCACATCATTCTGGGTCCATTTGTGTGAAAACAAGGTCCAATCAGGCTGAAACGTTACAAGAAGGTAGAATCTATTGAGTTGTAAGTGATCTGAACGTTTCATGATGATCGCACATTCCTATAGGGGGTCAAACCATGTCCCAAAGGTCACCGGGCCTGGTGTCACTTTAAAGTAGTCCAGTTACACATTTGTGGGCTTATAACTTGGCTTTTGAATATCCTAGAGAGGTCAGGTTTGTTTTAGAGTACTCCAATTAACATCCCCCTTACCCCAAAAAGGAATGGAGTCATTAGCACTTATGGTTTTTAAATGTCACCCAGAATTATGTTGCACGAAGCACAATTTCACATCATTCTGGGTTCATTTGTGTGAAAACAAGGTCCAATCAGGCTGAAACGTTACAGGAAGGTAGAATCTATTGAGTTGTAAGTGATCTGAACGTTTCATGATGATAGCACTTTCCTAAGGGGGTCAAACCATGTCCCAAAGGTCACCGGGCCTGGAGTCACTTTAAAGAAGTAGTCCAGTTACACATTTGTGGGCTTATAACTTGGCTTCTGAATGTCCTAGAGAGATCAGGTTTGTTTTAATGTACTCCAACCAACAGCCCCTACAACCACAAAAAGGAATGGATTCATTAGCACTTATGGTTTTTAAATGGCACCCAGAGTTATGTTGCACGAAGCACAATTTCACATCTTTCTGGGTCCATTTGTGTGAAAACAAGGTCCAATCAGGCTGAAACGTTACAAGAAGGTAGTATCTATTGAGTTGTAAGTGATCTGAACGTTTCATGATGATCACACATTCCTATAGGGGGTCAAACCATGTCCCAAAGGTCACCGGGCCTGGTGTCACTTTAAAGAAGTAGTCCAGCTACACCTTTGTGGGCTTATAACTTGGCTTCTGAATGTCCTAGAGAGATCAGGTTTGTTTTAATGTACTCCAACCAAATGCCCCTACAACCACAAAAAGGAATGGAGTCATTAGCACTTATGGTTTTTAAATGGCACCCAGAGTTATGTTGCACGAAGCACAATTTCACATCTTTCTGGGTCTATTTGTGTGAAAACAAGGTCCAATCAGGCTGAAATGTTACAAGAAGGTAGAATCTATTGAGTTGTAAGTGATCTGAACGTTTCATGATGATCGCACATTCCTATAGGGGGTCAAACCATGTCCCAAAGGTCACCGGGCCTGGTGTCACTTTAAAGAAGTAGTCCAGCTACACCTTTGTGGGCTTATAACTTGGCTTCTGAATGTCCTAGAGAGATCAGGTTTGTTTCAGAGTACTCCAATCAACAGCCCCTACAACCACTAAAAGGAATGGAGTCATTAGCACTTTAGGTTTGAAAATGGCACCCAGAATTATGTTGCACGAAGCACAATTTCACATCATTCTGGGTCCATTTGTGTGAAAACAAGGTCCAATCAGGCTGAAACGTTACAGAAAAGTAGAATCTATTGAGTTGTAATTGACCTGAACGTTTCATGATAATAGCACTTTCCAAAGGGGGTCAAACCATGTCCCAAAGGTCACCGGATCTGGTGTCAATTTAAAGAAGTAGTCCAGTTACAACTTTGTGGGCTTATAACTTGGCTTCTGAATGTCCTAGAGAGGTCAGATTTGTTTTAGTGTACTCCAATCAACAGCCCCTACAACCACAAAAAGGAATGGAGTCATTAGCACTTATGGTTTGTAAATGGCACCCATAATTATGTTGCACAAAGCACAATTTCACATCATTCTGGGTCCATTTGTGTGAAAACAAGGTCCAATCAGGCTGAAACGTTACAAGAAGGTAGAATCTATTGAGTTGTAAGTGATCTGAACGTTTCATGATGATCGCACATTCCTATAGGGGGTCAAACCATGTCCCAAAGGTCACCGGGCCTGGTGTCACTTTAAAGTAGTCCAGTTACACATTTGTGGGCTTATAACTTGGCTTTTGAATATCCTAGAGAGGTCAGGTTTGTTTTAGAGTACTCCAATTAACATCCCCCTTACCCCAAAAAGGAATGGAGTCATTAGCACTTATGGTTTTTAAATGTCACCCAGAATTATGTTGCACGAAGCACAATTTCACATCATTCTGGGTTCATTTGTGTGAAAACAAGGTCCAATCAGGCTGAAACGTTACAGGAAGGTAGAATCTATTGAGTTGTAAGTGATCTGAACGTTTCATGATGATAGCACTTTCCTAAGGGGGTCAAACCATGTCCCAAAGGTCACCGGGCCTGGAGTCACTTTAAAGAAGTAGTCCAGTTACACATTTGTGGGCTTATAACTTGGCTTCTGAATGTCCTAGAGAGATCAGGTTTGTTTTAATGTACTCCAACCAACAGCCCCTACAACCACAAAAAGGAATGGATTCATTAGCACTTATGGTTTTTAAATGGCACCCAGAGTTATGTTGCAAGAAGCACAATTTCACATCTTTCTGGGTCCATTTGTGTGAAAACAAGGTCCAATCAGGCTGAAACGTTACAAGAAGGTAGTATCTATTGAGTTGTAAGTGATATGAACGTTTCATGATGATCGCACATTCCTATAGGGGGTCAAACCATGTCCCAAAGGTCACCGGGCCTGGTGTCACTTTAAAGAAGTAGTCCAGCTACACCTTTGTGGGCTTATAACTTGGCTTCTGAATGTCCTAGAGAGGTCAGGTTTGTTTTAGAGTACTCCAATCCACAGCCCCCATTACCACTAAAAGGAATGGAGTCATTAGCACTTATGGTTTTTAAATGGCACCCAGAATTATGTTGCACGAAGCACAATTTCACATCATTCTGGGTTCATTTGTGTGAAAACAAGGTCCAATCAGGCTGAAACGTTGCAAGAAGGTAGAATCTATTGAGTTGTGAGTGATCTGAACGTTTCATGATGATCGCACATTCCTATAGGGGGTAAAACCATGTCCCAAAGGTCACCGGAACTGGTGTCACTTTAAAGAAGTAGTCCAGTTACACATTTGTGGGCTTATAACTTGGCTTCTGAATGTCCTAGAGAGATCAGGTTTGTTTTAGTGTACTCCAATCAACAGCCCCTACAACCTCAAAAAGGATTGGAGTCATTAGCACTTATGGTTTTTAAATGGCACCCAGAATTATGTTGCACGAAGCACAATTTCACATCATTCTGGGTCCATTTGTGTGAAAACAAGGTCCAATCAGGCTGAAACGTTACAGGAAGGTAGAATCTATTGAGTTGTAAGTGATCTGAACGTTTCATGATGATAGCATTTTCCTAAGGGGGTCAAACCATGTCCAAAAGGTCACCGGATCTGGTGTCAACTTAAAGAAGTAGTCCAGTTACACATTTGTGGGCTTATAACTTGGCTTCTGAATGTCCTAGAGAGATCAGGTTTGTTTTAGTATACTCCAATCAACAGCCCCTACAACCACAAAAAGGAATGGAGTCATTAGCACTTATGGTTTTTAAATGGCACCCAGAATTATGTTGCACGAAGCACAATTTCACATCATTCTGGGTTCATTTGTGTGAAAACAAGGTCCAATCAGGCTGAAACGTTACAGGAAGGTAGAATCTATTGAGTTGTAAGTGATCTGAACGTTTCCTAATGATAGCACTTTCCTAAGGGGGTCAAACCATGTCCCAAAGGTCACCGGGCCTGGTGTCACTTCAAAGAAGTAGTCCAGTTACAACTTTGTGGGCTTATAACTTGGCTTCTGAATGTCCTAGAGAGGTCAGGTTTGTTTCAGAATACTCCAATCAACAGCCCCTACATCCACTAAAAGGAATGGAGTCATTAGCACTTATGGTTTGTAAATGGCACCCAGAATTATGTTGCACGAAGTACAATTTCACATCATTCTGGGTCCATTTGTGTGAAAACAAGTGTCCAATCAGGCTGAAACGTTACAAGAAGGTAGAATCTATTGAGTTGTAAGTGATCTGAACGTTTGATGATGATCGCACATTCCTATAGGGGGTCAAACCATGTCCCAAAGGTCACCGGGCCTGGTGTCACTTTAAAGAAGTAGTCCAGTTACAACTTTGTGGGCTTATAACTTGGCTTCTGAATGTCCTAGAGAGGTCAGGTTTGTTTTAGTGTACTCCATTCAACAGCCCCTACAACCACAAATAGGAATGGAGTCATTAGCACTTATGGTTTGTCAATGGCACCCAGAATTATGTTGCACAAAGCACAATTTCACATCATTCTGGGTCCATTTGTGTGAAAACAAGGTCCAATCAGGCTGAAACGTCACAAGAAGGTAGAATCTATTGAGTTGTAAGTGATCTGAACATTTCATGATGATCGCACATTCCTATAGGGGGTCAAACCATGTCCCAAAGGTCACCGGGCCTGGTGTCACTTTAAAGAAGTAGTCCAGTTACAACTTTGTGGGCTTATAACTTGGCTTTTGAATATCCTAGAGAGGTCAGGTTTGTTTTAGAGTACTCCAATTAACATCCCCCTTACCCCAAAAAGGAATGGAGTCATTAGCACTTATGGTTTTTAAATGTCACCCAGAATTATGTTGCACGAAGCACAATTTCACATCATTCTGGGTTCATTTGTGTGAAAACAAGGTCCAATCAGGCTGAAACGTTACAGGAAGGTAGAATCTATTGAGTTGTAAGTGATCTGAACGTTTCCTGATGATAGCACTTTCCTAAGGGGGTCAAACCATGTCCCAAAGGTCACCGGGCCTGGAGTCACTTTAAAGAAGTAGTCCAGTTACACATTTGTGGGCTTATAACTTGGCTTCTGAATGTCCTAGAGAGATCAGGTTTGTTTTAATGTACTCCAACCAACAGCCCCTACAACCACAAAAAGGAATGGATTCATTAGCACTTATGGTTTTTAAATGGCACCCAGAGTTATGTTGCACGAAGCACAATTTCACATCTTTCTGGGTCCATTTGTGTGAAAACAAGGTCCAATCAGGCTGAAACGTTACAAGAAGGTAGTATCTATTGAGTTGTAAGTGATCTGAACGTTTCATGATGATCGCACATTCCTATAGGGGGTCAAACCATGTCCCAAAGGTCACCGGGCCTGGTGTCACTTTAAAGAAGTAGTCCAGCTACACCTTTGTGGGCTTATAACTTGGCTTCTGAATGTCCTAGAGAGGTCAGGTTTGTTTTAGAGTACTCCAATCCACAGCCCCCATTACCACTAAAAGGAATGGAGTCATTAGCACTTATGGTTTTTAAATGGCACCCAGAATTATGTTGCACGAAGCACAATTTCACATCATTCTGGGTTCATTTGTGTGAAAACAAGGTCCAATCAGGCTGAAACGTTGCAAGAAGGTAGAATCTATTGAGTTGTAAGTGATCTGAACATTTCATGATGATCGCACATTCCTATAGGGGGTAAAACCATGTCCCAAAGGTCACCGGAACTGGTGTCACTTTAAAGAAGTAGTCCAGTTACACATTTGTGGGCTTATAACTTGGCTTCTGAATGTCCTAGAGAGATCAGGTTTGTTTTAGTGTACTCCAATCAACAGCCCCTACAACCTCAAAAAGGATTGGAGTCATTAGCACTTATGGTTTTTAAATGGCACCCAGAATTATGTTGCACGAAGCACAATTTCACATCATTCTGGGTCCATTTGTGTGAAAACAAGGTCCAATCAGGCTGAAACGTTACAGGAAGGTAGAATCTATTGAGTTGTAAGTGATCTGAACGTTTCATGATGATAGCATTTTCCTAAGGGGGTCAAACCATGTCCAAAAGGTCACCGGATCTGGTGTCAACTTAAAGAAGTAGTCCAGTTACACATTTGTGGGTTTATAACTTGGCTTCTGAATGTCCTAGAGAGATCAGGTTTGTTTTAGTATACTCCAATCAACAGCCCCTACAACCACAAAAAGGAATGGAGTCATTAGCACTTATGGTTTTTAAATGGCACCCAGAATTATGTTGCACGAAGCACAATTTCACATCATTCTGGGTTCATTTGTGTGAAAACAAGGTCCAATCAGGCTGAAACGTTACAGGAAGGTAGAATCTATTGAGTTGTAAGTGATCTGAACGTTTCCTAATGATAGCACTTTCCTAAGGGGGTCAAACCATGTCCCAAAGGTCACCGGGCCTGGTGTCACTTCAAAGAAGTAGTCCAGTTACAACTTTGTGGGCTTATAACTTGGCTTCTGAATGTCCTAGAGAGGTCAGGTTTGTTTCAGAATACTCCAATCAACAGCCCCTACATCCACTAAAAGGAATGGAGTCATTAGCACTTATGGTTTGTAAATGGCACCCAGAATTATGTTGCACGAAGCACAATTTCACATCATTCTGGGTCCATTTGTGTGAAAACAAGTGTCCAATCAGGCTGAAACGTTACAAGAAGGTAGAATCTATTGAGTTGTAAGTGATCTGAACGTTTCATGATGATCGCACATTCCTATAGGGGGTCAAACCATGTCCCAAAGGTCACCGGGCCTGGTGTCACTTTAAAGAAGTAGTCCAGTTACAACTTTGTGGGCTTATAACTTGGCTTCTGAATGTCCTAGAGAGGTCAGGTTTGTTTTAGTGTACTCCATTCAACAGCCCCTACAACCACAAATAGGAATGGAGTCATTAGCACTTATGGTTTGTAAATGGCACCCAGAATTATGTTGCACAAAGCACAATTTCACATCATTCTGGGTCCATTTGTGTGAAAACAAGGTCCAATCAGGCTGAAACGTTACAAGAAGGTAGAATCTATTGAGTTGTAAGTGATCTGAACGTTTCATGATGATCGCACATTCCTATAGGGGGTCAAACCATGTCCCAAAGGTCACCGGGCCTGGTGTCACTTTAAAGAAGTAGTCCAGTTACAACTTTGTGGGCTTATAACTTGGCTTCTGAATGTCCTAGAGAGGTCAGGTTTGTTTTAGTGTACTCCATTCAACAGCCCCTACAACCACAAATAGGAATGGAGTCATTAGCACTTATGGTTTGTAAATGGCACCCAGAATTATGTTGCACAAAGCACAATTTCACATCATTCTGGGTCCATTTGTGTGAAAACAAGGTCCAATCAGGCTGAAACGTTACAAGAAGGTAGAATCTATTGAGTTGTAAGTGATCTGAACGTTTCATGATGATCGCACATTCCTATAGGGGGTCAAACCATGTCCCAAAGGTCACCGGGCCTGGTGTCACTTTAAAGAAGTAGTCCAGTTACACATTTGTGTGGCTTATAACTTGGCTTCTGAATGTCCTAGAGAGATCAGGTTTGTTTTAATGTACTCCAACCAACAGCCCCTACAACCACAAAAAGGAATGGAGTCATTAGCACTTATGGTTTTTAAATGGCACCCAGAGTTATGTTGCTCGAAGCACAATTTCACATCTTTCTGGGTCTATTTGTGTGAAAACAAGGTCCAATCAGGCTGAAATGTTACAAGAAGGTAGAATATATTCAGTTGTAAGTGATCTGAACGTTTCATGATGATCGCACATTCCTATAGGGGGTCAAACCATGTCCCAAAGGTCACCGGGCCTGGTGTCACTTTAAAGAAGTAGTCCAGCTACACCTTTGTGGGCTTATAACTTGGCTTCTGAATGTCCTAGAGAGATCAGGTTTGTTTCAGAGTACTCCAATCAACAGCACCTACAACCACTAAAAGGAATGGAGTCATTAGCACTTATGGTTTGTAAATGGCACCCAGAATTATGTTGCACGAAGCACAATTTCACATCATTCTGGGTCCATTTGTGTGAAAACAAGGTCCAATCAGGCTGAAACGTTACAAGAAGGTAGAATCTATTGAGTTTAAGAGATCTGAACGTTTCATGATGATCGCACATTCCTATAGCGGGTCAAACCATGTCCCAAAGGTCACCGGGCCTGGTGTCACTTTAAAGAAGTAGTCCAGTTACACCTTTGTGGGCTTATAACTTGGCTTCTGAATGTCCTAGAGAGGTCAGGTTTGTTTCAGAGTACTCCATTCAACAGCCCCTACAACCACAAATAGGAATGGAGTCATTAGCACTTATGGTTTGTAAATGGCACCCAGAATTATGTTGCACAAAGCACAATTTCACATCATTCTGGGTCCATTTGTGTGAAAACAAGGTCCAATCAGGCTGAAACGTTACAAGAAGGTAGAATCTATTGAGTTGTAAGTGATCTGAACGTTTCATGATGATCGCACATTCCTATAGGGGGTCAAACCATGTCCCAAAGGTCACCGGGCCTGGTGTCACTTTAAAGAAGTAGTCCAGCTACACCTTTGTGGGCTTATAACTTGGCTTCTGAATGTCCTAGAGAGGTCAGGTTTGTTTTAGAGTACTCCAATCCACAGCCCCCATTACCACTAAAAGGAATGTAGTCATTAGCACTTATGGTTTTAAAATGGCACCCAGAATTATGTTGCACGAAGCACAATTTCACATCATTCTGGGTTCATTTGTGTGAAAACAAGGTCCAATCAGGCTGAAACGTTGCAAGAAGGTAGAATCTATTGAGTTGTAAGTGATCTGAACGTTTCATGATGATCGCACATTCCTATAGGGGGTAAAACCATGTCCCAAAGGTCACCGGAACTGGTGTCACTTTAAAGAAGTAGTCCAGTTACACATTTGTGGGCTTATAACTTGGCTTCTGAATGTCCTAGAGAGATCAGGTTTGTTTTAATGTACTCCAACCAACAGCCCCTACAACCACAAAAAGGAATGGAGTCATTAGCACTTATGGTTTTTAAATGGCACCCAGAGTTATGTTGCACGAAGCACAATTTCACATCTTTCTGGGTCTATTTGTGTGAAAACAAGGTCCAATCAGGCTGAAATGTTACAAGAAGGTAGAATCTATTGAGTTGTAAGTGATCTGAACGTTTCATGATGATCGCACATTCCTATAGGGGGTCAAACCATGTCCCAAAGGTCACCGGGCCTGGTGTCACTTTAAAGAAGTAGTCCAGTTACAACTTTGTGGGCTTATAACTTGGCTTCTGAATGTCCTAGAGAGGTCAGATTTGTTTTAGTGTACTCCAATCAACAGCCCCTACAACCACAAAAAGGAATGGAGTCATTAGCACTTATGGTTTGTACATGGCACCCAGAATTATGTTGCACAAAGCACAATTTCACATCATTCTGGGTCCATTTGTGTGAAAACAAGGTCCAATCAGGCTGAAACGTTACAAGAAGGTAGAATCTATTGAGTTGTAAGTGATCTGAACGTTTCATGATGATCGCACATTCCTATAGGGGGTCAAACCATGTCCCAAAGTTCACCGGGCCTGGTGTCACTTTAAAGTAGTCCAGTTACACATTTGTGGGCTTATAACTTGGCTTTTGAATATCCTAGAGATGTCAGGTTTGTTTTAGAGTACTCCAATTAACAGCCCCCTTACCCCAAAAAGGAATGGAGTCATTAGCACTTATGGTTTTTAAATGTCACCCAGAATTATGTTGCACGAAGCACAATTTCACATCATTCTGGGTTCATTTGTGTGAAAACAAGGTCCAATCAGGCTGAAACGTTACAGGAAGGTAGAATCTATTGAGTTGTAAGTGATCTGAACGTTTCATGATGATAGCACTTTCCTAAGGGGGTCAAACCATGTCCCAAAGGACACCGGATCTGGTGTCAATTTAAAGAAGTAGTCCAGTTACACATTTTTGGGCTTATAACTTGGCTTCTGAATGTCCTAGAGAGATCAGGTTTGTTTTAGTGTACTCCAATCAACAGCCCCTACAACCACAAAAAGGAATGGAGTCATTAGCACTTATGGTTTGTAAATGGCACCCAGAATTATGTTGCACGAAGCACAATTTCACATCATTCTGGGTCCATTTGTGTGAAAACAAGGTCCAATCAGGCTGAAACGTTACAAGAAGGTAGAATCTATTGAGTTTAAGAGATCTGAACGTTTCATGATGATCGCACATTCCTATAGCGGGTCAAACCATGTCCCAAAGGTCACCGGGCCTGGTGTCACTTTAAAGAAGTAGTCCAGCTACACATTTGTGGGCTTATAACTTGGCTTCTGAATGTCCTAGAGAGATCAGGTTTGTTTTAATGTACTCCAACCAACAGCCCCTACAACCACAAAAAGGAATGGAGTCATTAGCACTTATGGTTTTTAAATGGCACCCAGAGTTATGTTGCACGAAGCACAATTTCACATCTTTCTGGGTCTATTTGTGTGAAAACAAGGTCCAATCAGGCTGAAATGTTACAAGAAGGTAGAATCTATTGAGTTGTAAGTGATCTGAACATTTCATGATGATCGCACATTCCTATAGGGGGTCAAACCATGTCCCAAAGGTCACCGGGCCTGGTGTCACTTTAAAGAAGTAGTCCAGCTACACCTTTGTGGGCTTATAACTTGGCTTCTGAATGTCCTAGAGAGATCAGGTTTGTTTTAATGTACTCCAATCCACAGCCCCCATTACCACTAAAAGGAATGTAGTCATTAGCACTTATGGTTTTTAAATGGCACCCAGAATTATGTTGCACGAAGCACAATTTCACATCATTCTGGGTTCATTTGTGTGAAAACAAGGTCCAATCAGGCTGAAACGTTGCAAGAAGGTAGAATCTATTGAGTTGTAAGTGATCTGAACGTTTCATGATGATCGCACATTCCTATAGGGGGTAAAACCATGTCCCAAAGGTCACCGGAACTGGTGTCACTTTAAAGAAGTAGTCCAGTTACACATTTGTGGGCTTATAACTTGGCTTCTGAATGTCCTAGAGAGATCAGGTTTGTTTTAGTATACTCCAATCAACAGCCCCTACAACCACAAAAAGGAATGGAGTCATTAGCACTTATGGTTTTTAAATGGCACCCAGAATTATGTTGCACGAAGCACAATTTCACATCATTCTGGGTTCATTTGTGTGAAAACAAGGTCCAATCAGGCTGAAACGTTACAGGAAGGTAGAATCTATTGAGTTGTAAGTGATCTGAACGTTTCCTAATGATAGCACTTTCCTAAGGGGGTCAAACCATGTCCCAAAGGTCACCGGGCCTGGTGTCACTTCAAAGAAGTAGTCCAGTTACAACTTTGTGGGCTTATAACTTGGCTTCTGAATGTCCTAGAGAGGTCAGGTTTGTTTCAGAATACTCCAATCAACAGCCCCTACATCCACTAAAAGGAATGGAGTCATTAGCACTTATGGTTTGTAAATGGCACCCAGAATTATGTTGCACGAAGCACAATTTCACATCATTCTGGGTCCATTTGTGTGAAAACAAGTGTCCAATCAGGCTGAAACGTTACAAGAAGGTAGAATCTATTGAGTTGTAAGTGATCTGAACGTTTGATGATGATCGCACATTCCTATAGGGGGTCAAACCATGTCCCAAAGGTCACCGGGCCTGGTGTCACTTTAAAGAAGTAGTCCAGTTACAACTTTGTGGGCTTATAACTTGGCTTCTGAATGTCCTAGAGAGGTCAGGTTTGTTTTAGTGTACTCCATTCAACAGCCCCTACAACCACAAATAGGAATGGAGTCATTAGCACTTATGGTTTGTCAATGGCACCCAGAATTATGTTGCACAAAGCACCATTTCACATCATTCTGGGTCCATTTGTGTGAAAACAAGGTCCAATCAGGCTGAAACGTTACAAGAAGGTAGAATCTATTGAGTTGTAAGTGATCTGAACATTTCATGATGATCGCACATTCCTATAGGGGGTCAAACCATGTCCCAAAGGTCACCGGGCCTGGTGTCACTTTAAAGAAGTAGTCCAGTTACAACTTTGTGGGCTTATAACTTGGCTTTTGAATATCCTAGAGAGGTCAGGTTTGTTTTAGAGTACTCCAATTAACATCCCCCTTACCCCAAAAAGGAATGGAGTCATTAGCACTTATGGTTTTTAAATGTCACCCAGAATTATGTTGCACGAAGCACAATTTCACATCATTCTGGGTTCATTTGTGTGAAAACAAGGTCCAATCAGGCTGAAACGTTACAGGAAGGTAGAATCTATTGAGTTGTAAGTGATCTGAACGTTTCATGATGATAGCACTTTCCTAAGGGGGTCAAACCATGTCCCAAAGGTCACCGGGCCTGGAGTCACTTTAAAGAAGTAGTCCAGTTACACATTTGTGGGCTTATAACTTGGCTTCTGAATGTCCTAGAGAGATCAGGTTTGTTTTAATGTACTCCAACCAACAGCCCCTACAACCACAAAAAGGAATGGATTCATTAGCACTTATGGTTTTTAAATGGCACCCAGAGTTATGTTGCACGAAGCACAATTTCACATCTTTCTGGGTCCATTTGTGTGAAAACAAGGTCCAATCAGGCTGAAACGTTACAAGAAGGTAGAATCTATTGAGTTTAAGAGATCTGAACGTTTCATGATGATCGCACATTCCTATAGCGGGTCAAACCATGTCCCAAAGGTCACCGGGCCTGGTGTCACTTTAAAGAAGTAGTCCAGTTACACCTTTGTGGGCTTATAACTTGGCTTCTGAATGTCCTAGAGAGGTCAGGTTTGTTTCAGAGTACTCCATTCAACAGCCCCTACAACCACAAATAGGAATGGAGTCATTAGCACTTATGGTTTGTAAATGGCACCCAGAATTATGTTGCACAAAGCACAATTTCACATCATTCTGGGTCCATTTGTGTGAAAACAAGGTCCAATCAGGCTGAAACGTTACAAGAAGGTAGAATCTATTGAGTTGTAAGTGATCTGAACGTTTCATGATGATCGCACATTCCTATAGGGGGTCAAACCATGTCCCAAAGGTCACCGGGCCTGGTGTCACTTTAAAGAAGTAGTCCAGCTACACCTTTGTGGGCTTATAACTTGGCTTCTGAATGTCCTAGAGAGGTCAGGTTTGTTTTAGAGTACTCCAATCCACAGCCCCCATTACCACTAAAAGGAATGTAGTCATTAGCACTTATGGTTTTAAAATGGCACCCAGAATTATGTTGCACGAAGCACAATTTCACATCATTCTGGGTTCATTTGTGTGAAAACAAGGTCCAATCAGGCTGAAACGTTGCAAGAAGGTAGAATCTATTGAGTTGTAAGTGATCTGAACGTTTCATGATGATCGCACATTCCTATAGGGGGTAAAACCATGTCCCAAAGGTCACCGGAACTGGTGTCACTTTAAAGAAGTAGTCCAGTTACACATTTGTGGGCTTATAACTTGGCTTCTGAATGTCCTAGAGAGATCAGGTTTGTTTTAATGTACTCCAACCAACAGCCCCTACAACCACAAAAAGGAATGGAGTCATTAGCACTTATGGTTTTTAAATGGCACCCAGAGTTATGTTGCACGAAGCACAATTTCACATCTTTCTGGGTCTATTTGTGTGAAAACAAGGTCCAATCAGGCTGAAATGTTACAAGAAGGTAGAATCTATTGAGTTGTAAGTGATCTGAACGTTTCATGATGATCGCACATTCCTATAGGGGGTCAAACCATGTCCCAAAGGTCACCGGGCCTGGTGTCACTTTAAAGAAGTAGTCCAGTTACAACTTTGTGGGCTTATAACTTGGCTTCTGAATGTCCTAGAGAGGTCAGATTTGTTTTAGTGTACTCCAATCAACAGCCCCTACAACCACAAAAAGGAATGGAGTCATTAGCACTTATGGTTTGTACATGGCACCCAGAATTATGTTGCACAAAGCACAATTTCACATCATTCTGGGTCCATTTGTGTGAAAACAAGGTCCAATCAGGCTGAAACGTTACAAGAAGGTAGAATCTATTGAGTTGTAAGTGATCTGAACGTTTCATGATGATCGCACATTCCTATAGGGGGTCAAACCATGTCCCAAAGTTCACCGGGCCTGGTGTCACTTTAAAGTAGTCCAGTTACACATTTGTGGGCTTATAACTTGGCTTTTGAATATCCTAGAGATGTCAGGTTTGTTTTAGAGTACTCCAATTAACAGCCCCCTTACCCCAAAAAGGAATGGAGTCATTAGCACTTATGGTTTTTAAATGTCACCCAGAATTATGTTGCACGAAGCACAATTTCACATCATTCTGGGTTCATTTGTGTGAAAACAAGGTCCAATCAGGCTGAAACGTTACAGGAAGGTAGAATCTATTGAGTTGTAAGTGATCTGAACGTTTCATGATGATAGCACTTTCCTAAGGGGGTCAAACCATGTCCCAAAGGACACCGGATCTGGTGTCAATTTAAAGAAGTAGTCCAGTTACACATTTTTGGGCTTATAACTTGGCTTCTGAATGTCCTAGAGAGATCAGGTTTGTTTTAGTGTACTCCAATCAACAGCCCCTACAACCACAAAAAGGAATGGAGTCATTAGCACTTATGGTTTGTAAATGGCACCCAGAATTATGTTGCACGAAGCACAATTTCACATCATTCTGGGTCCATTTGTGTGAAAACAAGGTCCAATCAGGCTGAAACGTTACAAGAAGGTAGAATCTATTGAGTTTAAGAGATCTGAACGTTTCATGATGATCGCACATTCCTATAGCGGGTCAAACCATGTCCCAAAGGTCACCGGGCCTGGTGTCACTTTAAAGAAGTAGTCCAGCTACACATTTGTGGGCTTATAACTTGGCTTCTGAATGTCCTAGAGAGATCAGGTTTGTTTTAATGTACTCCAACCAACAGCCCCTACAACCACAAAAAGGAATGGAGTCATTAGCACTTATGGTTTTTAAATGGCACCCAGAGTTATGTTGCACGAAGCACAATTTCACATCTTTCTGGGTCTATTTGTGTGAAAACAAGGTCCAATCAGGCTGAAATGTTACAAGAAGGTAGAATCTATTGAGTTGTAAGTGATCTGAACATTTCATGATGATCGCACATTCCTATAGGGGGTCAAACCATGTCCCAAAGGTCACCGGGCCTGGTGTCACTTTAAAGAAGTAGTCCAGCTACACCTTTGTGGGCTTATAACTTGGCTTCTGAATGTCCTAGAGAGATCAGGTTTGTTTTAATGTACTCCAATCCACAGCCCCCATTACCACTAAAAGGAATGTAGTCATTAGCACTTATGGTTTTTAAATGGCACCCAGAATTATGTTGCACGAAGCACAATTTCACATCATTCTGGGTTCATTTGTGTGAAAACAAGGTCCAATCAGGCTGAAACGTTGCAAGAAGGTAGAATCTATTGAGTTGTAAGTGATCTGAACGTTTCATGATGATCGCACATTCCTATAGGGGGTAAAACCATGTCCCAAAGGTCACCGGAACTGGTGTCACTTTAAAGAAGTAGTCCAGTTACACATTTGTGGGCTTATAACTTGGCTTCTGAATGTCCTAGAGAGATCAGGTTTGTTTTAGTATACTCCAATCAACAGCCCCTACAACCACAAAAAGGAATGGAGTCATTAGCACTTATGGTTTTTAAATGGCACCCAGAATTATGTTGCACGAAGCACAATTTCACATCATTCTGGGTTCATTTGTGTGAAAACAAGGTCCAATCAGGCTGAAACGTTACAGGAAGGTAGAATCTATTGAGTTGTAAGTGATCTGAACGTTTCCTAATGATAGCACTTTCCTAAGGGGGTCAAACCATGTCCCAAAGGTCACCGGGCCTGGTGTCACTTCAAAGAAGTAGTCCAGTTACAACTTTGTGGGCTTATAACTTGGCTTCTGAATGTCCTAGAGAGGTCAGGTTTGTTTCAGAATACTCCAATCAACAGCCCCTACATCCACTAAAAGGAATGGAGTCATTAGCACTTATGGTTTGTAAATGGCACCCAGAATTATGTTGCACGAAGCACAATTTCACATCATTCTGGGTCCATTTGTGTGAAAACAAGTGTCCAATCAGGCTGAAACGTTACAAGAAGGTAGAATCTATTGAGTTGTAAGTGATCTGAACGTTTGATGATGATCGCACATTCCTATAGGGGGTCAAACCATGTCCCAAAGGTCACCGGGCCTGGTGTCACTTTAAAGAAGTAGTCCAGTTACAACTTTGTGGGCTTATAACTTGGCTTCTGAATGTCCTAGAGAGGTCAGGTTTGTTTTAGTGTACTCCATTCAACAGCCCCTACAACCACAAATAGGAATGGAGTCATTAGCACTTATGGTTTGTCAATGGCACCCAGAATTATGTTGCACAAAGCACCATTTCACATCATTCTGGGTCCATTTGTGTGAAAACAAGGTCCAATCAGGCTGAAACGTTACAAGAAGGTAGAATCTATTGAGTTGTAAGTGATCTGAACATTTCATGATGATCGCACATTCCTATAGGGGGTCAAACCATGTCCCAAAGGTCACCGGGCCTGGTGTCACTTTAAAGAAGTAGTCCAGTTACAACTTTGTGGGCTTATAACTTGGCTTTTGAATATCCTAGAGAGGTCAGGTTTGTTTTAGAGTACTCCAATTAACATCCCCCTTACCCCAAAAAGGAATGGAGTCATTAGCACTTATGGTTTTTAAATGTCACCCAGAATTATGTTGCACGAAGCACAATTTCACATCATTCTGGGTTCATTTGTGTGAAAACAAGGTCCAATCAGGCTGAAACGTTACAGGAAGGTAGAATCTATTGAGTTGTAAGTGATCTGAACGTTTCATGATGATAGCACTTTCCTAAGGGGGTCAAACCATGTCCCAAAGGTCACCGGGCCTGGAGTCACTTTAAAGAAGTAGTCCAGTTACACATTTGTGGGCTTATAACTTGGCTTCTGAATGTCCTAGAGAGATCAGGTTTGTTTTAATGTACTCCAACCAACAGCCCCTACAACCACAAAAAGGAATGGATTCATTAGCACTTATGGTTTTTAAATGGCACCCAGAGTTATGTTGCACGAAGCACAATTTCACATCTTTCTGGGTCCATTTGTGTGAAAACAAGGTCCAATCAGGCTGAAACGTTACAAGAAGGTAGTATCTATTGAGTTGTAAGTGATCTGAACGTTTCATGATGATCGCACATTCCTATAGGGGGTCAAACCATGTCCCAAAGGTCACCGGGCCTGGTGTCACTTTAAAGAAGTAGTCCAGCTACACCTTTGTGGGCTTATAACTTGGCTTCTGAATGTCCTAGAGAGGTCAGGTTTGTTTTAGAGTACTCCAATCCACAGCCCCCATTACCACTAAAAGGAATTGAGTCATTAGCACTTATGGTTTTTAAATGGCACCCAGAATTATGTTGCACGAAGCACAATTTCACATCATTCTGGGTTCATTTGTGTGAAAACAAGGTCCAATCAGGCTGAAACGTTGCAAGAAGGTAGAATCTATTGAGTTGTAAGTGATCTGAACGTTTCATGATGATCGCACATTCCTATAGGGGGTAAAACCATGTCCCAAAGGTCACCGGAACTGGTGTCACTTTAAAGAAGTAGTCCAGTTACACATTTGTGGGCTTATAACTTGGCTTCTGAATGTCCTAGAGAGATCAGGTTTGTTTTAGTGTACTCCAATCAACAGCCCCTACAACCACAAAAAGGAATGGAGTCATTAGCACTTATGGTTTTTAAATGGCACCCAGAATTATGTTGCACGAAGCACAATTTCACATCATTCTGGGTTCATTTGTGTGAAAACAAGGTCCAATCAGGCTGAAACGTTACAGGAAGGTAGAATCTATTGAGTTGTAAGTGATCTGAACGTTTCCTAATGATAGCACTTTCCTAAGGGGGTCAAACCATGTCCCAAAGGTCACCGGGCCTGGTGTCACTTCAAAGAAGTAGTCCAGTTACAACTTTGTGGGCTTATAACTTGGCTTCTGAATGTCCTAGAGAGGTCAGGTTTGTTTCAGAATACTCCAATCAACAGCCCCTACATCCACTAAAAGGAATGGAGTCATTAGCACTTATGGTTTGTAAATGGCACCCAGAATTATGTTGCACGAAGCACAATTTCACATCATTCTGGGTCCATTTGTGTGAAAACAAGTGTCCAATCAGGCTGAAACGTTACAAGAAGGTAGAATCTATTGAGTTGTAAGTGATCTGAACGTTTCATGATGATCGCACATTCCTATAGGGGGTCAAACCATGTCCCAAAGGTCACCGGGCCTGGTGTCACTTTAAAGAAGTAGTCCAGTTACAACTTTGTGGGCTTATAACTTGGCTTCTGAATGTCCTAGAGAGGTCAGGTTTGTTTTAGTGTACTCCATTCAACAGCCCCTACAACCACAAATAGGAATGGAGTCATTAGCACTTATGGTTTGTAAATGGCACCCAGAATTATGTTGCACAAAGCACAATTTCACATCATTCTGGGTCCATGTGTGTGAAAACAAGGTCCAATCAGGCTGAAACGTTACAAGAAGGTAGAATCTATTGAGTTGTAAGTGATCTGAACGTTTCATGATGATCGCACATTCCTATAGGGGGTCAAACCATGTCCCAAAGGTCACCGGGCCTGGTGTCACTTTAAAGAAGTAGTCCAGTTACAACTTTGTGGGCTTATAACTTGGCTTCTGAATGTCCTAGAGAGGTCAGGTTTGTTTTAGTGTACTCCATTCAACAGCCCCTACATCCACTAAAAGGAATGGAGTCATTAGCACTTATGGTTTGTAAATGGCACCCAGAATTATGTTGCACGAAGCACAATTTCACATCATTCTGGGTCCATTTGTGTGAAAACAAGGTCCAATCAGGCTGAAACGTTACAAGAAGGTAGAATCTATTGAGTTGTAAGTGATCTGAACGTTTCATGATGATCGCACATTCCTATAGGGGGTCAAACCATGTCCCAAAGGTCACCGGGCCTGGTGTCACTTTAAAGAAGTAGTCCAGTTACAACTTTGTGGGCTTATAACTTGGCTTCTGAATGTCCTAGAGAGGTCAGGTTTGTTTTAGTGTACTCCATTCAACAGCCCCTACAACCACAAATAGGAATGGAGTCATTAGCACTTATGGTTTGTAAATGGCACCCAGAATTATGTTGCACAAAGCACAATTTCACATCATTCTGGGTCCATTTGTGTGAAAACAAGGTCCAATCAGGCTGAATTGTTACAAGAAGGTAGAATCTATTGAGTTGTAAGTGATCTGAACGTTTCATGATGATCGCACATTCCTATAGGGGGTCAAACCAATTCCCAAAGGTCACCGGGCCTGGTGTCACTTTAAAGAAGTAGTCCAGTTACACATTTGTGGGCTTATAACTTGGCTTCTGAATGTCCTAGAGAGATCAGGTTTGTTTTAATGTACTCCAACCAACAGCCCCTACAACCACAAAAAGGAATGGAGTCATTAGCACTTATGGTTTTTAAATGGCACCCAGAGTTATGTTGCACGAAGCACAATTTCACATCTTTCTGGGTCTATTTGTGTGAAAACAAGGTCCAATCAGGCTGAAACATTACAGGAAGGTAGAATCTATTGAGTTGTAAGTGATCTGAACGTTTCCTAATGATAGCACTTTCCTAAGGGGGTCAAACCATGTCCCAAAGGTCACCGGATCTGGTGTCAATTTAAAGAAGTAGTCCAGTTACACATTTTTGGGCTTATAACTTGGCTTCTGAATGTCCTAGAGAGATCAGGTTTGTTTAAATGTACTCCAACCAACAGCCCCTCCAACCACAAAAAGGAATGGAGTCATTAGCACTTATGGTTTTTAAATGGCACCCAGAATTATGTTGCACGAAGCACAATTTCACATCATTCTGGGTCCATTTGTGTGAAAACAAGGTCCAATCAGGCTGAAACGTTACAAGAAGATAGAATCTTTTGAGTTGTAAGTGATCTGAACGTTTCTTGATGATCGCACATTCCTATAGGGGGTAAAACCATGTCCCAAAGGTCACCGGGCCTGGTGTCACTTTAAAGAAGTAGTTCAGTTACACCTTTGTGGGCTTATAACTTGGCTTCTGAATGTCCTAGAGAGGTCAGGTTTGTTTTAGAGTACTCCAATCCACAGCCCCCATTACCACTAAAAGGAATGGAGTCATTAGCACTTATGGTTTTTAAATGGCACCCAGAATTATGTTGCACGAAGCACAATTTCACGTCATTCTGGGTTCATTTGTGTGAAAACAAGGTCCAATCAGGCTGAAACGTTGCAAGAAGGTAGAATCTATTGAGTTATAAGTGATCTGAACGTTTCATAATGATCGCACATTCCTATAGGGGGTCAAACCATGTCCCAAAGGTCACCGGGGTAGGTGTCACTTTAAAGAAGTAGTCCAGTTACAACTTTGTGGGCTTATAACTTGGCTTCTGAATGTCCTAGAGAGGTCAGGTTTATTTTAGTGTACTCCATTCAACAGCCCCTACAACCACAAATAGGAATGGAGTCATTAGCACTTATGGTTTGTAAATGGCACCCAGAATTATGTTGCACAAAGCACAATTTCACATCATTCTGGGTCCATTTGTGTGAAAACAAGGTCCAATCAGGCTGAAACGTTACAAGAAGGTAGAATCTATTGAGTTGTAAGTGATCTGAACGTTTCATGATGATCGCACATTCCTATAGTGGGTCAAACCATGTCCCAAAGGTCCTCGGGCCTGGTGTCACTTTAAAGAAGTAGTCCAGTTACACCTTTGTGGGCTTATAACTTGGCTTCTGAATGTCCTAGAGAGATCAGGTTTGTTTTAGTGTACTTCAATCAACAGCCCCTACAACCACAAAAGGAATGGAGTCATTAGCACTTATGGTTTGTAAATGGCACCCAGAATTATGTTGCACGAAGCACAATTTCACATCATTCTGGGTCCATTTGTGTGAAAACAAGGTCCAATCAGGCTGAAACGTTACAAGAAGGTAGAATCTATTGAGTTGTAAGTGATCTGAACGTTTCATGATGATCGCACATTCCTACAGGGGGTCAAACCATGTCCCAAAGGTCACCGGGCCTGGTGTCACATTAAAGAAGTAGTCCAGTTACACATTTGTGGGCTTATAACTTGGCTTCTGAATGTCCTAGAGAGATCAGGTTTGTTTTAGTGTACTCCAATCAACAGCCCCTACAACCACAAAAGGAATGGAGTCATTAGCACTTATGGTTTGTAAATGGCACCCAGAATTATGTTGCACGAAGCACAATTTCACATCATTCTGGGTCCATTTGTGTGAAAACAAGGTCCAATCAGGCTGAAACGTTACAAGAAGGTAGAATCTATTGAGTTTAAGTGTTCTGAACGTTTCATGATGATCGCACATTCCTATAGCGGGTCAAACCATGTCCCAAAGGTCACCGGGCCTGGTGTCACTTTAAAGAAGTAGTCCAGTTACACCTTTGTGGGCTTATAACTTGGCTTCTGAATGTCCTAGAGAGGTCAGGTTTGTTTCAGAGTACTCCAATCAACAGCCCCTACATCCACTAAAAGGAATGGAGTCATTAGCACTTATGGTTTGTAAATGGCACCCAGAATTATGTTGCACGAAGCACAATTTCACATCATTCTGGGTCCATTTGTGTGAAAACAAGGTCCAATCAGGCTGAAACGTTACAAGAAGGTAGAATCTATTGAGTTGTAAGTGATCTGAACGTTTCATGATGATCGCACATTCCTATAGGGGGTCAAACCATGTCCCAAAGGTCACCGGGCCTGGTGTCACTTTAAAGAAGTAGTCCAGTTACAACTTTGTGGGCTTATAACTTGGCTTCTGAATGTCCTAGAGAGGTCAGGTTTGTTTTAGTGTACTCCATTCAACAGCCCATACAACCACAAATAGGAATGGAGTCATTAGCACTTATGGTTTGTAAATGGCACCCAGAATTATGTTGCACAAAGCACAATTTCACATCATTCTGGGTCCATTTGTGTGAAAACAAGGTCCAATCAGGCTGAATTGTTACAAGAAGGTAGAATCTATTGAGTTGTAAGTGATCTGAACGTTTCATGATGATCGCACATTCCTATAGGGGGTCAAACCAATTCCCAAAGGTCACCGGGCCTGGTGTCACTTTAAAGAAGTAGTCCAGTTACACATTTGTGGGCTTATAACTTGGCTTCTGAATGTCCTAGAGAGATCAGGTTTGTTTTAATGTACTCCAACCAACAGCCCCTACAACCACAAAAAGGAATGGAGTCATTAGCACTTATGGTTTTTAAATGGCACCCAGAGTTATGTTGCACGAAGCACAATTTCACATCTTTCTGGGTCTATTTGTGTGAAAACAAGGTCCAATCAGGCTGAAACATTACAGGAAGGTAGAATCTATTGAGTTGTAAGTGATCTGAACGTTTCCTAATGATAGCACTTTCCTAAGGGGGTCAAACCATGTCCCAAAGGTCACCGGATCTGGTGTCAATTTAAAGAAGTAGTCCAGTTACACATTTGTGGGCTTATAACTTGGCTTCTGAATGTCCTAGAGAGATCAGGTTTGTTTAAATGTACTCCAACCAACAGCCCCTCCAACCACAAAAAGGAATGGAGTCATTAGCACTTATGGTTTTTAAATGGCACCCAGAATTATGTTGCACGAAGCACAATTTCACATCATTCTGGGTCCATTTGTGTGAAAACAAGGTCCAATCAGGCTGAAACGTTACAAGAAGATAGAATCTTTTGAGTTGTAAGTGATCTGAACGTTTCTTGATGATCGCACATTCCTATAGGGGGTAAAACCATGTCCCAAAGGTCACCGGGCCTGGTGTCACTTTAAAGAAGTAGTTCAGTTACACCTTTGTGGGCTTATAACTTGGCTTCTGAATGTCCTAGAGAGATCAGGTTTGTTTTAGAGTACTCCAATCCACAGCCCACATTACCACTAAAAGGAATGGAGTCATTAGCACTTATGGTTTTTAAATGGCACCCAGAATTATGTTGCACGAAGCACAATTTCACGTCATTCTGGGTTCATTTGTGTGAAAACAAGGTCCAATCAGGCTGAAACGTTGCAAGAAGGTAGAATCTATTGAGTTGTAAGTGATCTGAACGTTTCATAATGATCGCACATTCCTATAGGGGGTCAAACCATGTCCCAAAGGTCACCGGGGTAGGTGTCACTTTAAAGAAGTAGTCCAGTTACAACTTTGTGGGCTTATAACTTGGCTTCTGAATGTCCTAGAGAGGTCAGGTTTATTTTAGTGTACTCCATTCAACAGCCCCTACAACCACAAATAGGAATGGAGTCATTAGCACTTATGGTTTGTAAATGGCACCCAGAATTATGTTGCACAAAGCACAATTTCACATCATTCTGGGTCCATTTGTGTGAAAACAAGGTCCAATCAGGCTGAAACGTTACAAGAAGGTAGAATCTATTGAGTTGTAAGTGATCTGAACGTTTCATGATGATCGCACATTCCTATAGGGGGTCAAACCATGTCCCAAAGGTCCTCGGGCCTGGTGTCACTTTAAAGAAGTAGTCCAGTTACACCTTTGTGGGCTTATAACTTGGCTTCTGAATGTCCTAGAGAGATCAGGTTTGTTTTAGTGTACTTCAATCAACAGCCCCTACAACCACAAAAGGAATGGAGTCATTAGCACTTATGGTTTGTAAATGGCACCCAGAATTATGTTGCACGAAGCACAATTTCACATCATTCTGGGTCCATTTGTGTGAAAACAAGGTCCAATCAGGCTGAAACGTTACAAGAAGGTAGAATCTATTGAGTTTAAGTGTTCTGAACGTTTCATGATGATCGCACATTCCTATAGCGGGTCAAACCATGTCCCAAAGGTCACCGGGCCTGGTGTCACTTTAAAGAAGTAGTCCAGTTACACCTTTGTGGGCTTATAACTTGGCTTCTGAATGTCCTAGAGAGGTCAGGTTTGTTTCAGAGTACTCCAATCAACAGCCCCTACATCCACTAAAAGGAATGGAGTCATTAGCACTTATGGTTTGTAAATGGCACCCAGAATTATGTTGCACGAAGCACAATTTCACATCATTCTGGGTCCATTTGTGTGAAAACAAGGTCCAATCAGGCTGAAACGTTACAAGAAGGTAGAATCTATTGAGTTGTAAGTGATCTGAACGTTTCATGATGATCGCACATTCCTATAGGGGGTCAAACCATGTCCCAAAGGTCACCGGGCCTGGTGTCACTTTAAAGAAGTAGTCCAGTTACAACTTTGTGGGCTTATAACTTGGCTTCTGAATGTCCTAGAGAGGTCAGGTTTGTTTTAGTGTACTCCATTCAACAGCCCCTACAACCACAAATAGGAATGGAGTCATTAGCACTTATGGTTTGTAAATGGCACCCAGAATTATGTTGCACAAAGCACAATTTCACATCATTCTGGGTCCATTTGTGTGAAAACAAGGTCCAATCAGGCTGAATTGTTACAAGAAGGTAGAATCTATTGAGTTGTAAGTGATCTGAACGTTTCATGATGATCGCACATTCCTATAGGGGGTCAAACCATGTCCCAAAGGTCACCGGGCCTGGTGTCACTTTAAAGAAGTAGTCCAGTTACACATTTGTGGGCTTATAACTTGGCTTCTGAATGTCCTAGAGAGATCAGGTTTGTTTTAATGTACTCCAACCAACAGCCCCTACAACCACAAAAAGAAATGGAGTCATTAGCACTTATGGTTTTTAAATGGCACCCAGAGTTATGTTGCACAAAGCACAATTTCACATCTTTCTGGGTCTATTTGTGTGAAAACAAGGTCCAATCAGGCTGAAACGTTACAGGAAGGTAGAATCTATTGAGTTGTAAGTGATCTGAACGTTTCCTAATGATAGCACTTTCCTAAGGGGGTCAAACCATGTCCCAAAGGTCACCGGATCTGGTGTCAATTTAAAGAAGTAGTCCAGTTACACATTTGTGGGCTTATAACTTGGCTTCTGAATGTCCTAGAGAGATCAGGTTAGTTTAAATGTACTCCAACCAACAGCCCCTCCAACCACAAAAAGGAATGGAGTCATTAGCACTTATGGTTTTTAAATGGCACCCAGAATTATGTTGCACGAAGCACAATTTCACGTCATTCTGGGTTCATTTGTGTGAAAACAAGGTCCAATCAGGCTGAAACGTTGCAAGAAGGTAGAATCTATTGAGTTGTAAGTGATCTGAACGTTTCATGATGATCGCTCATTCCTATAGGGGGTAAAACCATGTCCCAAAGGTCACCGGGGTAGGTGTCACTTTAAAGAAGTAGTCCAGTTACAACTTTGTGGGCTTATAACTTGGCTTCTGAATGTCCTAGAGAGGTCAGGTTTATTTTAGTGTACTCCAATCAACAGCCCCTACAACCACAAAAGGAATGGAGTCATTAGCACTTATGGTTTGTAAATGGCACCCAGAATTATGTTGCACGAAGCACAATTTCACATCATTCTGGGTCCATTTGTGTGAAAACAAGGTCCAATCAGGCTGAAACGTTACAAGAAGGTAGAATCTATTGAGTTTAAGTGTTCTGAACGTTTCATGATGATCGCACATTCCTATAGGGGGTCAAACCATGTCCCAAAGGTCACCGGGCCTGGTGTCACTTTAAAGAAGTAGTCCAGTTACACCTTTGTGGGCTTATAACTTGGCTTCTGAATGTCTTAGAGAGGTCAGGTTTGTTTCAGAGTACTCCAATCAACAGCCCCTACATCCACTAAAAGGAATGGAGTCATTAGCACTTATGGTTTGTAAATGGCACCCAGAATTATGTTGCACGAAGCACAATTTCACATCATTCTGGGTCCATTTGTGTGAAAACAAGGTCCAATCAGGCTGAAACGTTACAAGAAAGTAGAATCTATTGAGTTGTAAGTGATCTGAACGTTTCATGATGATCGCACATTCCTATAGGGGGTCAAACCATGTCCCAAAGGTCACCGGGCCTGGTGTCACTTTAAAGAAGTAGTCCAGTTACAACTTTGTGGGCTTATAACTTGGCTTCTGAATGTCCTAGAGAGGTCAGGTTTGTTTTAGTGTACTCCATTCAACAGCCCCTACAACCACAAATAGGAATGGAGTCATTAGCACTTATGGTTTGTAAATGGCACCCAGAATTATGTTGCACAAAGCACAATTTAACATCATTCTGGGTCCATTTGTGCGAAAACAAGGTCCAATCAGGCTGAATTGTTACAAGAAGGTAGATTCTATTGAGTTGTAAGTGATCTGAACGTTTCATGATGATCGCACATTCCTATAGGGGGTCAAACCATGTCCCAAAGGTCACCGGGCCTGGTGTCACTTTAAAGAAGTAGTCCAGTTACACATTTGTGGGCTTATAACTTGGCTTCTTAATGTCCTAGAGAGATCAGGTTTGTTTTAATGTACTCCAACCAACAGCCCCTACAACCACAAAAAGGAATGGAGTCATTAGCACTTATGGTTTTTAAATTGCACCCAGAGTTATGTTGCACGAAGCACAATTTCACATCTTTCTGGGTCTATTTGTGTGAAAACAAGGTCCAATCAGGCTGAAACGTTACAGGAAGGTAGAATCTATTGAGTTGTAAGTGATCTGAACGTTTCCTAATGATAGCACTTTCCTAAGGGGGTCAAACCATGTCCCAAAGGTCACCGGGCCTGGTGTCACTTTAAAGAAGTAGTCCAGTTACACCTCAGTGGGCTTATAACTTGGCTTCTGAATGTCTTAGAGAGGTCAGGTTTGTTTCAGAGTACTCCAATCAACAGCCCCTACATCCACTAAAAGGAATGGAGTCATTAGCACTTATGGTTTGTAAATGGCACCCAGAAGTATGTTGCACGAAGCACAATTTCGCATCATTCTGGGTCCATTTGTGTGAAAACAAGGTCCAATCAGGATGAAACGTTACAAGAAGGTAGAATCTATTGAGTTTAAGTGTTCTGAACGTTTCATGATGATCGCACATTCCTATAGGGGGTCAAACCATGTCCCAAAGGTCACCGGGCCTGGTGTCACTTTAAAGAAGTAGTCCAGTTACACCTTTGTGGGCTTATAACTTGGCTTCTGAATGTCTTAGAGAGGTCAGGTTTGTTTCAGAGTACTCCAATCAACAGCCCCTACATCCACTAAAAGGAATGGAGTCATTAGCACTTATGGTTTGTAAATGGCACCCAGAATTATGTTGCACGAAGCACAATTTCACATCATTCTGGGTCCATTTGTGTGAAAACAAGGTCCAATCAGGCTGAAACGTTACAAGAAAGTAGAATCTATTGAGTTGTAAGTGATCTGAACGTTTCATGATGATCGCACATTCCTATAGGAGGTCAAACCATGTCCCAAAGGTCACCGGGCCTGGTGTCACTTTAAAGAAGTAGTCCAGTTACAACTTTGTGGGCTTATAACTTGGCTTATGAATGTCCTAGAGAGGTCAGGTTTGTTTTAGTGTACTCCATTCAACAGCCCCTACAACCACAAATAGGAATGGAGTCATTAGCACTTATGGTTTGTAAATGGCACCCAGAATTATGTTGCACAAAGCACAATTTCACATCATTCTGGGTCCATTTGTGCGAAAACAAGGTCCAATCAGGCTGAATTGTTACAAGAAGGTAGAATCTATTGAGTTGTAAGTGATCTGAACGTTTCATGATGATCGCACATTCCTATAGGGGGTCAAACCATGTCCCAAAGGTCACCGGGCCTGGTGTCACTTTAAAGAAGTAGTCCAGTTACACATTTGTGGGCTTATAACTTGGCTTCTTAATGTCCTAGAGAGATCAGGTTTGTTTTAATGTACTCCAACCAACAGCCCCTACAACCACAAAAAGGAATGGAGTCATTAGCACTTATGGTTTTTAAATGGCACCCAGAGTTATGTTGCACGAAGCACAATTTCACATCTTTCTGGGTCTATTTGTGTGAAAACAAGGTCCAATCAGGCTGAAACGTTACAGGAAGGTAGCATCTATTGAGTTGTAAGTGATCTGAACGTTTCCTAATGATAGCACTTTCCTAAGGGGGTCAAACCATGTCCCAAAGGTCACCGGGCCTGGTGTCACTTTAAAGAAGTAGTCCAGTTACACCTTTGTGGGCTTATAACTTGGCTTCTGAATGTCTTAGAGAGGTCAGGTTTGTTTCAGAGTACTCCAATCAACAGCCCCTACATCCACTAAAAGGAATGGAGTCATTAGCACTTATGGTTTGTAAATGGCACCCAGAATTATGTTGCACGAAGCACAATTTCACATCATTCTGGGTCCATTTGTGTGAAAACAAGGTCCAATCAGGCTGAAACGTTACAAGAAAGTAGAATCTATTGAGTTGTAAGTGATCTGAACGTTTCATGATGATCGCACATTCCTATAGGGGGTCAAACCATGTCCCAAAGGTCACCGGGCCTGGTGTCACTTTAAAGAAGTAGTCCAGTTACAACTTTGTGGGCTTATAACTTGGCTTCTGAATGTCCTAGAGAGGTCAGGTTTGTTTTAGTGTACTCCATTCAACAGCCCCTACAACCACAAATAGGAATGGAGTCATTAGCACTTATGGTTTGTAAATGGCACCCAGAATTATGTTGCACAAAGTACAATTTCACATCATTCTGGGTCCATTTGTGCGAAAACAAGGTCCAATCAGGCTGAATTGTTACAAGAAGGTAGAATCTATTGAGTTGTAAGTGATCTGAACGTTTCATGATGATCGCACATTCCTATAGGGGGTCAAACCATGTCCCAAAGGTCACCGGGCCTGGTGTCACTTTAAAGAAGTAGTCCAGTTACACATTTGTGGGCTTATAACTTGGCTTCTTAATGTCCTAGAGAGATCAGGTTTGTTTTAATGTTCTCCAACCAACAGCCCCTACAACCACAAAAAGGAATGGAGTCATTAGCACTTATGGTTTTTAAATGGCACCCAGAGTTATGTTGCACGAAGCACAATTTCACATCTTTCTGGGTCTATTTGTGTGAAAACAAGGTCCAATCAGGCTGAAACGTTACAGGAAGGTAGCATCTATTGAGTTGTAAGTGATCTGAACGTTTCCTAATGATAGCACTTTCCTAAGGGGGTCAAACCATGTCCCAAAGGTCACCGGGCCTGGTGTCACTTTAAAGAAGTAGTCCAGTTACACCTTTGTGGGCTTATAACTTGGCTTCTGAATGTCTTAGAGAGGTCAGGTTTGTTTCAGAGTACTCCAATCAACAGCCCCTACATCCACTAAAAGGAATGGAGTCATTAGCACTTATGGTTTGTAAATGGCACCCAGAATTATGTTGCACGAAGCACAATTTCACATCATTCTGGGTCCATTTGTGTGAAAACAAGGTCCAATCAGGCTGAAACGTTACAAGAAAGTAGAATCTATTGAGTTGTAAGTGATCTGAACGTTTCATGATGATCGCACATTCCTATAGGGGGTCAAACCATGTCCCAAAGGTCACCGGGCCTGGTGTCACTTTAAAGAAGTAGTCCAGTTACAACTTTGTGGGCTTATAACTTGGCTTCTGAATGTCCTAGAGAGGTCAGGTTTGTTTTAGTGTACTCCATTCAACAGCCCCTACAACCACAAATAGGAATGGAGTCATTAGCACTTATGGTTTGTAAATGGCACCCAGAATTATGTTGCACAAAGTACAATTTCACATCATTCTGGGTCCATTTGTGCGAAAACAAGGTCCAATCAGGCTGAATTGTTACAAGAAGGTAGAATCTATTGAGTTGTAAGTGATCTGAACGTTTCATGATGATCGCACATTCCTATAGGGGGTCAAACCATGTCCCAAAGGTCACCGGGCCTGGTGTCACTTTAAAGAAGTAGTCCAGTTACACATTTGTGGGCTTATAACTTGGCTTCTTAATGTCCTAGAGAGATCAGGTTTGTTTTAATGTACTCCAACCAACAGCCCCTACAACCACAAAAAGGAATGGAGTCATTAGCACTTATGGTTTTTAAATGGCACCCAGAGTTATGTTGCACGAAGCACAATTTCACATCTTTCTGGGTCTATTTGTGTGAAAACAAGGTCCAATCAGGCTGAAACGTTACAGGAAGGTAGAATATATTGAGTTGTAAGTGATCTGAACGTTTCCTAATGATAGCACTTTCCTAAGGGGGTCAAACCATGTCCCAAAGGTCACCGGATCTGGTGTCAATTTAAAGAAGTAGTCCAGTTACACATTTGTGGGCTTATAACTTGGCTTCTGAATGTCCTAGAGAGATCAGGTTTGTTTAAATGTACTCCAACCAACAGCCCCTCCAACCACAAAAAGGAATGGAGTCATTAGCACTTATGGTTTTTAAATGGCACCCAGAATTATGTTGCACGAAGCACAATTTCACATCATTCTGGGTCCATTTGTGTGAAAACAAGGTCCAATCAGGCTGAAACGTTACAAGAAAGTAGAATCTATTGAGTTGTAAGTGATCTGAACGTTTCATGATGATCGCACATTCCTAAGGGGGTCAAACCATGTCCCAAAGGTCACCGGGCCTGGTGTCACTTTAAAGAAGTAGTCCAGTTACACCTTTGTGGGCTAATAACTTGGCTTCTGAATGTCTTAGAGAGGTCAGGTTTGTTTCAGAGTACTCCAATCAACAGCCCCTACATCCACTAAAAGGAATGGAGTCATTAGCACTTATGGTTTGTAAATGGCACCCAGAATTATGTTGCACGAAGCACAATTTCACATCATTCTGGGTCCATTTGTGTGAAAACAAGGTCCAATCAGGCTGAAACGTTACAAGAAAGTAGAATCTATTGAGTTGTAAGTGATCTGAACGTTTCATGATGATCGCACATTCCTATAGGGGGTCAAACCATGTCCCAAAGGTCACCGGGCCTGGTGTCACTTTAAAGAAGTAGTCCAGTTACAACTTTGTGGGCTTATAACTTGGCTTCTGAATGTCCTAGAGAGGTCAGGTTTGTTTTAGTGTACTCCATTCAACAGCCCCTACAACCACAAATAGGAATGGAGTCATTAGCACTTATGGTTTGTAAATGGCACCCAGAATTATGTTGCACAAAGTACAATTTCACATCATTCTGGGTCCATTTGTGCGAAAACAAGGTCCAATCAGGCTGAATTGTTACAAGAAGGTAGAATCTATTGAGTTGTAAGTGATCTGAACGTTTCATGATGATCGCACATTCCTATAGGGGGTCAAACCATGTCCCAAAGGTCACCGGGCCTGGTGTCACTTTAAAGAAGTAGTCCAGTTACACATTTGTGGGCTTATAACTTGGCTTCTTAATGTCCTAGAGAGATCAGGTTTGTTTTAATGTACTCCAACCAACAGCCCCTACAACCACAAAAAGGAATGGAGTCATTAGCACTTATGGTTTTTAAATGGCACCCAGAGTTATGTTGCACGAAGCACAATTTCACATCTTTCTGGGTCTATTTGTGTGAAAACAAGGTCCAATCAGGCTGAAACGTTACAGGAAGGTAGAATCTATTGAGTTGTAAGTGATCTGAACGTTTCCTAATGATAGCACTTTCCTAAGGGGGTCAAACCATGTCCCAAAGGTCACCGGATCTGGTGTCAATTTAAAGAAGTAGTCCAGTTACACATTTGTGGGCTTATAACTTGGCTTCTGAATGTCCTAGAGAGATCAGGTTTGTTTAAATGTACTCCAACCAACAGCCCCTCCAACCACAAAAAGGAATGGAGTCATTAGCACTTATGGTTTTTAAATGGCACCCAGAATTATGTTGCACGAAGCACAATTTCACATCATTCTGGGTCCATTTGTGTGAAAACAAGGTCCAATCAGGCTGAAACGTTACAAGAAGGTAGAATCTATTGAGTTGTAAGTGATCTGAACGTTTCATGATGATCGCACATTCCTATAGGGGGTAAAACCATGTCCCAAAGGTCACCGGGCCTGGTGTCACTTTAAAGAAGTAGTTCAGTTACACCTTTGTGGGCTTATAACTTGGCTTCTGAATGTCCTAGAGAGGTCAAGTTTGTTTTAGAGTACTCCAATCCACAGCCCCCATTACCACTAAAAGGAATGGAGTCATTAGCACTTATGGTTTTTAAATGGCACCCAGAATTATGTTGCACGAAGCACAATTTCACGTCATTCTGGGTTCATTTGTGTGAAAACAAGGTCCAATCAGGCTGAAACGTTGCAAGAAGGTAGAATCTATTGAGTTGTAAGTGATCTGAACGTTTCATGATGATCGCTCATTCCTATAAGGGGTTAAACCATGTCCCAAAGGTCACCGGAACTGGTGTCACTTTAAAGAAGTAGTCCAGTAGCACATTTGTGGGCTTATAACTTGGCTTCTGAATGTCCTAGAGAGATCAGGTTTGTTTTAGTGTACTCCAATCAACAGCCCCTACAACCTCAAAAAGGATTGGCGTCATTAGCACTTATGGTTTTTAAATGGCACCCAGAATTATGTTGCACGAAGCACAATTTCACATCATTCTGGGTCCATTTGTGTGAAAACAAGGTCCAATCAGGCTGAAACGTTACAAGAAGGTAGAATCTATTGAGTTGTAAGTGATCTGAACGTTTCATGATGATCGCACATTCCTATAGGGGGTCAAACCATGTCCCAAAGGTCACCGGGCCTGGTGTCACTTTAAAGAAGTAGTCCAGTTACACCTTTGTGGGCTTATAACTTGGCTTCTGAATGTCCTAGAGAGGTCAGGTTTGTTTTAGAGTACTCCAATCCACAGCCCCCATTAACACTAAAAGGAATGGAGTCATTAGCACTTATGGTTTTTAAATGGCACCCAGAATTATGTTGCACGAAGCACGATTTCACATCATTCTGGGTCCATTTGTGTGAAAACAAGGTCCAATCAGGATGAAACGTCACAGAAAAGTAGAATCTATTGAGTTGTAAATGATTGCTGTGTTTAATTATGATAGCACATTCCTATAGGTGGTCAAACCATGTCCCAAAGGTCACCGGGCCTGGTGTCACTTCAAAGAAGTAGTCCAGTTACACATTTGTGGGCTTATAACATTTCTTCTGAATGTCCTAGAGAGGTCAGGTTTGTTTTAGTGCACTCCAATCAACAGCCCCTACAACCACAAAAAAGAATGGAGTCATTAGCACTTATGGTTTGTAAATGGCACCCAGAAGTATGTTGCACGAAGCACAATTTCGCATCATTCTGGGTCCATTTGTGTGAAAACAAGGTCCAATCAGGCTGAAACGTTACAGGAAGGTAGAATCTATTTAGTTGTAAGTGATCTGAACGTTTCATGATGATCGCACTTTCCTATAGGGGGTCAAACCATGTCCCAAAGGTCACCGGGCCTGGTGTCACTTTAAAGAAGTAGTCCAGTTACACCTATGTTGGCTTATAACTTGGCTTCTGAATGTCCTAGAGAGGTCAGGTTTGTTTTAGTGTACTCCAATCAACAGCCCCTACAACCACAAAAAGGAATGGAGTTATCAGCACTTACGGTTTGTAAATGGCACCCAGAATTATGTTGCACGAAGCACAAATTCACATCATTCTGGGTCCATTTGTGTGAAAACAAGGTCCAATCAGGCTGAAACGTTACAGGAAGGTAGAATCTATTGAGTTGTAAGTGATCTGAACGTTTCATGATGATCGCTCATTCCTATAGGGGGTCAAACCATGTCCCAAAGGTCACCGGGCCTGGTGTCACTTTAAAGAAGTAGTCCAGTTACACCTTTGTGGGCTTATAACTTGGCTTCTGAATGTCCTAGAGAGGTCAGGTTTGTTTTAGTGTACTCCAATCAACAGCCCCTACAACCACAAAAAGGAATGGAGTTATTAGCACTTATGGTTTGTAAATGGCACCCAGAATTATGTTGCACGAAGCACAAATTCACATCATTCTGGGTCCATTTGTGTGAAAACAAGGTCCAATCAGGCTGAAACATTACAGGAAGGTAGAATCTATTGAGTTGTAAGGTATCTTAACGTTTCATGATGATAGCACTTTCCTAAGGGGGTCAAACCATGTCCCAAAAGTCACCGGATCTGGTGTCAATTTAAAGAAGTAGTCCAGTTACACATTTGTGGGCTTATAACTCAACACTGGGTCTGACGGAGGGCCTCCAGGAGAGAGGCCCTAGCAAGACGCGCCCCGAGGAGCGTCTTGCCACATGTCACCTCTGGTTCTGACTGAGCGCCTCCAGGAGAGAGGCCCAAGCAAGACGCGCCCCGAGGAGCGTCTTGCCACATGTCAACACTGGGTCTGACTGAGCGCCTCCAGGAGAGAGGCCCAAGCAAGACTCGCCCCGAGGAGTGTCTTGCCACGTGTCAACACTGGGTCTGATTGAGGGCCTTCTGGAGAGAGGCCCAAGCAAGATGCGCCCCGAGGAGCGTCTTGCCACATGTCAACAATGGGTCTGACTGAGGGCCTCCAGGAGAGAGGCCCAAGCAAGACGCGCCCCGAGGAGCGTCAGGCCACATGTCACTACTCAGTCTGACTGAGCGCCTCCCGGAGAGAGGCCCAAGCAAGACGCGCCCCGAGGAACGTCTTGCCACGTGTCAACACTGGGTCTGATTGAGGGCCTTCTGGAGAGAGGCCCAAGCAAGATGCGCCCCGAGGAGCGTCTTGCCACATGTCAACAATGGGTCTGACTGAGGGCCTCCAGGAGAGAAGCCCAAGCAAGACGCGCCCCGAGGAGCTTCTTGCCACATGTAAGCACTCGGTCTGACTGAGCACCTCCAGGAGAGAGGCCAAAGCAAGATGCGCTCGGAGGAGTGTATTGCCACATGTCAACAATGGGTCTGACTGAGCGCCTCCAGGAGAGAGGCCCAAGCAAGACGTGCCCCAAGGAGCGTCTTGCCACGTGTCAACACTGGGTCTGATTGAGGGCCTTCTGGAGAGAGGCCCAAGCAAGATGCGCCCCGAGGAGCGTCTTGCCACATGTAAACAATGGGTCTGACTGAGGGCCTCCAGGAGAGAAGCCCAAGCAAGACGCGCCCCGAGGAGCGTCTTGCCACATGTCAACAATGGGTCTTACTGAGGGCCTCAAGGAGAGAAGCCCAAGCAAGACGCACCCCGAGGAGCTTCTTGCCACATGTCAGCAGTCGGTCTGACTGAGCGCCTCCAGGAGAGAGGCCAAAGCAAGACGCGCCCCGAGGAGCGTCTTGCCACGTGTCAACACTGGGTCTTATTGAGGGCCTTCTGGAGAGAGGCCCAAGCAAGACGCGGCCTGAGGAGCGTCTTGCCACATGTCAACAATGGGTCTGACTGAGGGCCTCCAGGAGAGAAGCCCAAGCAAGACACGCCCCGAGGAGCGTCTTGCAACATGTCAACAATGGGTCTTACTGAGGGCCTCCAGGAGAGAGGCCAAAGCAAGACGCGCCCCGAGGAGCGTCTTGACACATGTCAACACTGGGTCTGAGAGAGGGCCTCCTTAAGAGAGGCCCAAGCAAGACGCGCCCATAGGAGTGTCTTGCCACATGTCAAAACTGGGTCTGACTGAGCGCCTCCAGCAGAGAGGCCCAAGCAAGATGCGCCCCGAGGAGCGTCTTGCCACGTGTCAACACTGGGTCTGACTGAGCGCCTCCAGGAGAGAGGCCCAAGCAAGACGCGCCCCGAGGAGCGTCTTGCCACATGTCACCACTGGGTCTGACTGAGCGCCTCCAGGAGAGAGGCCAAAGCAAGACGCGCCCCGAGGAGCGTCTTGCCACGTGTCACCACTGGGTCTGACTGAGCGCCTCCAGGAGAGAGGCCCAAGCAAGACGCGCCCCGAGGAGCATCTTGCCACATGTCACTACTCGGTCTGACTGAGCGCCTCCAGGAGAGAGGCCCAAGCAAGACGCACCCAGAGGAGCATCTTGCCACATGTCAAAAAGGGGTCTGACTGAGGGCCTCCAGGAGAGAAGCCCAAGCAAGACGCGCCCCGAGGAGCGTCTTGCCAGATGTCAACAATGGGTCTAACTGAGCGCCTCCAGGAGAGAGGCCCAAGCAAGACGCGCCCCGAGGAGCGTCTTGCCACATGTCAACACTGGGTCTGACTGAGCGCCTCCAGGCGAGAGGCCCAAGCAAGAAGCGCCCCGAGGAGCGTCTTGCCACATGTCAACACTGGGTCTGACTGAGCGCCTCCAGGAGAGAGTCCCCAGCAAGACGCGCCCCGAGGAGTGTCTTGCCTTATGTAAGCACTCGGTCTGACTGAGCGCCTCCAGGAGAGAGGCCCAAGCAAGACGCGCCCCGAGGAGCGTCTTGCCACATGTCAACAATGGGTTTGACTGAGGGCCTCCAGGAGAGAAGCCCAATCAAGACGCGCCCCGAGGAGCGTCTTGCCACATGTCAACACTGGGTCTGACTGAGCGCCTCCAGGAGAGAGGCCCAAGCAAGACGCGCCCGGAGGAGCGTCTTGCCACATGTCATCACTGGGTCTGACAGAGGGCCTCCAGGAGAGAGGCCCCAGCAATACGCGCCCCGAGGAGCGTCTTGCCTTATGTCAGCACTCGGTCTGACTGAGCGCCTCCAGGAGAGAGGCCCAAGCAAGATGCGCCCGGAGGAGCATCTTGCCACATGTCAACACTGGGTCTGACAGAGGGCCTCCAGGAGAGAGGCCCAAGCAAGACGCGCCCCGAGGAGTGACTTGCCACATGTCAACACTGGGTCTGACTGAGCGCCTCCAGGAGAAAGGCCAAAGCAAGACACGCCCCGAGGAGCGTCTTGACACATGTCAACACTGGGTCTGACTGAGGGCCTCAATGAGAAAAGCCCAAGCAAGACGTGCCCCGAGGAGCGTCTTGCCACATGTCAACACTGGGTCTGACAGAGGGCCTCCAGGAGAGAGGCCCAAGCAATACGTGCCCCGAGGAGCGTCTTGCCACATGTCACCACTGGGTCTGACTGAGCGCCTCCAGGAGAGAGGCCCAAGTAAGACGCGCCCCGAGGAGCGTCTTGCCACATGTCAACACTGGGTCTGACTGAGCACCTCCAGGCGAGAGGCCCAAGCAAGAAGCTCCCCGAGGAGCGTCTTGCCAAATGTCAACACTGGGTCTGACTGAGCGCCTCCAGGAGAGAGGCCCAAGCAAGACGCGCCCCGAGGAGCGTCAGGCCACATGTCACTACTCAGTCTGACTGAGCGCCTCCAGGAGAGAGGCCCAAGCAAGACGCGCCCCGAGGAACGTCTTGCCACGTGTCAACACTGGGTCTGATTGAGGGCCTTCTGGAGAGAGGCCCAAGCAAGATGCGCCCCGAGGAGCGTCTTGCCACATGTCAACAATGGGTGTGACTGAGGGCCTCCAGGAGAGAAGCCCAAGCAAGACGCGCCCCGAGGAGCGTCTTGCCACATGTCAACAATGGGTCTTAATGATGGCCTCCAGGAGAGAAGCCCAAACAAGACGCACCCCGAGGAGCTTCTTGCCACATGTCAGCAGTCGGTCTGACTGAGCGCCTCCAGGAGAGAGGCCAAAGCAAGACGCGCCCCGAGGAGCGTCTTGCCACGTGTCAACACTGGGTGTTATTGAGGGCCTTCTGGAGAGAGGCCCAAGCAAGACGCGGCCTGAGGAGCGTCTTGCCACATGTCAACAATGGGTCTGACTGAGGGCCTCCAGTAGAGAAGCCCAAGCAAGACACGCCCCGAGGAGCGTCTTGCCACATGTCAACAATGGGTCTTACTGAGGGCCTCCAGGAGAGAGGCCAAAGCAAGACGCGCCCCGAGGAGCGTCTTGACACATGTCAACACTGGGTCTGACAGAGGGCCTCCATGAGAGAGGCCCAAGCAAGACGCGCCCCGATGAGTGTCTTGCCACATGTCAACACTGGGTCTGACTGAGCGCCTCCAGCAGAGAGGCCCAAGCAAGATGCGCCCCGAGGAGCGTCTTGCCACGTGTCAACACTGGGTCTGACTGAGCGCCTCCAGGAGAGAGGCCCAAGCAAGACGCGCCCCGAGGAGCGTCTTGCCACGTGTCACCACTGGGTCTGACTGAGCGCCTCCAGGAGAGAGGCCCAAGCAAGACGCGCCCCGAGGAGCGTCTTGCCACGTGTCACCACTGGGTCTGACTGAGCGCCTCCAGGAGAGAGGCCCAAGCAAGACGAGCCCCGAGGAGCGTCTTGCCACATGTCAACACTGGGTCTGACTGAGTGCCTCCATGAGAGAAGCCCCAGCAAGACGCGCCCCGATGAGCGTCTTGCCACATGTCAGCACTCGGTCTGACTGAGCGCCTCCAGGAGAGTGGCCCAAGCAAGACGCGCCCCGAGGAGCGTCTTGCCACATGTCAACAATGGGTCTGACTGAGGGCCTCCAGGAGAGAAGCCCAATCAAGACGCGCCCCGAGGAGCGTCTTGCCATATGTCAACACTGGGTCTGACTGAGCGCCTCCAGGAGAGAGGCCCAAGCAAGACGCGCCCGGAGGAGTGTCTTGCCACATGTCAACACTGGGTCTGACGGAGGGCCTCCAGGAGAGAGGCCCTAGCAAGACGCGCCCCGAGGAGCGTCTTGCCACATGTCACCTCTGGTTCTGACTGAGCGCCTCCAGGAGAGAGGCCCAAGAAAGACGCGCCCCGAGGAGCGTCTTGCCACATGTCAACACTGGGTCTGACTGAGCGCCTCCAGGAGAGAGGCCCAAGCAAGACTCGCCCCGAGGAGAGTCTTGCCACGTGTCAACACTGGGTCTGATTGAGGGCCTTCTGGAGAGAGGCCCAAGCAAGATGCGCCCCGAGGAGCGTCTTGCCACATGTCAACAATGGGTCTGACTGAGGGCCTCCAGGAGAGAGGCCCAAGCAAGACGCGCCCCGAGGAGCGTCAGGCCACATGTCACTACTCAGTCTGACTGAGCGCCTCCAGGAGAGAGGCCCAAGCAAGACGCGCCCCGAGGAACGTCTTGCCACGTGTCAACACTGGGTCTGATTTAGGGCCTTCTGGAGAGAGGCCCAAGCAAGATGCGCCCCGAGGAGCGTCTTGCCACATGTCAACAATGGGTCTGACTGAGGGCCTCCAGGAGAGAAGCCCAATCAAGATGCGCCCCGAGGAGCTTCTTGCCACATGTAAGCACTCGGTCTGACCGAGCACCTCCAGGAGAGAGGCCAAAGCAAGATGCGCTCGGAGGAGTGTATTGCCACATGTCAACAATGGGTCTGACTGAGCGCCTCCAGGAGAGAGGCCCAAGCAAGACGTGCCCCAAGGAGCGTCTTGCCACGTGTCAACACTGGGTCTGATTGAGGGCCTTCTGGAGAGAGGCCAAAGCAAGATGCGCCCCGAGGAGCGTCTTGCCACGTGTCAACACTGGGTCTTATTGAGGGCCTTCTGGAGAGAGGCCCAAGCAAGACGCGGCCTGAGGAGCGTCTTGCCACATGTCAACAATGGGTCTGACTGAGGGCCTCCAGGAGAGAAGCCCAAGCAAGACACGCCCCGAGGAGCCTCTTGCCACATGTCAACAATGGGTCTTACTGAGGGCCTCCAGGAGAGAGGCCAAAGCAAGACGCGCCCCGAAGAGCGTCTTGACACATGTCAACACTGGGTCTGACAGAGGGCCTCCTTGAGAGAGGCCCAAGCAAGACGCGCCCCGAGGAGTGTCTTGCCACATGTCAAAACTGGGTCTGACTGAGCGCCTCCAGCAGAGAGGCCCAAGCAAGATGCGCCCCGAGGAGCGTCTTGCCACGTGTCAACACTGGGTCTGACTGAGCGCCTCCAGGAGAGAGGGCCAAGCAAGACGCGCCCCGAGGAGCGTCTTGCCACATGTCACCACTGGGTCTGACTGAGCGCCTCCAGGAGAGAGGCCCAAGCAAGACGCGCCCCGAGGAGTGTCTTGCCACGTGTCACCACTGGGTCTGACTGAGCGCCTCCAGGAGAGAGGCCCAAGCAAGACGCGCCCCGAGGAGCATCTTGCCACATGTCACTACTCGGTCTGACTGAGCGCCTCCAGGAGAGAGGCCCAAGCAAGACGCACCCCGAGGAGCATCTTGCCACATGTCAAAAAGGGGTCTGACTGAGGGCCTCCAGGAGAGAAGCCCAAGCAAGACGCGCCCCGAGGAGCGTCTTGCCAGATGTCAACAATGGGTCTAACTGAGCGCCTCCAGGAGAGAGGCCCAAGCAAGACGCGCCCCGAGGAGCGTCTTGCCACATGTCAACACTGGGTCTGACTGAGCGCCTCCAGGCGAGAGGCCCAAGCAAGAAGCGCCCCGAGGAGCGTCTTGCCACATGTCAACACTGGGTCTGACTGAGCGCCTCCAGGAGAGAGGCCCAAGCAAGACGCGCCCCGAGGAGCGTCTTGCCACATGTCAGCACTGGGTCTGACTGAGCGCCTCCAGGAGAGAGTCCCCAGCAAGACGCGCCCCGAGGAGTGTCTTGCCTTATGTAAGCACTCGGTCTGACCTTGCGCCTCCAGGAGAGAGGCCCAAGCAAGACGCGCCCCGAGGAGCGTCTTGCCACATGTCAACAATGGGTTTGACTGAGGGCCTCCAGGAGAGAAGCCCAATCAAGACGCGCCCCGAGGAGCGTCTTGCCACATGTCAACACTGGGTCTGACTGAGCGCCTCCAGGAGAGAGGCCCAAGCAAGACGCGCCCGGAGGAGCGTCTTGCCACATGTCATCACTGGGTCTGACAGAGGGCCTCCAGGAGAGAGGCCCCAGCAATACGCGCCCCGAGGAGCGTCTTGCCTTATGTCAGCACTCGGTCTTACTGAGCGCCTCCAGGAGAGAGGCCCAAGCAAGATGCGCCCGGAGGAGCGTCTTGCCACATGTCAACACTGGGTCTGACAGAGGGCCTCCAGGAGAGAGGCCCAAGCAAGACGCGCCCCGAGGAGCGTCTTGCCACATGTCACCTCTGGTTCTGACTGAGCGCCTCCAGGAGAGAGGCCCAAGCAAGATGCGCCCCGAGGAGCGTCTTGCCACATGTCAACAATGGGTCTGACTGAGGGCCTCCAGGAGAGAAGCCCAAGCAAGACGCGGCCCGAGGAGCGTCTTGACACATGTCAACACTGGGTCTGACAGAGGGCCTCCAGGAGAGAGGCCCAAGCAAGACGCGCCCCGAGGAGTGTCTTGTCACATGTCACCACTGGGTCTGACTGAGCGCCTCCAGGAGAGAGGCCCAAGCAAGACGCGCCCCGAGGAGCGTCGGGCCACATGTCACTACTCAGTCTGACTGAGCGCCTCCAGGAGAGAGGCCCAAGCAAGACGCGCTCCGAGGAGCGTCTTGCCACATGTCAACAATGGGTCTGACTGAGGGCCTCCAGGAGAGAAGCCCAAGCAAGACGCGCCCCGAGGAGCGTCTTGCCACATGTCAACAATGGGTCTTACTGAGGGCCTCCAGGAGAAAAGCCCAAGCAAGACGCGCCCCGAGGAGCTTCTTGCCACATATCAGCACTCGGTCTGACTGAGCGCCTCCAGGAGAGAGGCCCATGCAAGACGCGCCCCGAGGAGCGTCTTGCCACGTGTCACCACTGGGTCTGAATGAGCGCCTCCAGGAGAGAAGCCCAAGCAAGACGAGCCCCGAGGAGCGTCTTGCCACGTGTCAACACTGGGTCTGACTGAGTGCCTCCATGAGAGAAGCCCAAGCAAGAAGCACCCCGAGGAGCATCTTGCCACATGTCACTACTCGGTCTGACTGAGCGCCTCCAGGAGAGAGGCCCAAGCAAGACGCACCCCGAGGAGCGTCTTGCCACATGTCAACAATGGGTCTGACTGAGGGCCTCCAGGAGAGAAGCCCAAGCAAGACGCGCCCCGAGGAGCGTCTTGCCACATGTCAACACTGGGTCTGACTGAGCGCCTCCAGGAGAGAGGCCCAAGCAAGACGCGCCCCGAGGAGCGTCTTGCCACATGTCAGCACTGGGTCTGACTGAGCGCCTCCAGGAGAGAGTCCCCAGCAAGACGCGCCCCGATGAGCGTCTTGCCTTATGTCAGCACTCGGTCTGACTGAGCGCCTCCAGGAGAGAGGCCCAAGCAAGACGGGCACCGAGGAGCGTCTTGCCACATGTCAGCACTCGGTCTGACTGAGCGCCTCCAGGAGAGAGGCCCAAGCAAGACGTGCCCCGAGGAGCGTCTTGACACTTGTCAACACTGGGTCTGACTGAGGGCCTCCAGGAGAGAAGCCCAAGCAAGACGCGCCCCGAGGAGTCTCTTGCCACATGTCAACACTGGGTCTGACAGAGGCCCTCCAGGAGAGAGGCCCACGCAACACGCGCCCCGAGGAGCGTCTTGCCATATGTCACTACTCAGTCTGACTGAGCGCCTCCAGGAGAGAGGCCCAAGCAAGACGCGCCCCGAGGAACGTCTTGCCACGTGTGAACACTGGGTCTGATTGAGGGCCTTCTGGAGAGAGGCCCAAGCAAGATGCGCCCCGAGGAGCGTCTTGCCACATGTCAACAATGGGTCTTACTGATGTTCTCCAGGAGAGAAGCCCAAACAAGACGCACCCCGAGGAGCTTCTTGCCACATGTCAGCAGTCGGTCTGAATGAGCGCCTCCAGGAGAGAGGCCAAAGCAAGACGCGCCCCGAGGAGCGTCTTGCCACGTGTCAACACTGGGTCTTATTGAGGGCCTTCTGGAGAGAGGCCCAAGCAAGACGCGGCCTGAGGAGCGTCTTGCCACATGTCAACAATGGGTCTGACTGAGGGCCTCCAGGAGAGAAGCCCAAGCAAGACGCGCCCCGAGGAGCGTCTTGCCACATGTCAACACTGGGTCTGACAGAGGGCCTCCAGGAGAGAGGCACAAGCAATACGCGCCCCGAGGAGCGTCTTGCCATACGTCACCACTGGGTCTGACTGAGCGCCTCCAGGAGAGAGGCCCAAGCAAGACGCGCCCCGAGGAGCGTCTTGCCACATGTCAGCACTCGGTCTGACTGAGCGCCTCCAGGACAAAAGCCCAAGCAAGACGCGCCCCGAGGAGTGTCTTGACACTTGTTAACACTGGGTCTGACTGAGTGCCTCCATGAGAGAAGCCCAAGCAAGACGCGCCCCGAGGAGTGTCTTGCCACATGTCAACACTGGGTCTGACAGAGGGCCTCCAGGAGAGAGGCCCAAGCAAGACGCGCACCGAGGAGCGTCTTGCCACATGTCAACACTGGGTCTGACTGAGCGCTTACAGGAGAGAGGCCCAAGCAAGAAGCGCCCCGAGGAGCGTCTTGCAACATGTCAACAATGGGTCTGACTGAGGGCCTCCAGGAGAGAGGCCCAAGCAAGACGCGCCCTGAGGAGCGTCTTGACACTTGTCAACACTGGGTCTGACTTAGGGCCTCCATGAGAGAGGCCCAAGCAAGACGCGCCCCGAGGAGCGTCTTGCCATATGTCAACACTGGGTCTGACAGAGGGCCTCCAGGAGAGAGGCCCAAGCAAGACGCGCCCCGAGGAGTGTCTTGCCACATGTCAACACTGGTCTGACTGAGCGCCTCCAGGACAGAGGCCCAAGCAAGACACGCCCCGAGGAGCGTCTTGACACATGTCAACACTGGGTCTGACTGAGGGCCTCAATGAGAGAAGCCCAAGCAAGACGCGCCCCGAGGAGCGTCTTGCCACATGTCACCACTGGGTCTGACAGAGGGCCTCCAGGAGAGAGGCCCAAGCAATACGTGCCCCGAGGAGCGTCTTGCCACATGTCACCACTGGGTCTGACTGAGCGCCTCCAGGAGAGAGGCCCAAGTAAGTCGCGCCCCGAGGAGCGTCTTGCCACATGTCACCACTGGGTCTGACTGAGCGCCTCCAGGAGAGAGGCCCAAGCAAGAAGCGCCCCGAGGAGCGTCTTGCCACATGTCAACAATGGGTCTGACTGAGTGCCTCCAGGAGAGAGGCCCAAGCAAGACGCGCCCCGAGGAGCGTCTTGACACTTGTCAACACTGGGTCTGACTGAGGGCCTCCATGAGAGAGGCCCAGGCAAGACGCGCCCCGAGGAGTGTCTTGCCACATGTCAACACTGGGTCTGACAGAGGGCCTCCAGGAGAGAGGCCCAAGCAAGACGCGCCCCGAGGAGTGTCTTGCCACATGTCATCACTGGGTCTGACTGAGCCCCTCCAGGAGAGAGGCCCAAGCAAGAAGCGCCCCGAGGAGCGTCTTGCCACATGTCAACAATGGGTCTGACTGAGGGCCTCCAGGAGAGAGGCCCAAGCAAGACGTGCCCCGAGGAGTGTCTTGACACTTGTGAACACTGGGTCTTACTGAGGGCCTCCATGAGAGAAGCCCAAGCAAGACGCGCCCCGAGGAGTGTCTTGCCACATGTCAACACTGGGTCTGACAGAGGGCCTCCAGGAGAGAGGCCCAAGCAATACGCGCCCCGAGGAGCGTCTTGCCACATGTCACCACTGGGTCTGACTGAGCGCCTCCAGGAGAGAGGCCCAAGTAAGACGCGCCCCGAGGAGCGTCTTGCCACATGTCACCACTGGGTCTGACTGAGCGCCTCCAGGAGAGAGGCCCAAGCAAGAAGCGCCCCGAGGAGCGTCTTGCCACATGTCAACAATGGGTCTGACTGAGTGCCTCCAGGAGAGAGGCCCAAGCAAGACGCGCCCCGAGGAGCGTCTTGACACTTGTCAACACTGGGTCTGACTGAGGGCCTCCATGAGAGAGGCCCAGGCAAGACGCGCCCCGAGGAGTGTCTTGCCACATGTCAACACTGGGTCTGACAGAGGGCCTCCAGGAGAGAGGCCCAAGCAAGACGCGCCCCGAGGAGTGTCTTGCCACATGTCATCACTGGGTCTGACTGAGCCCCTCCAGGAGAGAGGCCCAAGCAAGAAGCGCCCCGAGGAGCGTCTTGCCACATGTCAACAATGGGTCTGACTGAGGGCCTCCAGGAGAGAGGCCCAAGCAAGACGTGCCCCGAGGAGTGTCTTGACACTTGTGAACACTGGGTCTGACTGAGGGCCTCCATGAGAGAAGCCCAAGCAAGACGCGCCCCGAGGAGTGTCTTGCCACATGTCAACACTGGGTCTGACAGAGGGCCTCCAGGAGAGAGGCCCAAGCAATACGCGCCCCGAGGATCGTCTTGCCATACGTCACCACTGGGTCTGACTGAGCGCCTCCAGGAGAGAGGCCCAAGCAAGACGCGCCCCGAGGAGCGTCTTGCCACATGTCACCACTGGGTCTGACTGAGAGCCTCCAGGAGAGAGGCCCAAGCAAGACGCGCTCCGAGGAGCGTCTTGCCACATGTCAACACTGGGTCTGACTGAGCGCCTCCAGGAGAGAGGCCCAAGTAAGACGCGCCCCGAGGAGCGTCTTGCCACATGTCAACACTGGGTCTGACTGAGCGCCTCCAGGAGAGAGGCCCAAGCAAGACGCGCCCCGAGGAGCGTCTTGCCACATGTCAACACTGGTTCTGACTGATCGCCTCCAGGAGAGTGGCCCAAGCAAGATGTGCCCCGAGGAGCGTCTTGCCACATGTCAACACTGGGTCTGACTGAGCGCCTCCAGGAGATGGCCCAAGGAAGAAGCGCCCCAAGGAGAGTCTTGCCACAGGTCAACACTGGGTCTGACTGAGCGCCTCCAGGAGAGAGGCCCAAGCAAGAAGCGCCCCGAGGAGCGTCTTGCCACATGTCAACAATGGGTCTGACTGAGGGCCTCCAGGAGAGAAGCCAAAGCAAGACGCGCCCCGAGGAGCGTCTTGCCACATGTTAACAATGGGTCTGACTGAGCGCCTCCAGGAGAGAGGCCCAAGCAAGACGCGCCCCGAGGAGTGTCTTGACACTTGTCAACACTGGGTCTGACAGAGGGCCTCCAGGAGAGAGGCCCAAGCAATACGTGCCCCGAGGAGCGTCTTGCCATACGTCACCACTGGGTCTGACTGAGCGCCTCCAGGAGAGAGGCCCAAGCAACACGCGCCCCGAGGAGCGTCTTGCCACATGTCAGCACTCGGTCTGACTGAGCGCCTCCAGTAGAGAGAGCCAAGCAAGACGCGCCCCTAGGAGCGTCTTGCCACATGTCAACACTGGGTCTGACAGAGGGCCTCCAGGAGAGAGGCCCAAGCAAGACGCGCCCCGAGGAGTGTCTTGCCACATGTCAACACTGGGTCTGACTGAGCGCCTCCAGGAGAGAGGCCCAAGCAAGACGCGCACCGAGGAGCGTCTTGCCACATGTCAACACTGGATCTGACTGAGCGCCTCCAGGAGAGAGGCCCAAGCAAGACGCGCACCGAGGAGCGTCTTGCCACATGTCAGCACTTGGTCTGACTGAGCGCCTCCAGGAGAGAGGCCCAAGCAAGACGCGCCCCTAGGAGCGTCTTGCCACATGTCAACACTGGGTCTGACAGAGGGCCTCCAGGAGAGAGGCCCAAGCAAGACGTGCCCCGAGGAGCGTCTTGCCACATGTCAACACTGGGTCTGACTGAGCGCCTCCAGGAGAGAGGCCCAAGCAATAAGCGCCCCGAGGAGCGTCTTGCCACATTTCAACAATGGGTCTGACTGAGGGCAAGACGCGCCCTGAGGAGCGTCTTGACACTTGTCAACACTGGGTCTGACTGAGGGCCTCCATGAGAGAGGCCCAAGCAAGACGTGCCCCGAGGAGCGTCTTGCCACATGTCAACACTGGGTCTGACAGAGGGCCTCCAGGAGAGAGACCCAAGCAAGACGTGCCCCGAGGAGTGTCTTGCCACATGTCGACACTGGGTCTGACTGAGCGCCTCCAGGAGAGAGGCCCAAGCAAGACACGCCCCGAGGAGCGTCTTGACACATGTCAACACTGGGTCTGACTGAGGGCCTCAATGAGAGAAGCCCAAGCAAGACGCGCCCCGAGGAGCGTCTTGCCACATGTCAACACTGGGTCTGACAGAGGGCCTCCAGGAGAGAGGCCCAAGCAATACGTGCCCCGAGGAGCGTCTTGCCACATGTCACCACTGGGTCTGACTGAGCGCCTCCAGGAGAGAGGCCCAAGCAAGACACGCCCCGAGGAGCGTCTTGACACATGTCAACACTGGGTCTGACTGAGGGCCTCAATGAGAGAAGCCCAAGCAAGACGCGCCCCGAGGAGCGTCTTGCCACATGTCAACACTGGGTCTGACAGAGGGCCTCCAGGAGAGAGGCCCAAGCAATACGTGCCCCGAGGAGCGTCTTGCCACATGTCACCACTGGGTCTGACTGAGCGCCTCCAGGAGAGAGGCCCAAGTAAGACGCGCCCCGAGGAGCGTCTTGCCACATGTCACCACTGGGTCTGACTGAGCGCCTCCAGGAGAGAGGCCCAAGCAAGAAGCGCCCCGAGGAGCGTCTTGCCACATGTCAACACTGGGTCTGACTGAGCGCCTCCAGGAGAGAGGCCCAAGCAAGACGTGCCCCGAGGAGCGTCTTGCCACATGTCAACACTGGGTCTGACTGAGCGCCTCCAGGAGAGAGGCCCAAGCAAGAAGCGCCCCGAGGAGCGTCTTGCCTCTTGTCAACAATGGGTCTGACTGAGGGCCTCCAGGAGAGAAGCCCAAGCAAGACGCGCCCAGAGGAGTGTCTTGCCACATGTCAACAATGGGTCTGACTGAGTGCCTCCAGGAGAGAGGCCCAAGCAAGACGCGCCCCGAGGAGCGTCTTGACACTTGTCAACACTGGGTCTGACTGAGGGCCTCCATGAGAGAGGCCCAAGCAAGACGCGCCCCGAGGAGTGTCTTGCCACATGTCATCACTGGGTCTGACTTAGCCCCTCCAGGAGAGAGGCCCAAGCAAGAAACGCCCCGAGGAGCGTCTTGCCACATGTCAACAATGGGTCTGACTGAGGGCCTCCAGGAGAGAGGCCCAAGCAAGACGCGCCCCGAGGAGTGTCTTGACACTTGTCAACACTGGGTCTGACTGAGGGCCTCCATGAGAGAAGCCCAAGCAAGACGCGCCCCGAGGAGTGTCTTGCCACATGTCAACACTGGGTCTGACAGAGGGCCTCCAGGAGAGAGGCCCAAGCAATACGCGCCCCGAGGAGCGTCTTGCCATACGTCACCACTGGGTCTGACTGAGCGCCTCCAGGAGAGAGGCCCAAGCAAGACGCGCCCCGAGGAGCGTCTTGCCACATGTCAGCACTCGGTCTGACTGAGCGCCTCCAGGAGAGAGAGCCAAGCAAGACGCGCCCCTAGGAGCGTCTTGCCACATGTCAACACTGGGTCTGACAGAGGGCCTCCAGGAGAGAGGCCCAAGCAAGACGCGCCCCGAGGAGTGTCTTGCCACATGTCAACACTGGGTCTGACTGAGCGCCTCCAGGAGAGAGGCCCAAGCAAGATGCGCACCGAGGAGCGTCTTGCCAAATGTCAACACTGGGTCTGACTGAGCGCCTCCAGGAGAGAGGCCCAAGCAAGACGCGCACCGAGGAGCGTCTTGCCACATGTCAGCACTTGGTCTGACTGAGCGCCTCCAGGAGAGAGGCCCAAGCAAGACGCGCCCCGAGGAGTGTCTTGCCACATGTCAACACTGGGTCTGACTGAGCGCCTCCAGGACAGAGGCCCAAGCAAGACGCGCACCGAGGAGTGTCTTGCCACATGTCAACACTGGGTCTGACTGAGCGCCTCCAGAAGAGAGGCCCAAGCAAGACGCGCACCGAGGAGCGTCTTGCCACATGTCAGCACTTGGTCTGACTGAGCGCCTCCAGGAGAGAGGCCCAAGCAAGACGCGCCCCTAGGAGCGTCTTGCCACATGTCAACACTGGGTCTGACAGAGGGCCTCCAGGAGAGAGGCCCAAGCAAGACGCGCCCCGAGGAGCGTCTTGCCACATGTCAACACTGGGTCTGACTGAGCGCCTCCAGGAGAGAGGCCCAAGCAAGACGTGCCCCGAGGAGCGTCTTGCCACATGTCAACACTGGGTCTGACTGAGCGCCTCCAGGAGAGAGGCCCAAGCAAGACGCGCCCCGAGGAGCGTCTTGCCACATGTCAGCACTCGGTCTGACTGAGCGCCTCCAGGAGAGAGGCCCAAGCAAGACGCGCCCCGAGGAGTGTCTTGACACTTGTTAACACTGGGTCTGACTGAGGGTCTCCATGAGAGAAGCCCAAGCAAGACGCGCCCCGAGGAGTGTCTTGCCACATGTCAACACTGGGTCTGACTGAGCGCCTCCAGGAGAGAGGCCCAAGCAAGACGCGCACCGAGGAGCGTCTTGCCACATGTCAACACTGGGTCTGACTGAGCGCTTCCAGGAGAGAGGCCCAGGCAAGAAGCGCCCCGAGGAGTGTCTTGCCACATGTCAACACTGGGTCTGACAGAGGGCCTCCAGGAGAGAGGCCCAAGCAAGACGCGCCCCGAGGAGTGTCTTGCCACATGTCAACACTGGGTCTGACTGAGCGCCTCCAGGAGAGAGGCCCAAGCAAGACGCGCCCCGAGGAGCGTCTTGCCACATGTCACCACTGGGTCTGACTGAGAGCCTCCAGGAGAGAGGCCCAAGCAAGACGCGCCCCGAGGAGCGTCTTGCCAAATGTCAACACTGGGTCTGACTGAGCGCCTCCAGGAGAGAGGCCCAAGTAAGACGCGCCCCGAGGAGCGTCTTGCCACATGTCAACACTGGGTCTGACTGAGCGCCTCCAGGAGAGAGGCCCAAGCAAGACGCGCCCCGAGGAGCGTCTTGCCACATGTCAACACTGGGTCTGACTGAGCGCCTCCAGGAGAGAGGCCCAAGCAAGATGTGCCCCGAGGAGCGTCTTGCCACATGTTCACACTGGGTCTGACTGAGCGCCTCCAGGTGATGGCCCAAGCAAGAAGCGCCCCGAGGAGAGTCTTGCCACATGTCAACACTGGGTCTGACTGAGCGCCTCCAGGAGAGAGGCCCAAGCAAGAAGCGCCCCGAGGAGCGTCTTGCCACATGTCAACAATGGGTCTGACTGAGGACCTCCAGGAGAGAAGCCAAAGCAAGACACGCCCCGAGGAGCGTCTTGCCACATGTCAACAATGGGTCTGACAGAGCGCCTCCAGGAGAGAGGCCCAAGCAAGACGCGCCCCGAGGAGTGTCTTGACACTTGTTAACACTGGGTCTGACTGAGGGCCTCCATGAGAGAAGCCCAAGCAAGACGCGCCCCGAGGAGTGTCTTGCCACATGTCAACACTGGGTCTGACAGAGGGCCTCCAGGAGAGAGGCACAAGCAATACGCGCCCCGAGGAGCGTCTTGCCATACATCACCACTGGGTCTGACTGAGCGCCTCCAGGAGAGAGGCCCAAGCAAGACGCGCCCCGAGGAGCGTCTTGCCACATGTCAGCACTCGGTCTGTCTGAGCGCCTCCAGGAGAAAAGCCCAAGCAAGACGCGCCCCGAGGAGTGTCTTGACACTTGTTAACACTGGGTCTGACTGAGGGCCTCCATGAGAGAAGCCCAAGCAAGACGCGCCCCGAGGAGTGTCTTGCCACATGTCAACACTGGGTCTGACAGAGGGCCTCCAGGAGAGAGGCCCAATCAAGACGCGCCCCGAGGAGTGTCTTGCCACATGTCAACACTGGGTCTGACTGAGCGCCTCCAGGAGAGAGGCCCAAGCAAGACGCGCACCGAGGAGCGTCTTGCCACATGTCAACACTGGGTCTGACTGAGCGCTTACAGGAGAGAGGCCCAAGCAAGAAGCGCCCCGAGGAGCGTCTTGCAACATGTCAACAATGGGTCTGACTGAGGGCCTCCAGGAGAGAGGCCCAAGCAAGACGCGCCCTGAGGAGCGTCTTGACACTTGTCAACACTGGGTCTGACTGAGGGCCTCCATGAGAGAGGCCCAAGCAAGACGCGCCCCGAGGAGCGTCTTGCCATATGTCAACACTGGGTCTGACAGAGGGCCTCCAGGAGAGAGGCCCAAGCAAGACGCGCCCCGAGGAGTGTCTTGCCACATGTCAACACTGGTCTGACTGAGCGCCTCCAGGACAGAGGCCCAAGCAAGACACGCCCCGAGGAGCGTCTTGACACATGTCAACACTGGGTCTGACAGAGGGCCTCCAGGAGAGAGGCACAAGCAATACGCGCCCCGAGGAGCGTCTTGCCATACATCACCACTGGGTCTGACTGAGCGCCTCCAGGAGAGAGGCCCAAGCAAGACGCGCCCCGAGGAGCGTCTTGCCACATGTCAGCACTCGGTCTGTCTGAGCGCCTCCAGGAGAAAAGCCCAAGCAAGACGCGCCCCGAGGAGTGTCTTGACACTTGTTAACACTGGGTCTGACTGAGGGCCTCCATGAGAGAAGCCCAAGCAAGACGCGCCCCGAGGAGTGTCTTGCCACATGTCAACACTGGGTCTGACAGAGGGCCTCCAGGAGAGAGGCCCAATCAAGACGCGCCCCGAGGAGTGTCTTGCCACATGTCAACACTGGGTCTGACTGAGCGCCTCCAGGAGAGAGGCCCAAGCAAGACGCGCACCGAGGAGCGTCTTGCCACATGTCAACACTGGGTCTGACTGAGCGCTTACAGGAGAGAGGCCCAAGCAAGAAGCGCCCCGAGGAGCGTCTTGCAACATGTCAACAATGGGTCTGACTGAAGGCCTCCAGGAGAGAGGCCCAAGCAAGACGCGCCCTGAGGAGCGTCTTGACACTTGTCAACACTGGGTCTGACTGAGGGCCTCCATGAGAGAGGCCCAAGCAAGACGCGCCCCGAGGAGCGTCTTGCCATATGTCAACACTGGGTCTGACAGAGGGCCTCCAGGAGAGAGGCCCAAGCAAGACGCGCCCCGAGGAGTGTCTTGCCACATGTCAACACTGGTCTGACTGAGCGCCTCCAGGACAGAGGCCCAAGCAAGACACGCCCCGAGGAGCGTCTTGACACATGTCAACACTGGGTCTGACTGAGGGCCTCAATGAGAGAAGCCCAAGCAAGACGCGCCCCGAGGAGCGTCTTGCCACATGTCACCACTGGGTCTGACAGAGGGCCTCCAGGAGAGAGGCCCAAGCAATACGTGCCCCGAGGAGCGTCTTGCCACATGTCACCACTGGGTCTGACTGAGCGCCTCCAGGAGAGAGGCCCAAGTAAGACGCGCCCCGAGGAGCGTCTTGCCACATATCACCACTGGGTCTGACTGAGCGCCTCCAGGAGAGAGGCCCAAGCAAGAAGCGCCCCGAGGAGCGTCTTGCCACATGTCAACAATGGGTCTGACTGAGTGCCTCCAGGAGAGAGGCCCAAGCAAGACGCGCCCCGAGGAGCGTCTTGACACTTGTCAACACTGGGTCTGACTGAGGGCCTCCATGAGAGAGGCCCAGGCAAGACGCGCCCCGAGGAGTGTCTTGCCACATGTCAACACTGGGTCTGACAGAGGGCCTCCAGGAGAGAGGCCCAAGCAAGACGTGCCCCGAGGAGTGTCTTGCCACATGTCATCACTGGGTCTGACTGAGCCCCTCCAGGAGAGAGGCCCAAGCAAGAAGCGCCCCGAGGAGCGTCTTGCCACATGTCAACAATGGGTCTGACTGAGGGCCTCCAGGAGAGAGGCCCAAGCAAGACGTGCCCCGAGGAGTGTCTTGACACTTGTGAACACTGGGTCTGACTGAGGGCCTCCATGAGAGAAGCCCAAGCAAGACGCACCCCGAGGAGTGTCTTGCCACATGTCAACACTGGGTCTGACAGAGGGCCTCCAGGAGAGAGGCCCAAGCAATACGCGCCCCGAGGAGCGTCTTGCCATACGTCACCACTGGGTCTGACTGAGCGCCTCCAGGAGAGAGGCCCAAGCAAGACGCGCCCCGAGGAGCGTCTTGCCACATGTCAGCACTCGGTCTGACTGAGCGCCTCCAGGAGAGAGAGCCAAGCAAGACGCGCCCCGAGGAGTGTCTTGCCACATGTCAACACTGGGTCTGACAGAGGGCCTCCAGGAGAGAGGCACAAGCAATACGCGCCCCGAGGAGCGTCTTGCCATACATCACCACTGGGTCTGACTGAGCGCCTCCAGGAGAGAGGCCCAAGCAAGACGCGCCCCGAGGAGCGTCTTGCCACATGTCAGCACTCGGTCTGACTGAGCGCCTCCAGGAGAAAAGCCCAAGCAAGACGCGCCCCGAGGAGTGTCTTGACACTTGTTAACACTGGGTCTGACTGAGGGCCTCCATGAGAGAAGCCCAAGCAAGAGGCGCCCCGAGGAGTGTCTTGCCACATGTCAACACTGGGTCTGACAGAGGGCCTCCAGGAGAGAGGCCCAATCAAGACGCGCCCCGAGGAGTGTCTTGCCACATGTCAACACTGGGTCTGACTGAGCGCCTCCAGGAGAGAGGCCCAAGCAAGACGCGCACCGAGGAGCGTCTTGCCACATGTCAACACTGGGTCTGACTGAGCGCTTACAGGAGAGAGGCCCAAGCAAGAAGCGCCCCGAGGAGCGTCTTGCAACATGTCAACAATGGGTCTGACTGAGGGCCTCCAGGAGAGAGGCCCAAGCAAGACGCGCCCTGAGGAGCGTCTTGACACTTGTCAACACTGGGTCTGACTGAGGGCCTCCATGAGAGAGGCCCAAGCAAGACGCGCCCCGAGGAGCGTCTTGCCATATGTCAACACTGGGTCTGACAGAGGGCCTCCAGGAGAGAGGCCCAAGCAAGACGCGCCCCGAGGAGTGTCTTGCCACATGTCAACACTGGTCTGACTGAGCGCCTCCAGGACAGAGGCCCAAGCAAGACACGCCCCGAGGAGCGTCTTGACACATGTCAACACTGGGTCTGACTGAGGGCCTCAAAGAGAGAAGCCCAAGCAAGACGCGCCCCGAGGAGCGTCTTGCCACATGTCACCACTGGGTCTGACAGAGGGCCTCCAGGAGAGAGGCCCAAGCAATACGTGCCCCGAGGAGCGTCTTGCTACATGTCACCACTGGGTCTGACTGAGCGCCTCCAGGAGAGAGGCCCAAGTAAGACGCGCCCCGAGGAGCGTCTTGCCACATGTCACCACTGGGTCTGACTGAGCGCCTCCAGGAGAGAGGCCCAAGCAAGAAGCGCCCCAAGGAGCGTCTTGCCACATGTCAACAATGGGTCTGACTGAGTGCCTCCAGGAGAGAGGCCCAAGCAAGACGCGCCCCGAGGAGCGTCTTGACACTTGTCAACACTGGGTCTGACTGAGGGCCTCCATGAGAGAGGCTCAGGCAAGACGCGCCCCGAGGAGTGTCTTGCCACATGTCAACACTGGGTCTGACTGAGCGCCTCCAGGAGAGAGACCCAAGTAAGACGCGCCCCGAGGAGCGTCTTGCCACATGTCAACACTGGGTCTGACTGAGCGCCTCCAGGAGAGAGGCCCAAGCAAGACGCGCCCCGAGGAGCGTCTTGCCACATGTCAACACTGGGTCTGACTGAGCGCCTCCAGGAGAGTGGCCCAAGCAAGATGTGCCCCGAGGAGCGTCTTGCCACATGTCAACACTGGGTCTGACTGAGCGCCTCCAGGAGATGGCCCAAGGAAGAAGCGCCCCAAGGAGAGTCTTGCCACAGGTCAACACTGGGTCTGACTGAGCGCCTCCAGGAGAGAGGCCCAAGCAAGAAGCGCCCCGAGGAGCGTCTTGCCACATGTCAACAATGGGTCTGACTGAGGGCCTCCAGGAGAGAAGCCAAAGCAAGACGCGCCCCGAGGAGCGTCTTGCCACATGTTAACAATGGGTCTGACTGAGCGCCTCCAGGAGAGAGGCCCAAGCAAGACGCGCCCCGAGGAGTGTCTTGACACTTGTCAACACTGGGTCTGACAGAGGGCCTCCAGGAGAGAGGCCCAAGCAATACGCGCCCCGAGGAGCGTCTTGCCATACGTCACCACTGGGTCTGACTGTGCGCCTCCAGGAGAGAGGCCCAAGCAAGACGCGCCCCGAGGAGCGTCTTGCCACATGTCAGCACTCGGTCTGACTGAGCGCCTCCAGTAGAGAGAGCCAAGCAAGACGCGCCCCTAGGAGCGTCTTGCCACATGTCAACACTGGGTCTGACAGAGGGCCTCCAGGAGAGAGGCCCAAGCAAGACGCGCCCCGAGGAGTGTCTTGCCACATGTCAACACTGGGTCTGACTGAGCGCCTCCAGGAGAGAGGCCCAAGCAAGACGCGCACCGAGGAGCGTCTTGCCACATGTCAACACTGGATCTGACTGAGCGCCTCCAGGAGAGAGGCCCAAGCAAGACGCGCACCGAGGAGCGTCTTGCCACATGTCAGCACTTGGTCTGACTGAGCGCCTCCAGGAGAGAGGCCCAAGCAAGACGCGCCCCTAGGAGCGTCTTGCCACATGTCAACACTGGGTCTGACAGAGGGCCTCCAGGAGAGAGGCCCAAGCAAGACGTGCCCCGAGGAGCGTCTTGCCACATGTCAACACTGGGTCTGACTGAGCGCCTCCAGGAGAGAGGCCCAAGCAATAAGCGCCCCGAGGAGCGTCTTGCCACATTTCAACAATGGGTCTGACTGAGGGCAAGACGCGCCCTGAGGAGCGTCTTGACACTTGTCAACACTGGGTCTGACTGAGGGCCTCCATGAGAGAGGCCCAAGCAAGACGCGCCCCGAGGAGCGTCTTGCCACATGTCAACACTGGGTCTGACAGAGGTCCTCCAGGAGAGAGACCCAAGCAAGACGTGCCCCGAGGAGTGTCTTACCACATGTCGACACTGGGTCTGACTGAGCGCCTCCAGGAGAGAGGCCCAAGCAAGACACGCCCCGAGGAGCGTCTTGACACATGTCAACACTGGGTCTGACTGAGGGCCTCAATGAGAGAAGCCAAAGCAAGACGCGCCCCGATGAGCGTCTTGCCACATGTCAACACTGGGTCTGACAGAGGGCCTCCAGGAGAGAGGCCCAAGCAATACGTGCCCCGAGGAGCGTCTTGCCACATGTCACCACTGGGTCTGACTGAGCGCCTCCAGGAGAGAGGCCCAAGCAAGACACGCCCCGAGGAGCGTCTTGACACATGTCAACACTGGGTCTGACTGAGGGCCTCAATGAGAGAAGCCCAAGCAAGACGCGCCCCGAGGAGCGTCTTGCCACATGTCAACACTGGGTCTGACAGAGGGCCTCCAGGAGAGAGGCCCAAGCAATACGTGCCCCGAGGAGCGTCTTGCCACATGTCACCACTGGGTCTGACTGAGCGCCTCCAGGAGAGAGGCCCAAGTAAGACGCGCCCCGAGGAGCGTCTTGCCACATGTCACCACTGGGTCTGACTGAGCGCCTCCAGGAGAGAGGCCCAAGCAAGAAGCGCCCCGAGGAGCGTCTTGCCACATGTCAACACTGGGTCTGACTGAGCGCCTCCAGGAGAGAGGCCCAAGCAAGACGTGCCCCGAGGAGCGTCTTGCCACATGTCAACACTGGGTCTGACTGAGCGCCTCCAGGAGAGAGGCCCAAGCAAGAAGCGCCCCGAGGAGCGTCTTGCCTCTTGTCAACAATGGGTCTGACTGAGGGCCTCCAGGAGAGAAGCCCAAGCAAGACGCGCCCAGAGGAGTGTCTTGCCACATGTCAACAATGGGTCTGACTGAGTGCCTCCAGGAGAGAGGCCCAAGCAAGACGCGCCCCGAGGAGCGTCTTGACACTTGTCAACACTGGGTCTGACTGAGGGCCTCCATGAGAGAGGCCCAAGCAAGATGCGCCCCGAGGAGTGTCTTGCCACATGTCATCACTGGGTCTGACTGAGCCCCTCCAGGAGAGAGGCCCAAGCAAGAAGCGCCCCGAGGAGCGTCTTGCCACATGTCAACAATGGGTCTGACTGAGGGCCTCCAGGAGAGAGGCCCAAGCAAGACGCGCCCCGAGGAGTGTCTTGACACTTGTCAACACTGGGTCTGACTGAGGGCCTCCATGAGAGAAGCCCAAGCAAGACGCGCCCCGAGGAGTGTCTTGCCACATGTCAACACTGGGTCTGACAGAGGGCCTCCAGGAGAGAGGCCCAAGCAATACGCGCCCCGAGGAGCGTCTTGCCATACGTCACCACTGGGTCTGACTGAGCGCCTCCAGGAGAGAGGCCCAAGCAAGACGCGCCCCGAGGAGTGTCTTGCCACATGTCAACACTGGGTCTGACTGAGCGCCTCCAGGACAGAGGCCCAAGCAAGACACGCCCCGAGGAGCGTCTTGACACATGTCAACACTGGGTCTGACTGAGGGCCTCAATGAGAGAAGCCCAAGCAAGACGCGCCCCGAGGAGCGTCTTGCCACATGTCACCACTGGGTCTGACAGAGGGCCTCCAGGAGAGAGGCCCAAGCAATACGTGCCCCCAGGAGCGTCTTGCCACATGTCACCACTGGGTCTGACTGAGCGCCTCCAGGAGAGAGGCCCAAGTAAGACGCGCCCCGAGGAGCGTCTTGCCACATGTCATCACTGGGTCTGACTGAGCGCCTCCAGGAGAGAGGCCCAAGCAAGAAGCGCCCCGAGGAGCGTCTTGCCACATGTCAACAATGGGTCTGACTGAGTGCCTCCAGGAGAGAGGCCCAAGCAAGACGCGCCCCGAGGAGCGTCTTGACACTTGTCAACACTGGGTCTGACTGAGGGCCTCCATGAGAGAGGCCCAAGCAAGACGCGCCCCGAGGAGTGTCTTGCCACATGTCAACACTGGGTCTGACAGAGGGCCTCCAGGAGAGAGGCCCAAGCAAGACGCGCCCCGAGGAGTGTCTTGCCACATGTCATCACTGGGTCTGACTGAGCCCCTCCAGGAGAGAGGCCCAAGCAAGAAGCGCCCCGAGGAGCGTCTTGCCACATGTCAACAATGGGTCTGACTGAGGGCCTCCAGGAGAGAGGCCCAAGCAAGACGTGCCCCGAGGAGTGTCTTGACACTTGTGAACACTGGGTCTGACTGAGGGCCTCCATGAGAGAAGCCCAAGCAAGACGCGCCCCGAGGAGTGTCTTGCCACATGTCAACACTGGGTCTGACAGAGGGCCTCCAGGAGAGAGGCCCAAGCAATACGCGCCCCGAGGAGCGTCTTGCCATACGTCACCAATGGGTCTGACTGAGCGCCTCCAGGAGAGAGGCCCAAGCAAGACGCGCCCCGAGGAGCGTCTTGCCACATGTCAGCACTCGGTCTGACTGAGCGCCTCCAGGAGAGAGAGCCAAGCAAGACGCGCCCCGAGGAGCGTCTTGCCACATGTCACCACTGGGTCTGACTGAGAGCCTCCAGGAGAGAGGCCCAAGCAAGACGCGCCCCGAGGAGCGTCTTGCCACATGTCAACACTGGGTCTGATTGAGCGCCTCCAGGAGAGAGGCCCAAGTAAGACGCGCCCCGAGGAGCGTCTTGCCACATGTCAACACTGGAACTGACTGAGCGCCTCCAGGAGAGAGGCCCAAGCAAGACGCGCCCCGAGGAGCGTCTTGCCACATGTCAACACTGGGTCTGACTGAGCGCCTCCAGGAGAGTGGCCCAAGCAAGATGTGCCCCGAGGAGCGTCTTGCCACATGTCAACACTGGGTCTGACTGAGCGCCTCCAGGAGATGGCCCAAGCAAGAAGCGCCCCGAGGAGAGTCTTGCCACAGGTCAACACTGGGTCTGACTGAGCGCCTCCAGGAGAGAGGCCCAAGCAAGAAGCGCCCCGAGGAGCGTCTTGCCACATGTCAACAATGGGTCTGACTGAGGGCCTCCAGGAGAGAAGCCAAAGCAAGACGCGCCCCGAGGAGCGTCTTGCCACATGTTAACAATGGGTCTGACTGAGCGCCTCCAGGAGAGAGGCCCAAGCAAGACGCGCCCCGAGGAGTGTCTTGACACTTGTCAACACTGGGTCTGACTGAGGGCCTCCATGAGAGAAGCCCAAGCAAGACGCGCCCCGAGGAGTGTCTTGCCACATGTCAACACTGGGTCTGACAGAGGGCCGCCAGGAGAGAGGCCCAAGCAATACGCGCCCCGAGGAGCGTCTTGCCATACGTCACCACTGGGTCTGACTGAGCGCCTCCAGGAGAGAGGCCCAAGCAAGACGCGCCCCGAGGAGCGTCTTGCCACATGTCAGCACTCGGTCTGACTGAGCGCCTCCAGTAGAGAGAGCCAAGCAAGACGCGCCCCTAGGAGCGTCTTGCCACATGTCAACACTGGGTCTGACAGAGGGCCTCCAGGAGAGAGGCCCAAGCAAGACGCGCCCCGAGGAGTGTCTTGCCACATGTCAACACTGGGTCTGACTGAGCGCCTCCAGGAGAGAGGCCCAAGCAAGACGCGCACCGAGGAGCGTCTTGCCACATGTCAACACTGGATCTGACTGAGCGCCTCCAGGAGAGAGGCCCAAGCAAGACGCGCACCGAGGAGCGTCTTGCCACATGTCAGCACTTGGTCTGACTGAGCGCCTCCAGGAGAGAGGCCCAAGCAAGACGCGCCCCTAGGAGCGTCTTGCCACATGTCAACACTGGGTCTGACAGAGGGCCTCCAGGAGAGAGGCCCAAGCAAGACGTGCCCCGAGGAGCGTCTTGCCACATGTCAACACTGGGTCTGACTGAGCGCCTCCAGGAGAGAGGCCCAAGCAATAAGCGCCCCGAGGAGCGTCTTGACACTTGTCAACACTGGGTCTGACTGAGGGCCTCCATGAGAGAGGCCCAAGCAAGACGCGCCCCGAGGAGCGTCTTGCCACATGTCAGCACTCGGTCTGACTGAGCGCCTCCAGGAGAGAGGCCCAAGTAAGACGCGCCCCGAGGAGCGTCTTGCCACATGTCAACACTGGAACTGACTGAGCGCCTCCAGGAGAGAGGCCCAAGCAAGACGCGCCCCGAGGAGCGTCTTGCCACATGTCAACACTGGGTCTGACTGAGCGCCTCGAGGAGAGTGGCCCAAGCAAGATGTGCCCCGAGGAGCGTCTTGCCACATGTCAACACTGGGTCTGACTGAGCGCCTCCAGGAGATGGCCCAAGCAAGAAGCGCCCCGAGGAGAGTCTTGCCACAGGTCAACACTGGGTCTGACTGAGCGCCTCCAGGAGAGAGGCCCAAGCAAGAAGCGCCCCGAGGAGCGTCTTGCCACATGTCAACAATGGGTCTGACTGAGGGCCTCCAGGAGAGAAGCCAAAGCAAGACGCGCCCCGAGGAGCGTCTTGCCACATGTTAACAATGGGTCTGACTGAGCGCCTCCAGGAGAGAGGCCCAAGCAAGACGCGCCCCGAGGAGTGTCTTGACACTTGTCAACACTGGGTCTGACTGAGGGCCTCCATGAGAGAAGCCCAAGCAAGACGCGCCCCGAGGAGTGTCTTGCCACATGTCAACACTGGGTCTGACAGAGGGCCGCCAGGAGAGAGGCCCAAGCAATACGCGCCCCGAGGAGCGTCTTGCCATACGTCACCACTGGGTCTGACTGAGCGCCTCCAGGAGAGAGGCCCAAGCAAGACGCGCCCCGAGGAGCGTCTTGCCACATGTCAGCACTCGGTCTGACTGAGCGCCTCCAGTAGAGAGAGCCAAGCAAGACGCGCCCCTAGGAGCGTCTTGCCACATGTCAACACTGGGTCTGACAGAGGGCCTCCAGGAGAGAGGCCCAAGCAAGACGCGCCCCGAGGAGTGTCTTGCCACATGTCAACACTGGGTCTGACTGAGCGCCTCCAGGAGAGAGGCCCAAGCAAGACGCGCACCGAGGAGCGTCTTGCCACATGTCAACACTGGATCTGACTGAGCGCCTCCAGGAGAGAGGCCCAAGCAAGACGCGCACTGAGGAGCGTCTTGCCACATGTCAGCACTTGGTCTGACTGAGCGCCTCCAGGAGAGAGGCCCAAGCAAGACGCGCCCCTAGGAGCGTCTTGCCACATGTCAACACTGGGTCTGACAGAGGGCCTCCAGGAGAGAGGCCCAAGCAAGACGTGCCCCGAGGAGCGTCTTGCCACATGTCAACACTGGGTCTGACTGAGCGCCTCCAGGAGAGAGGCCCAAGCAATAAGCGCCCCGAGGAGCGTCTTGCCACATGTCAACAATGGGTCTGACTGAGGGCAAGACGCGCCCTGAGGAGCGTCTTGACACTTGTCAACACTGGGTCTGACTGAGGGCCTCCATGAGAGAGGCCCAAGCAAGACGCGCCCCGAGGAGCGTCTTGCCACATGTCAACACTGGGTCTGACAGAGGTCCTCCAGGAGAGAGACCCAAGCAAGACGTGCCCCGAGGAGTGTCTTGCCACATGTCGACACTGGGTCTGACTGAGCGCCTCCAGGAGAGAGGCCCAAGCAAGACACGCCCCGAGGAGCGTCTTGACACATGTCAACACTGGGTCTGACTGAGGGCCTCAATGAGAGAAGCCAAAGCAAGACGCGCCCCGATGAGCGTCTTGCCACATGTCAACACTGGGTCTGACAGAGGGCCTCCAGGAGAGAGGCCCAAGCAATACGTGCCCCGAGGAGCGTCTTGCCACATGTCACCACTGGGTCTGACTGAGCGCCTCCAGGAGAGAGGCCCAAGCAAGACACGCCCCGAGGAGCGTCTTGACACATGTCAACACTGGGTCTGACTGAGGGCCTCAATGAGAGAAGCCCAAGCAAGACGCGCCCCGAGGAGCGTCTTGCCACATGTCAACACTGGGTCTGACAGAGGGCCTCCAGGAGAGAGGCCCAAGCAATACGTGCCCCGAGGAGCGTCTTGCCACATGTCACCACTGGGTCTGACTGAGCGCCTCCAGGAGAGAGGTCCAAGTAAGACGCGCCCCGAGGAGCGTCTTGCCACATGTCACCACTGGGTCTGACTGAGCGCCTCCAGGAGAGAGGCCCAAGCAAGAAGCGCCCCGAGGAGCGTCTTGCCACATGTCAACACTGGGTCTGACTGAGCGCCTCCAGGAGAGAGGCCCAAGCAAGACGTGCCCCGAGGAGCGTCTTGCCACATGTCAACACTGGGTCTGACTGAGCGCCTCCAGGAGAGAGGCCCAAGCAAGAAGCGCCCCGAGGAGCGTCTTGCCTCTTGTCAACAATGGGTCTGACTGAGGGCCTCCAGGAGAGAAGCCCAAGCAAGACGCGCCCAGAGGAGTGTCTTGCCACATGTCAACAATGGGTCTGACTGAGTGCCTCCAGGAGAGAGGCCCAAGCAAGACGCGCCCCGAGGAGCGTCTTGACACTTGTCAACACTGGGTCTGACTGAGGGCCTCCATGAGAGAGGCCCAAGCAAGACGCGCCCCGAGGAGTGTCTTGCCACATGTCATCACTGGGTCTGACTGAGCCCCTCCAGGAGAGAGGCCCAAGCAAGAAGCGCCCCGAGGAGCGTCTTGCCACATGTCAACAATGGGTCTGACTGAGGGCCTCCAGGAGAGAGGCCCAAGCAAGACGCGCCCCGAGGAGTGTCTTGACACTTGTCAACACTGGGTCTGACTGAGGGCCTCCATGAGAGAAGCCCAAGCAAGACGCGCCCCGAGGAGTGTCTTGCCACATGTCAACACTGGGTCTGACAGAGGGCCTCCAGGAGAGAGGCCCAAGCAATACGCGCCCCGAGGAGCGTCTTGCCATACGTCACCACTGGGTCTGACTGAGCGCCTCCAGGAGAGAGGCCCAAGCAAGACGCGCCCCGAGGAGTGTCTTGCCACATGTCAACACTGGGTCTGACTGAGCGCCTCCAGGACAGAGGCCCAAGCAAGACACGCCCCGAGGAGCGTCTTGACACATGTCAACACTGGGTCTGACTGAGGGCCTCAATGAGTGAAGCCCAAGCAAGACGCGCCCCGAGGAGCGTCTTGCCACATGTCACCACTGGGTCTGACAGAGGGCCTCCAGGAGAGAGGCCCAAGCAATACGTGCCCCCAGGAGCGTCTTGCCACATGTCACCACTGGGTCTGACTGAGCGCCTCCAGGAGAGAGGCCCAAGTAAGACGCGCCCCGAGGAGCGTCTTGCCACATGTCATCACTGGGTCTGACTGAGCGCCTCCAGGAGAGAGGCCCAAGCAAGAAGCGCCCCGAGGAGCGTCTTGCCACATGTCAACAATGGGTCTGACTGAGTGCCTCCAGGAGAGAGGCCCAAGCAAGACGCGCCCCGAGGAGCGTCTTGACACTTGTCAACACTGGGTCTGACTGAGGGCCTCCATGAGAGAGGCCCAAGCAAGACGCGCCCCGAGGAGTGTCTTGCCACATGTCAACACTGGGTCTGACAGAGGGCCTCCAGGAGAGAGGCCCAAGCAAGACGCGCCCCGAGGAGTGTCTTGCCACATGTCATCACTGGGTCTGACTGAGCCCCTCCAGGAGAGAGGCCCAAGCAAGAAGCGCCCCGAGGAGCGTCTTGCCACATGTCAACAATGGGTCTGACTGAGGGCCTCCAGGAGAGAGGCCCAAGCAAGACGTGCCCCGAGGAGTGTCTTGACACTTGTGAACACTGGGTCTGACTGAGGGCCTCCATGAGAGAAGCCCAAGCAAGACGCGCCCCGAGGAGTGTCTTGCCACATGTCAACACTGGGTCTGACAGAGGGCCTCCAGGAGAGAGGCCCAAGCAATACGCGCCCCGAGGAGCGTCTTGCCATACGTCACCAATGGGTCTGACTGAGCGCCTCCAGGAGAGAGGCCCAAGCAAGACGCGCCCCGAGGAGCGTCTTGCCACATGTCAGCACTCGGTCTGACTGAGCGCCTCCAGGAGAGAGAGCCAAGCAAGACGCGCCCCGAGGAGCGTCTTGCCACATGTCACCACTGGGTCTGACTGAGAGCCTCCAGGAGAGAGGCCCAAGCAAGACGCGCCCCGAGGAGCGTCTTGCCACATGTCAACACTGGGTCTGATTGAGCGCCTCCAGGAGAGAGGCCCAAGTAAGACGCGCCCCGAGGAGCGTCTTGCCACATGTCAACACTGGAACTGACTGAGCGCCTCCAGGAGAGAGGCCCAAGCAAGACGCGCCCCGAGGAGCGTCTTGCCACATGTCAACACTGGGTCTGACTGAGCGCCTCCAGGAGAGTGGCCCAAGCAAGATGTGCCCCGAGGAGCGTCTTGCCACATGTCAACACTGGGTCTGACTGAGCGCCTCCAGGAGATGGCCCAAGCAAGAAGCGCCCCGAGGAGAGTCTTGCCACAGGTCAACACTGGGTCTGACTGAGCGCCTCCAGGAGAGAGGCCCAAGCAAGAAGCGCCCCGAGGAGCGTCTTGCCACATGTCAACAATGGGTCTGACTGAGGGCCTCCAGGAGAGAAGCCAAAGCAAGACGCGCCCCGAGGAGCGTCTTGCCACATGTTAACAATGGGTCTGACTGAGCGCCTCCAGGAGAGAGGCCCAAGCAAGACGCGCCCCGAGGAGTGTCTTGACACTTGTCAACACTGGGTCTGACTGAGGGCCTCCATGAGAGAAGCCCAAGCAAGACGCGCCCCGAGGAGTGTCTTGCCACATGTCAACACTGGGTCTGACAGAGGGCCGCCAGGAGAGAGGCCCAAGCAATACGCGCCCCGAGGAGCGTCTTGCCATACGTCACCACTGGGTCTGACTGAGCGCCTCCAGGAGAGAGGCCCAAGCAAGACGCGCCCCGAGGAGCGTCTTGCCACATGTCAGCACTCGGTCTGACTGAGCGCCTCCAGTAGAGAGAGCCAAGCAAGACGCGCCCCTAGGAGCGTCTTGCCACATGTCAACACTGGGTCTGACAGAGGGCCTCCAGGAGAGAGGCCCAAGCAAGACGCGCCCCGAGGAGTGTCTTGCCACATGTCAACACTGGGTCTGACTGAGCGCCTCCAGGAGAGAGAACCAAGCAAGACGCGCACCGAGGAGCGTCTTGCCACATGTCAACACTGGATCTGACTGAGCGCCTCCAGGAGAGAGGCCCAAGCAAGACGCGCACCGAGGAGCGTCTTGCCACATGTCAGCACTTGGTCTGACTGAGCGCCTCCAGGAGAGAGGCCCAAGCAAGACGCGCCCCTAGGAGCGTCTTGCCACATGTCAACACTGGGTCTGACAGAGGGCCTCCAGGAGAGAGGCCCAAGCAAGACGTGCCCCGAGGAGCGTCTTGCCACATGTCAACACTGGGTCTGACTGAGCGAAAATGGCTTCCGTGTGTGATGGTCTGAGTCACTCTCACCCTCTGCAGAGTTTACACTTTGCAGAGCTTGTTGTCTGTTTAAGGTTTGTTACAGTTTACTAAATTAAGAATCTAATCCCTCTGTGTGGGTGTTCTGACTTCCTTTAAGGTAATATAAGTTTAAGGTATTATAAGTTCAATAGTATAAATTAAAATACGCAACATAATAGTGAATAATGCTAAATTAACTTAGAGAACATAGATTAAAATTACCTATCATGTGGTGGAGAATGCGGGCAATGCAGAGCTGGTGAGCTGAGGGCTTTGTCTGTGAGCTGAGTGGGGGTAAGGCTCCATTTGGCTCCATGGACGGGCTTTCTGCGCCCAGCTCTCGCATATCGATTCAGGGTCATGTAAATTACGAATAATCAATCTACGCTCTCTCTCTCTGTGTGTCGTCCTTTAAGGTAATGGAGGAGCTGTAATATGGGAGAGAGACGATGGAAAGCTCCGGAGGGAGTTTGGGCCTTCTCCCTCTTTCCTCAATTTCTAATTATGTAAGGTGTGTTATTTCAGGTGACGCATATAAAAATTTTAACAGTTAATGGTATTTCGAGCAAGGTAGCAGATGCCTTCTGGTGGGAGATCGCCTTCGGGGAGCCGCATGGCCACTTCCTCATTAAAGTCCGGCCAGCTGAATTGCTCTCCGGCCGGCTGCTCCGCAGGTGAACTTCCGCCTATGGCTCTCGCTCTACCAGGACAAGGAACGCCAAGTAAGTACCTAAATTAAATTGCACCCTTTTTCTATATAACTAGTTGGCAGTGTGTTTTTTAAGCTGAGTGTGGTGACTAGGCATTCACGCATGAAAAGACGTTTTCGTGTCCATTTAAGGGTTGCACGTGTGAACCGTAGAGGTAGCACTGAAACGTGAACCGTGGCTGTAGACCTGCTGGGTTGTAATTCATCTGTGTCTGCCAGGCACAGCCCACAGTGCTGCTGTGGGTGGTAAAAGACAGGTGAATGTGTAGTGGGCCTAAAACCGTTGTGAACCCCATATACACGCAGCACGAAGTCCATGTGCTGGTGTCGATTGAAGAACAGATAGATGCTAAAAATCATACTGTCGCTGGGAAGTTAAATAAAATTTCATGGTGCAGAGAGTTAATCATCGTTGAAATTGGCTAAAGTAATCCAAACCGTTCTAAAATTCATTCCTTGTCATTTTGTGTGTCTGCTGACTCATTGTGTTTTTGTGTGTGTGAAAAGCTGTGTTAAAGTATTAAAAACCCAGCTGTGAGCTGTGCTTCAGTGGATATCTGTGTTTCTGTGTGTGTGAAAGCTGTCGTGTAGGTATGGTGACTCAGGACTTCAAGGAATGTTGTGTGTGTGTGTGTGTGTGTAAGACAGCTGCAGTTCTGAGCATCTGTGTGTGTATATCTGAGTTTTTGAGTACCTGCAGGTTCTTCTAAGTGTGATTGTGTAGCTACAATTTTGAAGTTTGAACCGGTTCTGTCTGTTTGTCTGTTTTCTGTCTGTCTGTCTGTCTGTCTGTGCATGTATGAGAAAGTCTGTCTGTGCATGTATGAGAAAGTATGAATCTAGAGGTAATTCTGAAACGGTGTGTTCAGTTGTGTGTGTGTGTGTGTGTGTGTGTGTGTGTGTGTGTGTGTGTGTGTGTGTGTGTGTGTGTGTGTGTGTGTGTGTGTGTGTGTGTAAAAAAGAAAACTGTTTATCACCAGCAGGGTAGCTACAGAGGGATGGACGTAACAGCAATCAGAGACAGTGGTCCTCACCAGACCACTCACAGCCACTCGTTTGTTGGACATGTGGAGGTCAAGGTCACATGTCATGTGACTGTCCCTCCTAGTCGGATGGCCCAGATAACAAGAGCCCAAAGAGGCAGGGGTTTCCAAACATAGAGGAGCCGACCTAGCCATGAGCCTGTCAATCATCAATTCAATTCAATTCAAAAACACTTTATTAATCCCAGAGGGAAATTGATTAATCAGGCTGCCTGTTAAATCTTCTAGGCAGAGACCTCATGTCAGCGTTAAACATCTCTATTTTCCCTATAAAGGATGACATGAGAACGATTCGTGTGGCTAAAAGTTTGCTGTCATCTCCATGGGTGTGTGACTGCTGATAGAATCTTTGAAGTGATAAACTGACTTTGTGGTGTTGACGGATGAGTAAGAGGTTTAACTTAAACCAGATCCCTGCAATTTATTATTTTCCTGTTAGAAACTAGATTTTCCAGGGTTTGTGGTTGACACTAATAGATCACGTAGGATTTAGACCTAAATAGTTCCCTAATTCCCCTTTGTATATTTCCCTTTTGTGATGAATGAGTTACAGAATTAGAAGGTGCCTTTATTATAAAGTATGATTTGGTATTAATGTGGTACAAAGCTCCATGAATAGTTTCTGCTTGGTTTTTTCATATGATGTATAACTGTAAAGAAGGTGCCTTATTGCAATTTTAAAGTGATAAACTCTTTTCCGTTGTGCAAATTCTAACACAGATTTGGTTTTACCAGATTCAAGTTCCTGAGAAGGCAGAGTAGCTGGGAGGCCTAATCTATGTCCACAGATGCCTTCTGCTACTGGATTTAATTTAAGAATGTGGTTTTGCTTCGGGATGGTCTCTGTTTTCAATTGGTAAGGTTCCTTCATGGAATGCAAACCTTAGCTCAGCAACCTGTTTTGTTTCATTGGTCAGACTAAGTAAATATGGTGTAATTGTAACATTTGTCATTTTCTTTGGAGAAGTGAGCTACTTTTATGAGACATATGAAAAGCTTGGTTTAAAGTACTCTGACTCCATCCTATGTTCTTTTATTTGCAGTTAATTGTATATTGGGTTTATCTTTACTTTGTACTTTCTGGGAGTGCGAATTTACCAGATTTCAGGGGGTGACAACCTAAAACCCGGGTATTAAAAGGTTGTAGTGCCTGTTTGCATACAAAACTACAGTTTGGGCATTCCAAAATAATGGTTGTCATCGTTTGAATCTCCCTGGTTCCCCGATATTCTGTTAAATCTTTATTTGATTTGTTTTTCAAAGTCTGCTGCTGCTGAAGTCAGTCCAGCTCAAGACTGGTTGAGCTGCTTGCTGAACAGTTAATCAGATAAGTGTTTTCTGGCTCTGAGCAACAAAGGTTTGTCTCAGATCTTTATCAGTAAAGGACAAAAGAGACAGAAATGTTCTGAGTTCTGACCCAGTCACTAACATCTGAGTAAGGATGTTTTGCTTGGTGTAAATTGTGTTTTAATACTGCTATAGTAAGGGTGAGTTGCCATTTCTGTTTAAACCTTTTGCTTGTTTGATAAGCCAGGCAGATATATGGTACTTCGAGGGTTATTGAGTAGTTAGGTTTATTCTTTATTATTTTGGCCTTTGACTCACCCTGAAGCAAAATGCAGTGGTATTTCTTAGGGTTAATTGTTAAAGCCCTGTTCTTTTCTTTTGCTGAATAGTCTTTTTAAATCTAATGATTTTATGTTTATAATTAGATACTGTTGTTTGAGTTTATTCAATTTGATTTTTTAACTCCTGGATTGACATATTTACATCTTTTCTTTTACTATGACTGTTTTTTAAATGTTTTATTTTGCCTTTAAGTTGCCTGATCCGTAAACAAGTAAGAACATCCTGATGTGAGACTTTGCTTTTATTTCTTGGATTCTTGTCATAAGCAGACTCTTTGCCAAGGTGAGATATCTATCCATAATAGGTTGACTTACTGTTTTTACAGAAAGGTGTTTGGCTTTTTCATAAACCTAAAAACTTCTTGTTAAATGAGTCTTATCAATCACTTATTGGGTTACATAAACTAATAGTGTGGGTTGTTTAATGCAGTATGGAACATGAATTGATGAATGTACTTTGCTGATGATTATATGAGTTGATTCCAGCTTAGAGATGATGCCCGAATGGACTATGTTGGTAAATTTCAGGTGAACTTTGAGCCCCATTAATTTCAAACTGGACTGGACTAAAAGCTGAATGGTTGTTGTTGAAGATGTCAAAAAGCCACAATAACACTTTTGCGCTTTCTCACCGCAGGCCATGGAACCAAGGAGTTTGGGGTCCTGTTGCATGTGATACCACCACAAATGAGGCGTCAAGGTCACTCTTCTCATCCCTCCCACTGCTGCATACTGCTGAGAGGGCCACTACAACTGATCATCATCGGATGGGATGCATGCAGGCTCGCCAGGACGGCAGATAAGTAAACAATCTGCCTTCAGCTTGCAGGACCAATCCACCATGTCGCTGCTGATGATGGGGGATCACACTTTGCTCTGAAACTGCCCCTCAGCATCTGATGGAACGAAAGGAATAGCAGCAGTTGGGAGGGACAACGAAATCAACATCTGGTGTTTGAGACCCCTCCTGGGTCCGTCCACACGACGCTGTGACCTGCCTCCAACGACGTATCCATTACCCCAAATCTCCCGTCTGCTTTCATGGCTCCCTGTCCAAAAGACATCCCCTCACCATCTCTCAGAATGTCTCTCTCTCCTGTCACACCGCAGGTTGGCTCCCTGCCCCCACTTCACGTTGCGTGAAGATGGGCGTCCTTACGAGGACATTTGAGCTGAAGAAGGAGAGTCTGGGTCTGTGATGACTCGTCTGTCTCATATCGACGAAAGGGCAACACCATTCTATGGAAAAGATTGTTTTAACATCAAATTTCCCCCTCTAGCAATTCTAACGAATCGACTGAGTTTGCTGGTATCTGATAATTCATATCAACTCGTGTTCAAGTTTCTTGCATCTGTTATGGTTATCTTAATAAAGCCAGGCACACAGGATAAAGTAGATCTTGGTGTTTGGGTTATTGTTAAGCTAACATCATCGTATTGATTCATAATTCGTGCTCATTGACTATTGGGTTATTGACATCTTACTCTGATTTGTTATAACAACAAAAATGAACATCAGGAGGGAATGTTAGGTATTTTTAATTGTTCATTATTGTTGTGAAATCTTTTCCTTTGTCTATGTGAAGAGTTCATTCACCTTTGCTGCTTAAATGTGGTTAGGAAAAACCCTGACCTAGTTATTTGTTTTCACGTTTGGGTGTTTTAGGAAACTCCTTTCTGCTTTAGGCATTTTGATCCAGTATCTGAAGTTTTCCTGTGCATTCTAAGACCAAGATGTTATTCCAAACTGGTCAGGCAGGAGTTGCACGCTAATGGTATTTGTGGGTGTGAACATTTTGGATTCAATAAAACCCCCTCCATGAGCTCGGGCTCCTTTGTGAGAGGAAAATGGCTTCCTTGTTGTATGGTCTGATTCTCTCACCCTCTGCAGAGTTTACACTTTGCAGAGCTTGTTGTCTGTTTAAGGTTTGTTACAGTTTACTAAATTAAGAATCTAATCCCTCTGTGTGGGTGTTCTGACTTCCTTTAAGGTAATATAAGTTTAAGGTATTATAAGAACAATAGTATAAATTAAAATACGCAACATAATAGTGAATAATGCTAAATTAACTTAGAGAACATAGATTAAAATTACCTATCAACCACAAAAAGGAATGGAGTCATTAGCACTTATGGTTTTTAAATGGCACCCAGAATTATGTTGCACGAAGCACAATTTCACATCATTCTCGGTTCATTTGTGTGAAAACAAGGTCCAATCAGGCTGAAACGTTACTGAAAGGTAGAATCTATTGAGTTGTAAGTGATCTGAACGTTTCATGATGATAGTACTTTCCTAAGGGGATCAAACAATGTCCCAAAGGTCACCGGATCTGGTGTCAATTTAAAGAAGTAGTCCAGTTACACATTTGTGGGCTTATAACTTGGCTTCTGAATGTCCTACAGAGATCAGGTTTGTTTTAATGTACTCCAATCAACAGCCCCTACATCCACAAAAAGGATTGGAGTCATTAGCACTTATGGTTTGTAAATGGCACCCAGAATTATGTTGAATGAATCACAATTTCACATCATTCTGGGTCCATTTGTGTGAAAACAAGGTCCAATCAGGCTGAAACGTTATAGGAAGGTAGAATCTATTGAGTTGTAAGTGATCTGAACGTTTCATGATGATAGCACTTTCCTAAGGGGGTCAAACCATGTCCCAAAGGTCACCGGATCTGGTGTCAATTTAAAGAAGTAGTCCAGTTACACATTTGTGGGCTTATAACTTGGCTTCTGAATGTATTAGAGAGATTAGGTTTGTTTTAATGTACTCCAATCAACAGCCCCTACAACAACAAAAAGGAATGGAGTCATGAGCACTTATGGTTTGTAAATGGCACCCAGAATTATTTTGCATGAAGCACAATTTCACATCATTCTGGGTCCATTTGTGTGAAAACAAGGTCCGATCAGGCTGAAACGTTACAAGAAGGTAGAATCTATTGAGTTGTAAGTGATCTGAACGTTTCAAGATGATCGCACTTTCCTAAGGGGGTCAAACCATGTCCCAAATGTCACCGGATCTTTTGTCAATTTAAAGAAGTAGTCCAGTTACACATTTGTGGGCTTATAACTTGGCTTCTGAATGTCCTAGAGAGATCAGGTTTGTTTTAGTATACTCCAATCAACAGCCCCTACAACCACAAAAAGGAATGGAGTCATTAGCACTTATGGTTTTTAAATGGCACCCAGAATTATGTTGCACGAAGCACAATTTCACATCATTCTGGGTTCATTTGTGTGAAAACAAGGTACAATCAGGCTGAAACATTACAGGAAGGTAGAATCTATTGAATTGTAAGTGATCTGAACGTTTCATGATGATAGCACTTTCCTAAGGGGGTTAAACCATGTCCCAAAGGTCACCGGATCTGGTGTCAATTTAAAGAAGTAGTCCAGTTACACATTTGTGGGCTTATAACTTGGCTTCTGAATGTCCTAGAGAGATCAGGTTTGTTTTAATGTACTCCAATCAACAGCCCCTACAACCACAAAAAGGAATGGAGTCATTAGCACTTATGGTTTGTAAATGGCACCCAGAATTATGTTGCACGAAGCACAATTTCACATCATTCTGGGTCCATTTGTGTGAAAACAAGGTCCAATCAGGCTGAAACGTTACAAGAAGGTAGAATCTATTGAGTGGTAAGGGATCTGAACGTTTCATGATGATCGCACATTCCTATAGGCGGTCAAACCATGTCCCAAAGGTCACCGGATCTGGTGTCACTTTAAAGAAGTAGTCCAATTACACCTTTGAGGGCTTATAACTTGGTTTCTGAATGTCCTAGAGAGATCAGGTTTGTTTTAGTGTACTCCAATCAACAGCCCCTACAACATCAAAAAGGAATGGAGTCATTAGCACTTATGGTTTGTAAATGGCACCCAGAATTATGTTGCACGAAGCACAATTTCACATCATTCTGGTTTCATTTGTGTGAAAACAAGGTACAATCAGGCTGAAACGTTACAGGAAGGTAGAATCTATTGAATTGTAAGTGATCTGAACGTTTCAAGATGATAGCACTTTCCTAAGGGGGTCAAACCTTGTCCCAAAGGTCACCGGATCTGGTGTCAATTTAAAGAAGTAGTCCAGTTACACATTTGTGGGCTTATAACTTGGCTTCTGAATGTCCTAGAGAGATCAGGTTTGTTTTAATGTACTCCAATCAACAGCCCCTACAACCACAAAAAGGAATGGAGTCATTAGCACTTATGGTTTGTAAATGGCACCCAGAATTATGTTGCACGAAGCACAATTTCACATCAGTCTGGGTCCATTTGTGTGAAAACAAGGTCCAATCAGGCTGAAACGTTACAAGAAGGTAGAATCTATTGAGTTGTAAGTGATCTGAACGTTTCAAGATGATCACACTTTCCTAAGGGGGTCAAACCATGTCCCAAAGGTCACCGGATCTGGTGTCAATTTAAAGAAGTAGTCCAGTTACACATTTGTGGGCTTATAACTTGGCTTCTGAATGTCCTAGATAGATCAGGTTTGTTTTAGTATACTCCAATCAACAGCCCCTACAACCACAAAAAGGAATCGAGTCATTAGCACTTATGGTTTTTAAATGGCACCCAGAATTATGTTGCACGAAGCACAATTTCACATCATTCTGGGTTCATTTGTGTGAAAACAAGGTCCAATCAGGCTGAAACGTTACAAGAAGGTAGAATCTATTGAGTTGTAAGTGATCTGAACGTTTCATGATGATCGCACATTCCTATAGGGGGTCAAACCATGTCCCAAAGGTCACCGGGCCTGGTGTCACTTTAAAGAAGTAGTCCAATTACACCTTTGAGGGATTATAACTTGGTTTCTGAATGTCCTAAAGAGATCAGGTTTGTTTTAATGTACTCCAACCAACAGCCCCTACAACCACAAAAAGGAATGGAGTCATTAGCACTTATGGTTTGTAAATGGCACCCAGAATTATGTTGCACGAAGCACAATTTCACATCATTCTGGGTCCATTTGTGTGAAAACAAGGTCCAATCAGGCTGAAACGTTACAAGAAGGTAGAATCTATTGAGTTGTAAGTGATCTGAACGTTTCATGATGATAGCACTTTCCTAAGGGGGTCAAACCATGTCCCAAAGGTCACCGGATCTGGTGTCATTTTAAAGAAGTAGTCCAGTTACACATTTGTGAGCTTATAACTTGGCTTCTGAATGTCCTAGAGAGATCAGGTTTGTTTTAGTATACTCCAATCAACAGCCCCTACAACCACAAAAAGGAATGGAGTCATTAGCACTTATGGTTTTTAAATGGCACCCAGAATTATGTTGCACGAAGCACAATTTCACATCATTCTGGGTTCATTTGTGTGAAAACAAGGTCCAATCAGGCTGAAACGTTACAGGAAGGTAGAATCTATTGAGTTGTAAGTGATCTGAACGTTTCATGATGATAGCACTTTCTTAAGGGGGTCAAACCATGTCCCAAAGGTCACCGGATCTGGTGTCAATTTAAAGAAGTAGTCCAGTTACACATTTGTGGGCTTATAACTTGGCTTCTGAATGTCCTAGAGAGATCAGGTTTGTTTTAATGTACTCCAACCAACAGCCCCTACAACCACAAAAAGGAATGGAGTCATTAGCACTCATGGTTTGTAAATGGCACCCAGAATTATGTTGCACGAAGCACAATTTCACATCATTCTGGGTCCATTTGTGTGAAAACAAGGTCCAATCAGGCTGAAACGTTACAAGAAGGTAGAATCTATTGAGTTGTAAGTGATCTGAACGTTTCATGATGATAGCACTTTCTTAAGGGGGTCAAACCATGTCCCAAAGGTCACCGGATCTGGTGACAATTTAAAGAAGTAGTCCAGTTACACATTTGTGGGCTTATAACTTGGCTTCTGAATGTCCTAGAGAGATCAGGTTTGATTTAATGTACTCCAACCAACAGCCACTACAACCACAAAAAGGAATGGAGTCATTAGCACTTATGGTTTGTAAATGGCACCCAGAATTATGTTGCACGAAGCACAATTTCACATCATTCTGGGTCCATTTGTGTGAAAACAAGGTCCAATCAGGCTGAAACGTTACAAGAAGGTAGAATCTATTGAGTTGTAAGTGATCTGAACGTTTCATGATGATCGCACATTCCTATAGGGGGTAAAACCATGTCCCAAAGGTCACCGGGCCTGGTGTCACTTTAAAGAAGTAGTCTAATTGCACCTTTGAGGGCTTATAACTTGGTTTCTGAATGTCCTAGAGAGATCAGGTTTGTTTTAGTGTACTCCAATAAACAGCCCCTACAACCTAAAAAAGGAATAGACTCATTAGCACTCATGGTTTTTAAATGGCACCCAGAATTATGTTGCACGAAGCACAATTTCACATCATTCTGGGTCCATTTGTGTGAAAACAAGGTCCAATCAGGCTGGAACGTTACAAGAAGGTAGAATCTATTGAGTTGTAAGTGATCTGAACGTTTCATGATGATAGCACTTTCCTAAGGGGGTCAAAGCATGTCACAAAGGTCACCGGATCTGGTGTCAATTTAAAGAAGTAGTCCAGTTACACATTTGTGGGCTTATAACTTGGCTTCTGAATGTCCTAGAGAGATCAGGTTTGTTTTAGTATACTCCAATCAACAGCCCCTACAACCACAAAAAGGAATGGAGTCATTAGCACTTATGGTTTTTAAATGGCACCCAGAATTATGTTGCACGAAGCACAATTTCACATCATTCTGGGTTCATTTGTGTGAAAACAAGGTCCAATCAGGCTGAAACGTTACAGAAAGGTAGAATCTATTGAGTTGTAAGTGATCTGAACGTTTCATGATGATAGCACTTTCCTAAGGGGATCAAACAATGTCCCATAGGTCACCGGATCTGGTGTCAATTTAAAGAAGTAGTCCAGTTACACATTTGTGGGCTTATAACTTGGCTTCTGAATGCCCAAGAGAGATCAGGTTTGTTTTAATGTACTCCAATCAACAGCCCCTACAACCACAAAAAGGAATGGAGTCATTAGCACTTATGGTTTGTAAATGGCACCCAGAATTATGTTGCACGAAGCACAATTTCACATCATTCTGGGTCCATTTGTGTGAAAACAAGGTCCGATCAGGCTGAAACGTTACAAGAAGGTAGAATCTATTGAGTTGTAAGTGATCTGAACGTTTCAAGATGATCGCACTTTCCTAAGGGGGTCAAACCATGTCCCAAAGGTCACCGGATCTTTTGTCAATTTAAAGAAGTAGTCCAGTTACACATTTGTGGGCTTATAACTTGGCTTCTGAATGTCCTAGAGAGATCAGGTTTGTTTTAGTATACTCCAATCAACAGCCCCTACAACCACAAAAAGGAATGGAGTCATTAGCACTTATGGTTTTTAAATGGCACCCAGAATTATGTTGCATGAAGCACAATTTCACATCATTCTGGGTTCATTTGTGTGAAAACAAGGTCCAATCAGGCTGAAACGTTACAGAAAGGTAGAATCTATTGAGTTGTAAGTGATCTGAACGTTTCATGATGATAGCACTTTCCTAAGGGGATCAAACAATGTCCCAAAGGTCACCGGATCTGGTGTCAATTTAAAGAAGTAGTCCAGTTACACATTTGTGGGCTTATAACTTGGCTTCTGAATGTCCTAGAGAGATCAGGTTTGTTTTAATGTACTCCAATCAACAGCCCCTACAACCACAAAAAGGATTGGAGTCATTAGCACTTATGGTTTGTAAATGGCACCCAGAATTATGTTGCATGAAGCACAATTTCACATCATTCTGGGTCCATTTGTGTGAAAACAAGGTCCAATCAGGCTGAAACGTTCCAGGAAGGTAGAATCTATTGAGTTGTAAGTGATCTGAACATTTCATGATGATAGCACTTTCCTAAGGGGGTCAAACCATGTCCCAAAGGTCACCGGATCTGGTGTCAATTTAAAGAAGTAGTCCAGTTACACATTTGTGGGCTTATAACTTGGCTTCTGAATGTCCTAGAGAGATCAGGTTTGTTTTAGTATACTCCAATCAACAGCCCCTACAACCACAAAAAGGAATGGAGTCATTAGCACTTATGGTTTTTAAATGTCACCCAGAATTATGTTGCACGAAGCACAATTTTACATCATTCTTGGTTCATTTGTGTGAAAACAAGGTACAATCAGGCTGAAACATTACAGGAAGGTAGAATCTATTGAATTGTAAGTGATCTGAACGTTTCATGATGATAGCACTTTCCTAAGGTGGTCAAACCATGTCCCAAAGGTCACCGGATCTGGTGTCAATTTAAAGAAGTAGTCCAGTTACACATTTGTGGGCTTATAACTTGGCTTCTGAATGTCCTAGAGAGATCAGGTTTGTTTTAATGTACTCCAATCAACAGCCCCTACAACCACAAAAAGGAATGGAGTCATTAGCACTTATGGTTTGTAAATGGCACCCAGAATTATGTTGCACGAAGCACAATTTCACATCATTCTGGGTCCATTTGTGTGAAAACAAGGTCCAATCAGGCTGAAACGTTACAGAAAGGTAGAATCTATTGAGTTGTAAGTGATCTGAACGTTTCATGATGATAGCACTTTCCTAAGGGGATCAAACAATGTCCCAAAGGTCACCGGATCTGGTGTCAATTTAAAGAAGTAGTCCAGTTACACATTTGTGGGCTTATAACTTGGCTTCTGAATGTCCTAGAGAGATCAGGTTTGTTTTAATGTACTCCAATCAACAGCCCCTACAACCACAAAAAGGATTGGAGTCATTAGCACTTATGGTTTGTAAATGGCACCCAGAATTATGTTGCATGAAGCACAATTTCACATCATTCTGGGTCCATTTGTGTGAAAACAAGGTCCAATCAGGCTGAAACGTTCCAGGAAGGTAGAATCTATTGAGTTGTAAGTGATCTGAACATTTCATGATGATAGCACTTTCCTAAGGGGGTCAAACCATGTCCCAAAGGTCACCGGATCTGGTGTCAATTTAAAGAAGTAGTCCAGTTACACATTTGTGGGCTTATAACTTGGCTTCTGAATGTCCTAGAGAGATCAGGTTTATTTTAGTATACTCCAATCAACAGCCCCTACAACCACAAAAAGGAATGGAGTCATTAGCACTTATGGTTTTTAAATGTCACCCAGAATTATGTTGCACGAAGCACAATTTCACATCATTCTGGGTTCATTTGTGTGAAAACAAGGTACAATCAGGCTGAAACATTACAGGAAGGTAGAATCTATTGAATTGTAAGTGATCTGAACGTTTCATGATGATAGCACTTTCCTAAGGGGGTCAAACCATGTCCCAAAGGTCACCGGATCTGGTGTCAATTTAAAGAAGTAGTCCAGTTACACATTTGTGGGCTTATAACTTGGCTTCTGAATGTCCTAGAGAGATCAGGTTTGTTTTAATGTACTCCAATCAACAGCCCCTACAACCACAAACAGGAATGGAGCCATTAGCACTTATGGTTTGTAAATGGCACCCAGAATTATGTTGCACGAAGCACAATTTCACATCATTCTGGGTCCATTTGTGTGAAAACAAGGTCCAATCAGGCTGAAACGTTACAAGAAGGTAGAATCTATTGAGTTGTAAGTGATCTGAACGTTTCATGATGATCGCACATTCCTATAGGCGGTCAAACCATGTCCCAAAGGTCACCGGGCCTGGTGTCACTTTAAAGAAGTAGTCCAATTACACCTTTGAGGGCTTATAACTTGGTTTCTGAATGTCCTAGAGAGATCAGGTTTGTTTTAGTGTACTCCATTCAACAGCCCCTACAACCTCAAAAAGGAATGGAGTCATTAGCACTTATGGTTTGTAAATGGAACCCAGAATTATGTTGCACGAAGCACAATTTCACATCATTCTGGTTTCATTTGTGTGAAAACAAGGTACAATAAGGCTGAAACGTTACAGGAAGGTAGAATCTATTGAATTGTAAGTGATCTGAACGTTTCAAGATGATAGCACTTTCCTAAGGGGGTCAAACCATGTCCCAAAGGTCACCGGATCAGGTGTCAATTTAAAGAAGTACTCCAGTTACACATTTGTGGGCTTATAACTTGGCTTCTGAATGTCCTAGAGAGATCAGGTTTGTTTTAATGTACTCCAATCAACAGCCCCTACAACCACAAACAGGAATGGAGTCATTAGCACTTATGGTTTGTAAATGGCACCCAGAATTATGTTGCACGAAGCACAATTTCACATCATTCTGGGTCCATTTGTGTGAAAACAAGGTCCAATCAGGCTGAAACGTTACATGAAGGTAGAATCTATTGAGATGTAAGTGATCTGAACGTTTCAAGATGATCGCACTTTCCTAAGGGGGTCAAACCATGTCCCAAAGGTCACCGGATTTGGTGTCAATTTAAAGAAGTAGTCCAGTTACACATTTGTGGGCTTATAACTTGGCTTCTGAATGTCCTAGAGAGATCAGGTTTGTTTTAGTATACTCCAATCAACAGCCCCTACAACCACAAAAAGGAATGGAGTCATTAGCACTCATGGTTTTTAAATGGCACCCAGAATTATGTTGCACGAAGCACAATTTCACATCATTCTGGGTTCATTTGTGTGAAAACAAGGTCCAATAAGGCTGAAACGTTACAAGAAGGTAGAATCTATTGAGTTGTAAGTGATCTGAACGTTTCATGATGATCGCACATTCCTATAGGGGTTCAAACCATGTCCCAAAGGTCACCGGGCCTGGTGTCACTTTAAAGAAGTAGTCCAATTACACCTTTGAGGTATTATAACTTGGTTTCTGAATGTCCTAAAGAGATCAGGTTTGTTTTAATGTACTCCAACCAACAGCCCCTACAACCACAAAAAGGAATGGTGTCATTAGCACTTATGGTTTGTAAATGGCATCCAGAATTATGTTGCACGAAGCACAATTTCACATCATTCTGGGTCCATTTGTGTGAAAACAAGGTCCAATCAGGCTGAAACGTTACAAGAAGGTAGAATCTATTGAGTTGTAAGTGATCTGAACGTTTCATGATGATAGCACTTTCCTAAGGGGGTCAAACCATGTCCCAAAGGTCACCGGATCTGGTGTCAATTTAAAGAAGTAGTCCAGTTACACATTTGTGGGCTTATAACTTGGCTTCTGAATGTCCTAGAGAGATCAGGTTTGTTTTAGTATACTCCAATCAACAGCCCCTACAACCACAAAAAGGAATGGAGTCATTAGCACTTATGGTTTGTAAATGGCACCCAGAATTATGTTGCACGAAGCACAATTTCACATCATTCTGGGTCCATTTGTGTGAAAACAAGGTCCAATCAGGCTGAAACGTTACAAGAAGGTAGAATCTATTGAGTTGTAAGTGCTCTGAACGTTTCGTGATGATCGCACATTCCTATAGGGGGTAAAACCATGTCCCAAAGGTCACCGGGCCTGGTGTCACTTTAAAGAAGTATTCTAATTGCACCTTTGAGGGCTTATAACTTGGTTTCTGAATGTCCCAGAGAGATCAGGTTTGTTTTAGTGTACTCCAATCAACAGCCCCTACAACCTAAAAAAGGAATGGACTCATTAGCACTTATGGTTTTTAAATGGCACCCAGAATTATGTTGCACGAAGCACAATTTCACATCATTCTGGGTCCATTTGTGTGAAAACAAGGTCCAATCAGGCTGAAACGTTACAAGAAGGTAGAATCTATTGAGTTGTAAGTGATCTGAACGTTTCATGATGATAGCACTTTCCTAATGGGGTCAAACCATGTGCCAAAGGTCACCGGATCTGGTGTCAATTTAAAGAAGTAGTCCAGTTACACATTTGTGGGCTTATAACTTGGCTTCTGAATGTCCTTGAGAGATCAGGTGTGTTTTAGTATACTCCAATCAACAGCCCCTACAACCACAAAAAGGAATGGAGTCATTAGCACTTATGGTTTTTAAATGGCACCCAGAATTATGTTGCACGAAGCACAATTTCACATCATTCTGGGTTCATTTGTGTGAAAACAAGGTCCAATCAGGCTGAAACGTTACAGAAAGGTAGAATCTATTGAGTTGTAAGTGATCTGAAAGTTTCATGATGATAGTACTTTCCTAAGGGGATCAAACAATGTCCCAAAGGTCACCGGATCTGGTGTCAATTTAAAGAAGTAGTCCAGTTACACATGTGTGGGCTTATAACTTGGCTTCTGAATGTCCTAGAGAGATCAGGTTTGTTTTAATGTACTCCAATCAACAGCCCCTACAACCACAAAAAGGAATGGAGTCATTAGCACTTATGGTTTGTAAATGGCACCCAGAATTATGTTGCACGAAGCACAATTTCACATCATTCTGGGTCCATTTGTGTGAAAACAAGGTCCAATCAGGCTGAAACGTTACAAGAAGGTAGAATCTATTGAGTTGTAAGTGATCTGAACGTTTCAAGATGATCTCACTTTCCTAAGGGGGTCAAGCCATGTCCCAAAGGTCACCGGATCTGGTGTCAATTTAAAGAAGTAGTCCAGTTACACATTTGTCGGCTTATAACTTGGCTTCTGAATGTCCTAGAGAGATCAGGTTTGTTTTAGTATACTCCAATCAACAGCCCCTACAACCACAAAAAGGAATGGAGTCATTAGCACTATGGTTTTTAAATGGCACCCAGAATTATGTTGCACGAAGCACAATTTCACATCATTCTGGGTTCATTTGTGTGAAAACAAGGTCCAATCAGGCTGAAACGTTACAAGAAGGTAGAATCTATTGAGTTGTAAGTGATCTGAACGTTTCAAGATGATCGCACTTTCCTAAGGGGGTCAAACCATGTCCCAAAGGTCACCGGATCTGGTGTCAATTTAAAGAAGTAGTCCAGTTACACATTTGTGGGCTTATAACTTGGCTTCTGAATGTCCTAGAGAGATCAGGTTTGTTTTAGTATACTCCAATCAACAGCCCCTACAACCACAAAAAGGAATGGAGTCATTAGCACTTATGGTTTTTAAATGGCACCCAGAATTATGTTGCACGAAGCACAATTTCACATCATTCTGGGTCCATTTGTGTGAAAACAAGGTCCAATCAGGCTGAAACGTTACAAGAAGGTAGAATCTATTGAGTTGTAAGTGCTCTGAACGTTTCGTGATGATCGCACATTCCTATAGGGGGTAAAACCATGTCCCAAAGGTCACCGGGCCTGGTGTCACTTTAAAGAAGTATTCTAATTGCACCTTTGAGGGCTTATAACTTGGTTTCTGAATGTCCCAGAGAGATCAGGTTTGTTTTAGTGTACTCCAATCAACAGCCCCTACAACCTAAAAAAGGAATGGACTCATTAGCACTTATGGTTTTTAAATGGCACCCAGAATTATGTTGCACGAAGCACAATTTCACATCATTCTGGGTCCATTTGTGTGAAAACAAGGTCCAATCAGGCTGAAACGTTACAAGAAGGTAGAATCTATTGAGTTGTAAGTGATCTGAACGTTTCATGATGATAGCACTTTCCTAATGGGGTCAAACCATGTGCCAAAGGTCACCGGATCTGGTGTCAATTTAAAGAAGTAGTCCAGTTACACATTTGTGGGCTTATAACTTGGCTTCTGAATGTCCTTGAGAGATCAGGTGTGTTTTAGTATACTCCAATCAACAGCCCCTACAACCACAAAAAGGAATGGAGTCATTAGCACTTATGGTTTTTAAATGGCACCCAGAATTATGTTGCACGAAGCACAATTTCACATCATTCTGGGTTCATTTGTGTGAAAACAAGGTCCAATCAGGCTGAAACGTTACAGAAAGGTAGAATCTATTGAGTTGTAAGTGATCTGAAAGTTTCATGATGATAGTACTTTCCTAAGGGGATCAAACAATGTCCCAAAGGTCACCGGATCTGGTGTCAATTTAAAGAAGTAGTCCAGTTACACATGTGTGGGCTTATAACTTGGCTTCTGAATGTCCTAGAGAGATCAGGTTTGTTTTAATGTACTCCAATCAACAGCCCCTACAACCACAAAAAGGAATGGAGTCATTAGCACTTATGGTTTGTAAATGGCACCCAGAATTATGTTGCACGAAGCACAATTTCACATCATTCTGGGTCCATTTGTGTGAAAACAAGGTCCAATCAGGCTGAAACGTTACAAGAAGGTAGAATCTATTGAGTTGTAAGTGATCTGAACGTTTCAAGATGATCTCACTTTCCTAAGGGGGTCAAGCCATGTCCCAAAGGTCACCGGATCTGGTGTCAATTTAAAGAAGTAGTCCAGTTACACATTTGTCGGCTTATAACTTGGCTTCTGAATGTCCTAGAGAGATCAGGTTTGTTTTAGTATACTCCAATCAACAGCCCCTACAACCACAAAAAGGAATGGAGTCATTAGCACTATGGTTTTTAAATGGCACCCAGAATTATGTTGCACGAAGCACAATTTCACATCATTCTGGGTTCATTTGTGTGAAAACAAGGTCCAATCAGGCTGAAACGTTACAAGAAGGTAGAATCTATTGAGTTGTAAGTGATCTGAACGTTTCAAGATGATCGCACTTTCCTAAGGGGGTCAAACCATGTCCCAAAGGTCACCGGATCTGGTGTCAATTTAAAGAAGTAGTCCAGTTACACATTTGTGGGCTTATAACTTGGCTTCTGAATGTCCTAGAGAGATCAGGTTTGTTTTAGTATACTCCAATCAACAGCCCCTACAACCACAAAAAGGAATGGAGTCATTAGCACTTATGGTTTTTAAATGGCACCCAGAATTATGTTGCACGAAGCACAATTTCACATCATTCTGGGTTCATTTGTGTGAAAACAAGGTCCAATCAGGCTGAAACGTTACAAGAAGGTAGAATCTATTGAGTTGTAAGTGATCTGAACGTTTCATGATGATAGCACTTTCCTAATGGGGTCAAACCATGTGCCAAAGGTCACCGGATCTGGTGTCAATTTAAAGAAGTAGTCCAGTTACACATTTGTGGGCTTATAACTTGGCTTCTGAATGTCCTTGAGAGATCAGGTTTGTTTTAGTATACTCCAATCAACAGCCCCTACAACCACAAAAAGGAATGGAGTCATTAGCACTTATGGTTTTTAAATGGCACCCAGAATTATGTTGCACGAAGCACAATTTCACATCATTCTGGGTCCATTTGTGTGAAAACAAGGTCCAATCAGGCTGAAACGTTACAAGAAGGTAGAATCTATTGAGTTGTAAGTGCTCTGAACGTTTCGTGATGATCGCACATTCCTATAGGGGGTAAAACCATGTCCCAAAGGTCACCGGGCCTGGTGTCACTTTAAAGAAGTATTCTAATTGCACCTTTGAGGGCTTATAACTTGGTTTCTGAATGTCCCAGAGAGATCAGGTTTGTTTTAGTGTACTCCAATCAACAGCCCCTACAACCTAAAAAAGGAATGGACTCATTAGCACTTATGGTTTTTAAATGGCACCCAGAATTATGTTGCACGAAGCACAATTTCACATCATTCTGGGTCCATTTGTGTGAAAACAAGGTCCAATCAGGCTGAAACGTTACAAGAAGGTAGAATCTATTGAGTTGTAAGTGATCTGAACGTTTCATGATGATAGCACTTTCCTAATGGGGTCAAACCATGTGCCAAAGGTCACCGGATCTGGTGTCAATTTAAAGAAGTAGTCCAGTTACACATTTGTGGGCTTATAACTTGGCTTCTGAATGTCCTTGAGAGATCAGGTGTGTTTTAGTATACTCCAATCAACAGCCCCTACAACCACAAAAAGGAATGGAGTCATTAGCACTTATGGTTTTTAAATGGCACCCAGAATTATGTTGCACGAAGCACAATTTCACATCATTCTGGGTTCATTTGTGTGAAAACAAGGTCCAATCAGGCTGAAACGTTACAGAAAGGTAGAATCTATTGAGTTGTAAGTGATCTGAAAGTTTCATGATGATAGTACTTTCCTAAGGGGATCAAACAATGTCCCAAAGGTCACCGGATCTGGTGTCAATTTAAAGAAGTAGTCCAGTTACACATGTGTGGGCTTATAACTTGGCTTCTGAATGTCCTAGAGAGATCAGGTTTGTTTTAATGTACTCCAATCAACAGCCCCTACAACCACAAAAAGGAATGGAGTCATTAGCACTTATGGTTTGTAAATGGCACCCAGAATTATGTTGCACGAAGCACAATTTCACATCATTCTGGGTCCATTTGTGTGAAAACAAGGTCCAATCAGGCTGAAACGTTACAAGAAGGTAGAATCTATTGAGTTGTAAGTGATCTGAACGTTTCAAGATGATCTCACTTTCCTAAGGGGGTCAAGCCATGTCCCAAAGGTCACCGGATCTGGTGTCAATTTAAAGAAGTAGTCCAGTTACACATTTGTCGGCTTATAACTTGGCTTCTGAATGTCCTAGAGAGATCAGGTTTGTTTTAGTATACTCCAATCAACAGCCCCTACAACCACAAAAAGGAATGGAGTCATTAGCACTATGGTTTTTAAATGGCACCCAGAATTATGTTGCACGAAGCACAATTTCACATCATTCTGGGTTCATTTGTGTGAAAACAAGGTCCAATCAGGCTGAAACGTTACAAGAAGGTAGAATCTATTGAGTTGTAAGTGATCTGAACGTTTCAAGATGATCGCACTTTCCTAAGGGGGTCAAACCATGTCCCAAAGGTCACCGGATCTGGTGTCAATTTAAAGAAGTAGTCCAGTTACACATTTGTGGGCTTATAACTTGGCTTCTGAATGTCCTAGAGAGATCAGGTTTGTTTTAGTATACTCCAATCAACAGCCCCTACAACCACAAAAAGGAATGGAGTCATTAGCACTTATGGTTTTTAAATGGCACCCAGAATTATGTTGCACGAAGCACAATTTCACATCATTCTGGGTTCATTTGTGTGAAAACAAGGTCCAATCAGGCTGAAACGTTACAAGAAGGTAGAATCTATTGAGTTGTAAGTGATCTGAACGTTTCATGATGATAGCACTTTCCTAATGGGGTCAAACCATGTGCCAAAGGTCACCGGATCTGGTGTCAATTTAAAGAAGTAGTCCAGTTACACATTTGTGGGCTTATAACTTGGCTTCTGAATGTCCTTGAGAGATCAGGTTTGTTTTAGTATACTCCAATCAACAGCCCCTACAACCACAAAAAGGAATGGAGTCATTAGCACTTATGGTTTTTAAATGGCACCCAGAATTATGTTGCACGAAGCACAATTTCACATCATTCTGGGTTCATTTGTGTGAAAACAAGGTCCAATCAGGCTGAAACGTTACAGAAAGCTAGAATCTATTGAGTTGTAAGTGATCTGAACGTTTCATGATGATAGTACTTTCCTAAGGGGATCAAACAATGTCCCAAAGGTCACCGGATCTGGTGTCAATTTAAAGAAGTAGTCCAGTTACACATTTGTGGGCTTATAACTTGGCTTCTGAATGTCCTAGAGAGATCAGGTTTGTTTTAATGTACTCCAATCAACAGCCCCTACAACCACAAAAAGGAATGGAGTCATTAGCACTTATGGTTTGTAAATGGCACCCAGAATTATGTTGCACGAAGCACAATTTCACATCATTCTGGGTCCATTTGTGTGAAAACAAGGTCCAATCAGGCTGAAACGTTACAAGAAGGTAGAATCTATTGAGTTGTAAGTGATCTGAACGTTTCAAGATGATCTCACTTTCCTAAGGGGGTCAAGCCATGTCCCAAAGGTCACCGGATCTGGTGTCAATTTAAAGAAGTAGTCCAGTTACACATTTGTGGGCTTATAACTTGGCTTCTGAATGTCCTAGAGAGATCAGGTTTGTTTTAGTATACTCCAATCAACAGCCCCTACAACCACAAAAAGGAATGGAGTCATTAGCACTATGGTTTTTAAATGGCACCCAGAATTATGTTGCACGAAGCACAATTTCACATCATTCTGGGTTCATTTGTGTGAAAACAAGGTCCAATCAGGCTGAAACGTTACAAGAAGGTAGAATCTATTGAGTTGTAAGTGATCTGAACGTTTCAAGATGATCGCACTTTCCTAAGGGGGTCAAACCATGTCCCAAAGGTCACCGGATCTGGTGTCAATTTAAAGAAGTAGTCCAGTTACACATTTGTGGGCTTATAACTTGGCTTCTGAATGTCCTAGAGAGATCAGGTTTGTTTTAGTATACTCCAATCAACAGCCCCTACAACCACAAAAAGGAATGGAGTCATTAGCACTTATGGTTTTTAAATGGCACCCAGAATTATGTTGCACGAAGCACAATTTCACATCATTCTGGGTTCATTTGTGTGAAAACAAGGTCCAATCAGGCTGAAACGTTACAAGAAGGTAGAATCTATTGAGTTGTAAGTGATCTGAACGTTTCATGATGATAGCACTTTCCTAAGGGGGTCAAACCATGTCCCAAAGGTCACCGGATCTGGTGTCAATTTAAAGAAGTAGTCCAGTTACACATTTGTGGGCTCATAACTTGGCTTCTGAATGTCCTAGAGAGATCAGGTTTGTTTTAGTATACTCCAATCAACAGCCCCTACAACCACAAAAAGGAATGGAGTCATTAGCACTTATGGTTTTTAAATGGCACCCAGAATTATGTTGCACGAAGCACAATTTCACATCATTCTGGGTTCATTTGTGTGAAAACAAGGTCCAATCAGGCTGAAACGTTACAAGAAGGTAGAATCTATTGAGTTGTAAGTGATCTGAACGTTTCATGATGATCGCACATTCCTATAGGGGGTCAAACCATTTCCCAAAGGTCACCGGGCCTGGTGTCACTTTAAAGAAGTAGTCCAATTACACCTTTGAGGGATTATAACTTGGTTTCTGAATGTCCTAAATAGATCAGGTTTGTTTTAATGTACTCCAACCAACAGCCCCTACAACCACAAAAAGGAATGGAGTCATTAGCACTTATGGTTTTTAAATGGCACCCAGAATTATGTTGCACGAAGCACAATTTCACATCATTCTGGGTTCATTTGTGTGAAAACAAGGTCCAATCAGGCTGAAACGTTACAAGAAGGTAGAATCTATTGAGTTGTAAGTGATCTGAACGTTTCATGATGATAGCACTTTCCTAAGGGGGTCAAACCAGGTCCCAAAGGTCACCGGATCTGGTGTCAATTTAAAGAAGTAGTCCAGTTACACATTTGTGGGCTTATAACTTGGCTTCTGAATGTCCTAGAGAGATCAGGTTTGTTTTAGTATACTCCAATCAACAGCCCCTACAACCACAAAAAGGAATGGAGTCATTAGCACTTATGGTTTGTAAATGGCACCCAGAATTATGTTGCACGAAGCACAATTTCACATCATTCTGGGTCCATTTGTGTGAAAACAAGGTCCAATCAGGCTGAAACGTTACAAGAAGGTAGAATCTATTGAGTTGTAAGTGCTCTGAACGTTTCGTGATGATCGCACATTCCTATAGGGGGTAAAACCATGTCCCAAAGGTCACCGGGCCTGTTGTCACTTTAAAGAAGTAGTCTAATTGCACCTTTGAGGGCTTATAACTTGGTTTCTGAATGTCCTAAAGAGATCAGGTTTGTTTTAATGTACTCCAACCAACAGCCCCTACAACCACAAAAAGGAATGGTGTCATTAGCGCTTATGGTTTGTAAATGGCACCCAGAATTATGTTGCACGGAGCACAATTTCACATCATTCTGGGTCCATTTGTGTGAAAACAAGGTCCAATCAGGCTGAAACGTTACAAGAAGGTAGAATCTATTGAGTTGTAAGTGATCTGAACGTTTCATGATGATAGTACTTTCCTAGGGGGGTCAAACCATGTCCCAAAGGTCACCGGATCTGGTGTCAATTTAAAGAAGTAGTCCAGTTACACATTTGTGGGCTTATAACTTGGCTTCTGAATGTCCTAGAGAGATCAGGTTTGTTTTAGTATACTCCAATCAACAGCCCCTACAACCACAAAAAGGAATGGAGTCATTAGCACTTATGGTTTGTAAATGGCACCCAGAATTATGTTGCACGAAGCACAATTTCACATCATTCTGGGTTCATTTGTGTGAAAACAAGGTACAATCAGGCTGAAACATTACAGGAAGGTAGAATCTATTGAATTGTAAGTGATCTGAACGTTTCATGATGATAGCACTTTCCTAAGGGGGTCAAACCATGTCCCAAAGGTCACCGGATCTGGTGTCAATTTAAAGAAGTAGTCCAGTTACACATTTGTGGGCTTATAACTTGGCTTCTGAATGTCCTAGAGAGATCAGGTTTGTTTTAATGTACTCCAATCAACAGCCCCTACAACCACAAAAAGGAATGGAGCCATTAGCACTTATGGTTTGTAAATGGCACCCAGAATTATGTTGCACGAAGCACAATTTCACATCATTCTGGGTCCATTTGTGTGAAAACAAGGTCCAATCAGGCTGAAACGTTACAAGAAGGTAGAATCTATTGAGTTGTAAGTGATCTGAACGTTTCATGATGATCGCACATTCCTATAGGCGGTCAAACCATGTCCCAAAGGTCACCGGGCCTGGTGTCACTTTAAAGAAGTAGTCCAATTACACCTTTGAGGGCTTATAACTTGGTTTCTGAATGTCCTAGAGAGATCAGGTTTGTTTTAGTGTACTCCATTCAACAGCCCCTACAACCTCAAAAAGGAATGGAGTCATTAGCACTTATGGTTTGTAAATTGCACCCAGAATTATGTTGCACGAAGCACAATTTCACATCATTCTGGTTTCATTTGTGTGAAAACAAGGTACAATCAGGCTGAAACGTTACAGGAAGGTAGAATCTATTGAATTGTAAGTGATCTGAACGTTTCAAGATGATAGCACTTTCCTAAGGGGGTCAAACCATGTCCCAAAGGTCACCGGATCAGGTGTCAATTTAAAGAAGTACTCCAGTTACACATTTGTGGGCTTATAACTTGGCTTCTGAATGTCCTAGAGAGATCAGGTTTGTTTTAATGTACTCCAATCAACAGCCCCTACAACCACAAAAAGGAATGGAGTCATTAGCACTTATGGTTTGTAAATGGCACCCAGAATTATGTTGCACGAAGCACAATTTCACATCATTCTGGGTCCATTTGTGTGAAAACAAGGTCCAATCAGGCTGAAACGTTACAAGAAGGTAGAATCTATTGAGATGTAAGTGATCTGAACGTTTCAAGATGATCGCACTTTCCTAAGGGGGTCAAACCATGTCCCAAAGGTCACCGGATCTGGTGTCAATTTAAAGAAGTAGTCCAGTTACACATTTGTGGGCTTATAACTTGGCTTCTGAATGTCCTAGAGAGATCAGGTTTGTTTTAGTATACTCCAATCAACAGCCCCTACAACCACAAAAAGGAATGGAGTCATTAGCACTCATGGTTTTTAAATGGCACCCAGAATTATGTTGCACGAAGCACAATTTCACATCATTCTGGGTTCATTTGTGTGAAAACAAGGTCCAATCAGGCTGAAACGTTACAAGAAGGTAGAATCTATTGACTTGTAAGTGATCTGAACGTTTCATGATGATCGCACATTCCTATAGGGGGTCAAACCATGTCCCAAAGGTCACCGGGCCTGGTGTCACTTTAAAGAAGTAGTCCAATTACACCTTTGAGGTATTATAACTTGGTTTCTGAATGTCCGAAAGAGATCAGGTTTGTTTTAATGTACTACAACCAACAGCCCCTACAACCACAAAAAGGAATGGTGTCATTAGCACTTATGGTTTGTAAATGGCACCCAGAATTATGTTGCACGAAGCACAATTTCACATCATTCTGGGTCCATTTGTGTGAAAACAAGGTCCAATCAGGCTGAAACGTTACAAGAAGGTAGAATCTATTGAGTTGTAAGTGATCTGAACGTTTCATGATGATAGCACTTTCCTAAGGGGGTCAAACCATGTCCCAAAGGTCACCGGATCTGGTGTCAATTTAAAGAAGTAGTCCAGTTACACATTTGTGGGCTTATAACTTGGCTTCTGAATGTCCTAGAGAGATCAGGTTTGTTTTAGTATACTCCAATCAACAGCCCCTACAACCACAAAAAGGAATGGAGTCATTAGCACTTATGGTTTGTAAATGGCACCCAGAATTATGTTGCACGAAGCACAATTTCACATCATTCTGGGTCCATTTGTGTGAAAACAAGGTCCAATCAGGCTGAAACGTTACAAGAAGGTAGAATCTATTGAGTTGTAAGTGCTCTGAACGTTTCGTGATGATCGCACATTCCTATAGGGGGTAAAACCATGTCCCAAAGGTCACCGGGCCTGGTGTCACTTTAAAGAAGTAGTCTAATTGCACCTTTGAGGGCTTATAACTTGGTTTCTGAATGTCCCAGAGAGATCAGGTTTGTTTTAGTGTACTCCAATCAACAGCCCCTACAACCTAAAAAAAGGAATGGAGTCATTAGCACTTATGGTTTTTAAATGGCACCCAGAATTATGTTGCACGAAGCACAATTTCACATCATTCTGGGTTCATTTGTGTGAAAACAAGGTCCAATCAGGCTGAAACGTTACAGAAAGGTAGAATCTATTGAGTTGTAAGTGATCTGAACGTTTCATGATGATAGTACTTTCCTAAGGGGATCAAACAATGTCCCAAAGGTCACCGGATCTGGTGTCAATTTAAAGAAGTAGTCCAGTTACACATTTGTGGGCTTATAACTTGGCTTCTGAATGTCCTAGAGAGATCAGGTTTGTTTTAATGTACTCCAATCAACAGCCCCTACAACCACAAAAAGGAATGGAGCCATTAGCACTTATGGTTTGTAAATGGCACCCAGAATTATGTTGCACGAAGCACAATTTCACATCATTCTGGGTCCATTTGTGTGAAAACAAGGTCCAATCAGGCTGAAACGTTAAAAGAAGGTAGAATCTATTGAGTTGTAAGTGATCTGAACGTTTCATGATGATCGCACATTCCTATAGGGGGTCAAACCATTTCCCAAAGGTCACCGGGCCTGGTGTCACTTTAAAGAAGTAGTCCAATTACACCTTTGAGGGATTATAACTTGGTTTCTGAATGTCCTAAAGAGATCAGGTTTGTTTTAATGTACTCCAACCAACAGCCCCTACAACCACAAAAAGGAATGGAGTCATTAGCACTTATGGTTTTTAAATGGCACCCAGAATTATGTTGCACGAAGCACAATTTCACATCATTCTGGGTTCATTTGTGTGAAAACAAGGTCCAATCAGGCTGAAACGTTACAAGAAGGTAGAATCTATTGAGTTGTAAGTGATCTGAACGTTTCATGATGATCGCACATTCCTATAGGCGGTCAAACCATGTCCCAAAGGTCACCGGGCCTGGTGTCACTTTAAAGAAGTAGTCCAATTACACCTTTGAGGGCTTATAACTTGGTTTCTGAATGTCCTAGAGAGATCAGGTTTGTTTTAGTGTACTCCATTCAACAGCCCCTACAACCTCAAAAAGGAATGGAGTCATTAGCACTTATGGTTTGTAAATGGCACCCAGAATTATGTTGCACGAAGCACAATTTCACATCATTCTGGTTTCATTTGTGTGAAAACAAGGTACAATCAGGCTGAAACGTTACAGGAAGGTAGAATCTATTGAATTGTAAGTGATCTGAACGTTTCAAGATGATAGCACTTTCCTAAGGGGGTCAAACCATGTCCCAAAGGTCACCGGATCAGGTGTCAATTTAAAGAAGTACTCCAGTTACACATTTGTGGGCTTATAACTTGGCTTCTGAATGTCCTAGAGAGATCAGGTTTGTTTTAATGTACTCCAATCAACAGCCCCTACAACCACAAAAAGGAATGGAGTCATTAGCACTTATGGTTTGTAAATGGCACCCAGAATTATGTTGCACGAAGCACAATTTCACATCATTCTGGGTCCATTTGTGTGAAAACAAGGTCCAATCAGGCTGAAACGTTACAAGAAGGTAGAATCTATTGAGATGTAAGTGATCTGAACGTTTCAAGATGATCGCACTTTCCTAAGGGGGTCAAACCATGTCCCAAAGGTCACCGGATCTGGTGTCAATTTAAAGAAGTAGTCCAGTTACACATTTGTGGGCTTATAACTTGGCTTCTGAATGTCCTAGAGAGATCAGGTTTGTTTTAGTATACTCCAATCAACAGCCCCTACAACCACAAAAAGGAATGGAGTCATTAGCACTCATGGTTTTTAAGTGGCACCCAGAATTATGTTGCACGAAGCACAATTTCACATCATTCTGGGTTCATTTGTGTGAAAACAAGGTCCAATCAGGCTGAAACGTTACAAGAAGGTAGAATCTATTGACTTGTAAGTGATCTGAACGTTTCATGATGATCGCACATTCCTATAGGGGGTCAAACCATGTCCCAAAGGTCACCGGGCCTGGTGTCACTTTAAAGAAGTAGTCCAATTACACCTTTGAGGTATTATAACTTGGTTTCTGAATGTCCGAAAGAGATCAGGTTTGTTTTAATGTACTCCAACCAACAGCCCCTACAACCACAAAAAGGAATGGTGTCATTAGCACTTATGGTTTGTAAATGGCACCCAGAATTATGTTGCACGAAGCACAATTTCACATCATTCTGGGTCCATTTGTGTGAAAACAAGGTCCAATCAGGCTGAAACGTTACAAGAAGGTAGAATCTATTGAGTTGTAAGTGATCTGAACGTTTCATGATGATAGCACTTTCCTAAGGGGGTCAAACCATGTCCCAAAGGTCACCGGATCTGGTGTCAATTTAAAGAAGTAGTCCAGTTACACATTTGTGGGCTTATAACTTGGCTTCTGAATGTCCTAGAGAGATCAGGTTTGTTTTAGTATACTCCAATCAACAGCCCCTACAACCACAAAAAGGAATGGAGTCATTAGCACTTATGGTTTGTAAATGGCACCCAGAATTATGTTGCACGAAGCACAATTTCACATCATTCTGGGTCCATTTGTGTGAAAACAAGGTCCAATCAGGCTGAAACGTTACAAGAAGGTAGAATCTATTGAGTTGTAAGTGCTCTGAACGTTTCGTGATGATCGCACATTCCTATAGGGGGTAAAACCATGTCCCAAAGGTCACCGGGCCTGGTGTCACTTTAAAGAAGTAGTCTAATTGCACCTTTGAGGGCTTATAACTTGGTTTCTGAATGTCCCAGAGAGATCAGGTTTGTTTTAGTGTACTCCAATCAACAGCCCCTACAACCTAAAAAAAGGAATGGAGTCATTAGCACTTATGGTTTTTAAATGGCACCCAGAATTATGTTGCACGAAGCACAATTTCACATCATTCTGGGTTCATTTGTGTGAAAACAAGGTCCAATCAGGCTGAAACGTTACAGAAAGGTAGAATCTATTGAGTTGTAAGTGATCTGAACGTTTCATGATGATAGTACTTTCCTAAGGGGATCAAACAATGTCCCAAAGGTCACCGGATCTGGTGTCAATTTAAAGAAGTAGTCCAGTTACACATTTGTGGGCTTATAACTTGGCTTCTGAATGTCCTAGAGAGATCAGGTTTGTTTTAATGTACTCCAATCAACAGCCCCTACAACCACAAAAAGGAATGGAGCCATTAGCACTTATGGTTTGTAAATGGCACCCAGAATTATGTTGCACGAAGCACAATTTCACATCATTCTGGGTCCATTTGTGTGAAAACAAGGTCCAATCAGGCTGAAACGTTAAAAGAAGGTAGAATCTATTGAGTTGTAAGTAATCTGAACGTTTCATGATGATCGCACATTCCTATAGGGGGTCAAACCATTTCCCAAAGGTCACCGGGCCTGGTGTCACTTTAAAGAAGTAGTCCAATTACACCTTTGAGGGATTATAACTTGGTTTCTGAATGTCCTAAAGAGATCAGGTTTGTTTTAATGTACTCCAACCAACAGCCCCTACAACCACAAAAAGGAATGGAGTCATTAGCACTTATGGTTTTTAAATGGCACCCAGAATTATGTTGCACGAAGCACAATTTCACATCATTCTGGGTTCATTTGTGTGAAAACAAGGTCCAATCAGGCTGAAACATTACAAGAAGGTAGAATCTATTGAGTTGTAAGTGATCTGAACGTTTCATGATGATCGCACATTCCTATAGGCGGTCAAACCATGTCCCAAAGGTCACCGGGCCTGGTGTCACTTTAAAGAAGTAGTCCAATTACACCTTTGAGGGCTTATAACTTGGTTTCTGAATGTCCTAGAGAGATCAGGTTTGTTTTAGTGTACTCCATTCAACAGCCCCTACAACCTCAAAAAGGAATGGAGTCATTAGCACTTATGGTTTGTAAATGGCACCCAGAATTATGTTGCACGAAGCACAATTTCACATCATTCTGGTTTCATTTGTGTGAAAACAAGGTACAATCAGGCTGAAACGTTACAGGAAGGTAGAATCTATTGAATTGTAAGTGATCTGAACGTTTCAAGATGATCGCACTTTCCTAAGGGGGTCAAACCATGTCCCAAAGGTCACCGGATCTGGTGTCAATTTAAAGAAGTAGTCCAGTTACACATTTGTGGGCTTATAACTTGGCTTCTGAATGTCCTAGAGAGATCAGGTTTGTTTTAGTATACTCCAATCAACAACCCCTACATTACAAAAAGGAATGGAGTCATTAGCACTCATGGTTTTTAAATGGCACCCAGAATTATGTTGCACGAAGCACAATTTCACATCATTCTGGGTTCATTTGTGTGAAAACAAGGTCCAATCAGGCTGAAACGTTACAAGAAGGTAGAATCTATTGAGTTGTAAGTGATCTGAACGTTTCATGATGATCGCACATTCCTATAGGGGGTCAAACCATGTCCCAAAGGTCACCGGGCCTGGTGTCACTTTAAAGAAGTAGTCCAATTACACCTTTGAGGGATTATAACTTGGTTTCTGAATGTCCTAAAGAGATCAGGTTTGTTTTAATGTACTCCAACCAACAGCCCCTACAACCACAAAAAGGAATGGAGTCATTAGCACTTATGGTTTGTAAATGGCACCCAGAATTATGTTGCACGAAGCACAATTTCACATCATTCTGGGTCCATTTGTGTGAAAACAAGGTCCAATCAGGCTGAAACGTTACAAGAAGGTAGAATCTATTGAGTTGTAAGTGATCTGAACGTTTCATGATGATAGCACTTTCCTAAGGGGGTCAAACCATGTCCCAAAGGTCACCGGATCTGGTGTCAATTTAAAGAAGTAGTCCAGTTACACATTTGTGGGCTTATAACTTGGCTTCTGAATGTCCTAGAGAGATCAGGTTTGTTTTAGTATACTCCAATCAACAGCCCCTACAACCACAAAAAGGAATGGAGTCATTAGCACTTATGGTTTGTAAATGGCACCCAGAATTATGTTGCACGAAGCACAATTTCACATCATTCTGGGTCCATTTGTGTGAAAACAAGGTCCAATCAGGCTGAAACGTTACAAGAAGGTAGAATCTATTGAGTTGTAAGTGCTCTGAACGTTTCGTGATGATCGCACATTCCTATAGGGGGTAAAACCATGTCCCAAAGGTCACCGGGCCTGGTGTCACTTTAAAGAAGTAGTCTAATTGCACCTTTGAGGGCTTATAACTTGGTTTCTGAATGTCCTAAAGAGATCAGGTTTGTTTTAGTGTACTCCAATAAACAGCCCCTACAACCTAAAAAAGGAATAGACTCATTAGCACTTATGGTTTTTAAATGGCACCCAGAATTATGTTGCACGAAGCACAATTTCACATCATTCTGGGTCCATTTGTGTGAAAACAAGGTCCAATCAGGCTGGAACGTTACAAGAAGGTAGAATCTATTGAGTTGTAAGTGATCTGAACGTTTCATGATGATAGCACTTTCCTAAGGGGGTCAAACCATGTCCCAAAGGTCACCGGATCTGGTGTCAATTTAAAGAAGTAGTCCAGTTACACATTTGTGGGCTTATAACTTGGCTTCTGAATGTCCTAGAGAGATCAGGTTTGTTTTAGTATACTCCAATCAACAGCCCCTACAACCACAAAAAGGAATGGAGTCATTAGCACTTATGGTTTTTAAATGGCACCCAGAATTATGTTGCACGAAGCACAATTTCACATCATTCTGGGTTCATTTGTGTGAAAACAAGGTCCAATCAGGCTGAAACGTTACAGAAAGGTAGAATCTATTGAGTTGTAAGTGATCTGAACGTTTCATGATGATAGCACTTTCCTAAGGGGATCAAACAATGTCCCAAAGGTCACCGGATCTGGTGTCAATTTAAAGAAGTAGTCCAGTTACACATTTGTGGGCTTATAACTTGGCTTCTGAATGTCCTAGAGAGATCAGGTTTGTTTTAATGTACTCCAATCAACAGCCCCTACAACCACAAAAAGGAATGGAGTCATTAGCACTTATGGTTTGTAAATGGCACCCAGAATTATGTTGCACGAAGCACAATTTCACATCATTCTGGGTCCATTTGTGTGAAAACAAGGTCCAATCAGGCTGAAACGTTCCAGGAAGGTAGAATCTATAGAGTTGTAAGTGATCTGAACGTTTCATGATGATAGCCCTTTCCTAAGGGGGTCAAACCATGTCCCAAAGGTCACCGGATCTGGTGTCAATTTAAAGAAGTAGTCCAGTTACACATTTGTGAGCTTATAACTTGGCTTCTGAATGTCCTAGAGAGATTAGGTTTGTTTTAAGGTACTCCAATCAACAGCCCCTACAACCACAAAAAGGAATGGAGTCATTAGCACTTATGGTTTGTAAATGGCACCCAGAATTATTTTGCATGAAGCACAATTTCACATAATTCTGGGTCCATTTGTGTGAAAACAAGGTCCGATCAGGCTGAAACGTTACAAGAAGGTAGAATCTATTGAGTTGTAAGTGATCTGACCGTTTCAAGATGATCGCACTTTCCTAAGGGGGTCAAACCATGTCCCAAAGGTCACCGGATCTTTTGTCAATTTAAAGAAGTAGTCCAGTTACACATTTGTGGGCTTATAACTTGGCTTCTGAATGTCCTAGAGAGATCAGGTTTGTTTTAGTATACTCCAATCAACAGCCCCTACAACCACAAAAAGGAATGGTGTCATTAGCACTTATGGTTTTTAAATGGCACCCAGAATTATGTTGCATGAAGCACAATTTCACATCATTCTGGGTTCATTTGTGTGAAAACAAGGTCCAATCAGGCTGAAACGTTACAGAAAGGTAGAATCTATTGAGTTGTAAGATATCTGAACGTTTCATGATGATAGCACTTTCCTAAGGGGATCAAACAATGTCCCAAAGGTCACCGGATCTGGTGTCAATTTAAAGAAGTAGTCCAGTTACACATTTGTGGGCTTATAACTTGGCTTCTGAATGTCCTAGAGAGATCAGGTTTGTTTTAATGTACTCCAATCAACAGCCCCTACAACCACAAAAAGGATTGGAGTCATTAGCACTTATGGTTTGTAAATGGCACCCAGAATTATGTTGCACGAAGCACAATTTCACATCATTCTGGTTTCATTTGTGTGAAAACAAGGTACAATCAGGCTGAAACGTTACAGGAAGGTAGAATCTATTGAATTGTAAGTGATCTGAACGTTTCAAGATGATCGCACTTTCCTAAGGGGGTCAAACCATGTCCCAAAGGTCACCGGATCTGGTGTCAATTTAAAGAAGTAGTCCAGTTACACATTTGTGGGCTTATAACTTGGCTTCTGAATGTCCTAGAGAGATCAGGTTTGTTTTAGTATACTCCAATCAACAACCCCTACATTACAAAAAGGAATGGAGTCATTAGCACTCATGGTTTTTAAATGGCACCCAGAATTATGTTGCACGAAGCACAATTTCACATCATTCTGGGTTCATTTGTGTGAAAACAAGGTCCAATCAGGCTGAAACGTTACAAGAAGGTAGAATCTATTGAGTTGTAAGTGATCTGAACGTTTCATGATGATCGCACATTCCTATAGGGGGTCAAACCATGTCCCAAAGGTCACCGGGCCTGGTGTCACTTTAAAGAAGTAGTCCAATTACACCTTTGAGGGATTATAACTTGGTTTCTGAATGTCCTAAAGAGATCAGGTTTGTTTTAATGTACTCCAACCAACAGCCCCTACAACCACAAAAAGGAATGGTGTCATTAGCACTTATGGTTTGTAAATGGCACCCAGAATTATGTTGCACGAAGCACAATTTCACATCATTCTGGGTCCATTTGTGTGAAAACAAGGTCCAATCAGGCTGAAACGTTACAAGAAGGTAGAATCTATTGAGTTGTAAGTGATCTGAACGTTTCATGATGATAGCACTTTCCTAAGGGGGTCAAACCATGTCCCAAAGGTCACCGGATCTGGTGTCAATTTAAAGAAGTAGTCCAGTTACACATTTGTGGGCTTATAACTTGGCTTCTGAATGTCCTATAGAGATCAGGTTTGTTTTAGTATACTCCAATCAACAGCCCCTACAACCACAAAAAGGAATGGAGTCATTAGCACTTATGGTTTGTAAATGGCACCCAGAATTATGTTGCACGAAGCACAATTTCACATCATTCTGGGTCCATTTGTGTGAAAACAAGGTCCAATCAGGCTGAAACGTTACAAGAAGGTAGAATCTATTGAGTTGTAAGTGCTCTGAACGTTTCGTGATGATCGCACATTCCTATAGGGGGTAAAACCATGTCCCAAAGGTCACCGGGCCTGGTGTCACTTTAAAGAAGTAGTCTAATTGCACCTTTGAGGGCTTATAACTTGGTTTCTGAATGTCCTAAAGAGATCAGGTTTGTTTTAGTGTACTCCAATAAACAGCCCCTACAACCTAAAAAAGGAATAGACTCATTAGCACTTATGGTTTTTAAATGGCACCCAGAATTATGTTGCACGAAGCACAATTTCACATCATTCTGGGTCCATTTGTGTGAAAACAAGGTCCAATCAGGCTGGAACGTTACAAGAAGGTAGAATCTATTGAGTTGTAAGTGATCTGAACGTTTCATGATGATAGCACTTTCCTAAGGGGGTCAAACCATGTCCCAAAGGTCACCGGATCTGGTGTCAATTTAAAGAAGTAGTCCAGTTACACATTTGTGGGCTTATAACTTGGCTTCTGAATGTCCTAGAGAGATCAGGTTTGTTTTAGTATACTCCAATCAACAGCCCCTACAACCACAAAAAGGAATGGAGTCATTAGCACTTATGGTTTTTAAATGGCACCCAGAATTATGTTGCACGAAGCACAATTTCACATCATTCTGGGTTCATTTGTGTGAAAACAAGGTCCAATCAGGCTGAAACGTTACAGAAAGGTAGAATCTATTGAGTTGTAAGTGATCTGAACGTTTCATGATGATAGCACTTTCCTAAGGGGATCAAACAATGTCCCAAAGGTCACCGGATCTGGTGTCAATTTAAAGAAGTAGTCCAGTTACACATTTGTGGGCTTATAACTTGGCTTCTGAATGTCCTAGAGAGATCAGGTTTGTTTTAATGTACTCCAATCAACAGCCCCTACAACCACAAAAAGGAATGGAGTCATTAGCACTTATGGTTTGTAAATGGCACCCAGAATTATGTTGCACGAAGCACAATTTCACATCATTCTGGGTCCATTTGTGTGAAAACAAGGTCCAATCAGGCTGAAACGTTCCAGGAAGGTAGAATCTATAGAGTTGTAAGTGATCTGAACGTTTCATGATGATAGCCCTTTCCTAAGGGGATCAAACCATGTCCCAAAGGTCACCGGATCTGGTGTCAATTTAAAGAAGTAGTCCAGTTACACATTTGTGAGCTTATAACTTGGCTTCTGAATGTCCTAGAGAGATTAGGTTTGTTTTAAGGTACTCCAATCAACAGCCCCTACAACCACAAAAAGGAATGGAGTCATTAGCACTTATGGTTTGTAAATGGCACCCAGAATTATTTTGCATGAAGCACAATTTCACATAATTCTGGGTCCATTTGTGTGAAAGCAAGGTCCGATCAGGCTGAAACGTTACAAGAAGGTAGAATCTATTGAGTTGTAAGTGATCTGAACGTTTCAAGATGATCGCACTTTCCTAAGGGGGTCAAACCATGTCCCAAAGGTCACCGGATCTTTTGTCAATTTAAAGAAGTAGTCCAGTTACACATTTGTGGGCTTATAACTTGGCTTCTGAATGTCCTAGAGAGATCAGGTTTGTTTTAGTATACTCCAATCAACAGCCCCTACAACCACAAAAAGGAATGGTGTCATTAGCACTTATGGTTTTTAAATGGCACCCAGAATTATGTTGCATGAAGCACAATTTCACATCATTCTGGGTTCATTTGTGTGAAAACAAGGTCCAATCAGGCTGAAACGTTACAGAAAGGTAGAATCTATTGAGTTGTAAGATATCTGAACGTTTCATGATGATAGCACTTTCCTAAGGGGATCAAACAATGTCCCAAAGGTCACCGGATCTGGTGTCAATTTAAAGAAGTAGTCCAGTTACACATTTGTGGGCTTATAACTTGGCTTCTGAATGTCCTAGAGAGATCAGGTTTGTTTTAATGTACTCCAATCAACAGCCCCTACAACCACAAAAAGGATTGGAGTCATTAGCACTTATGGTTTGTAAATGGCACCCAGAATTATGTTGCACGAAGCACAATTTCACATCATTCTGGGTCCATTTGTGTGAAAACAAGGTCCAATCAGGCTGAAACGTTACAAGAAGGTAGAATCTATTGAGTTGTAAGTGCTCTGAACGTTTCGTGATGATCGCACATTCCTATAGGGGGTAAAACCATGTCCCAAAGGTCACCGGGCCTGGTGTCACTTTAAAGAAGTAGTCTAATTGCACCTTTGAGGGCTTATAACTTGGTTTCTGAATGTCCTAAAGAGATCAGGTTTGTTTTAGTGTACTCCAATAAACAGCCCCTACAACCTAAAAAAGGAATAGACTCATTAGCACTTATGGTTTTTAAATGGCACCCAGAATTATGTTGCACGAAGCACAATTTCACATCATTCTGGGTCCATTTGTGTGAAAACAAGGTCCAATCAGGCTGGAACGTTACAAGAAGGTAGAATCTATTGAGTTGTAAGTGATCTGAACGTTTCATGATGATAGCACTTTCCTAAGGGGGTCAAACCATGTCCCAAAGGTCACCGGATCTGGTGTCAATTTAAAGAAGTAGTCCAGTTACACATTTGTGGGCTTATAACTTGGCTTCTGAATGTCCTAGAGAGATCAGGTTTGTTTTAGTATACTCCAATCAACAGCCCCTACAACCACAAAAAGGAATGGAGTCATTAGCACTTATGGTTTTTAAATGGCACCCAGAATTATGTTGCACGAAGCACAATTTCACATCATTCTGGGTTCATTTGTGTGAAAACAAGGTCCAATCAGGCTGAAACGTTACAGAAAGGTAGAATCTATTGAGTTGTAAGTGATCTGAACGTTTCATGATGATAGCACTTTCCTAAGGGGATCAAACAATGTCCCAAAGGTCACCGGATCTGGTGTCAATTTAAAGAAGTAGTCCAGTTACACATTTGTGGGCTTATAACTTGGCTTCTGAATGTCCTAGAGAGATCAGGTTTGTTTTAATGTACTCCAATCAACAGCCCCTACAACCACAAAAAGGAATGGAGTCATTAGCACTTATGGTTTGTAAATGGCACCCAGAATTATGTTGCACGAAGCACAATTTCACATCATTCTGGGTCCATTTGTGTGAAAACAAGGTCCAATCAGGCTGAAACGTTCCAGGAAGGTAGAATCTATAGAGTTGTAAGTGATCTGAACGTTTCATGATGATAGCCCTTTCCTAAGGGGGTCAAACCATGTCCCAAAGGTCACCGGATCTGGTGTCAATTTAAAGAAGTAGTCCAGTTACACATTTGTGAGCTTATAACTTGGCTTCTGAATGTCCTAGAGAGATTAGGTTTGTTTTAAGGTACTCCAATCAACAGCCCCTACAACCACAAAAAGGAATGGAGTCATTAGCACTTATGGTTTGTAAATGGCACCCAGAATTATTTTGCATGAAGCACAATTTCACATCATTCTGGGTCCATTTGTGTGAAAACAAGGTCCGATCAGGCTGAAACGTTACAAGAAGGTAGAATCTATTGAGTTGTAAGTGATCTGAACGTTTCAAGATGATCGCACTTTCCTAAGGGGGTCAAACCATGTCCCAAAGGTCACCGGATCTTTTGTCAATTTAAAGAAGTAGTCCAGTTACACATTTGTGGGCTTATAACTTGGCTTCTGAATGTCCTAGAGAGATCAGGTTTGTTTTAATGTACTCCAATCAACAGCCCCTACAACCACAAAAAGGAATGGAGTCATTAGCACTTATGGTTTGTAAATGGCACCCAGAATTATGTTGCACGAAGCACAATTTCACATCATTCTGGGTCCATTTGTGTGAAAACAAGGTCCAATCAGGCTGAAACGTTACAGAATGGTAGAATCTATTGAGTTGTAAGTGATCTGAACGTTTCATGATGATAGCACTTTCCTAAGGGGATCAAACAATGTCCCAAAGGTCACCGGATCTGGTGTCAATTTAAAGAATCAGTCCAGTTACACATTTGTGGGCTTATAACTTGGCTTCTGAATGTCCTAGAGAGATCAGGTTTGTTTTAATGTACTCCAATCAACAGCCCCTACAACCACAAAAAGGATTGGAGTCATTAGCACTTATGGTTTGTAAATGGCACCCAGAATTATGTTGCATGAAGCACAATTTCACATCATTCTGGGTCCATTTGTGTGAAAACAAGGTCCAATCAGGCTGAAACGTTCCAGGAAGGTAGAATCTATTGAGTTGTAAGTGATCTGAACATTTCATGATGATAGCACTTTCCTAAGGGGGTCAAACCATGTCCCAAAGGTCACCGGATCTGGTGTCAATTTAAAGAAGTAGTCCAGTTACACATTTGTGGGCTTATAACTTGGCTTCTGAATGTCCTAGAGAGATCAGGTTTATTTTAGTATACTCCAATCAACAGCCCCTACAACCACAAAAAGGAATGGAGTCATTAGCACTTATGGTTTTTAAATGTCACCCAGAATTATGTTGCACGAAGCACAATTTCACATCATTCTGGGTTCATTTGTGTGAAAACAAGGTACAATCAGGCTGAAACATTACAGGAAGGTAGAATCTATTGAATTGTAAGTGATCTGAACGTTTCATGATGATAGCACTTTCCTAAGGGGGTCAAACCATGTCCCAAAGGTCACCGGATCTGGTGTCAATTTAAAGAAGTAGTCCAGTTACACATTTGTGGGCTTATAACTTGGCTTCTGAATGTCCTAGAGAGATCAGGTTTGTTTTAATGTACTCCAATCAACAGCCCCTACAACCACAAACAGGAATGGAGCCATTAGCACTTATGGTTTGTAAATGGCACCCAGAATTATGTTGCACGAAGCACAATTTCACATCATTCTGGGTCCATTTGTGTGAAAACAAGGTCCAATCAGGCTGAAACGTTACAAGAAGGTAGAATCTATTGAGTTGTAAGTGATCTGAACGTTTCATGATGATCGCACATTCCTATAGGCAGTCAAACCATGTCCCAAAGGTCACCGGGCCTGGTGTCACTTTAAAGAAGTAGTCCAATTACACCTTTGAGGGCTTATAACTTGGTTTCTGAATGTCCTAGAGAGATCAGGTTTGTTTTAGTGTACTCCATTCAACAGCCCCTACAACCTCAAAAAGGAATGGAGTCATTAGCACTTATGGTTTGTAAATGGCACCCAGAATTATGTTGCACGAAGCACAATTTCACATCATTCTGGTTTCATTTGTGTGAAAACAAGGTACAATCAGGCTGAAACGTTACAGGAAGGTAGAATCTATTGAATTGTAAGTGATCTGAACGTTTCAAGATGATAGCACTTTCCTAAGGGGGTCAAACCATGTCCCAAAGGTCACCGGATCAGGTGTCAATTTAAAGAAGTACTCCAGTTACACATTTGTGGGCTTATAACTTGGCTTCTGAATGTCCTAGAGAGATCAGGTTTGTTTTAATGTACTCCAATCAACAGCCCCTACAACCACAAAAAGGAATGGAGTCATTAGCACTTATGGTTTTTAAATGGCACCCAGAATTATGTTGCACGAAGCACAATTTCACATCATTCTGGGTCCATTTGTGTGAAAACAAGGTCCAATCAGGCTGAAACGTTACAAGAAGGTAGAATCTATTGAGATGTAAGTGATCTGAACGTTTCAAGATGATCGCACTTTCCTAAGGGGGTCAAACCATGTCCCAAAGGTCACCGGATCTGGTGTCAATTTAAAGAAGTAGTCCAGTTCCACATTTGTGGGCTTATAACTTGGCTTCTGAATGTCCTAGAGAGATCAGGTTTGTTTTAGTATACTCCAATCAACAGCCCCTACAACCACAAAAAGGAATGGAGTCATTAGCACTCATGGTTTTTAAATGGCACCCAGAATTATGTTGCACGAAGCACAATTTCACATCATTCTGGGTTCATTTGTGTGAAAACAAGGTCCAATCAGGCTGAAACGTTACAAGAAGGTAGAATCTATTGAGTTGTAAGTGATCTGAACGTTTCATGATGATCGCACATTCCTATAGGGGGTCAAACCATGTCCCAAAGGTCACCGGGCCTGGTGTCACTTTAAAGAAGTAGTCCAATTACACCTTTGAGGTATTATAACTTGGTTTCTGAATGTCCTAAAGAGATCAGGTTTGTTTTAATGTACTCCAACCAACAGCCCCTACAACCACAAAAAGGAATGGTGTCATTAGCACTTATGGTTTGTAAATGGCACCCAGAATTATGTTGCACGAAGCACAATTTCACATCATTCTGGGTCCATTTGTGTGAAAACAAGGTCCAATCAGGCTGAAACGTTACAAGAAGGTAGAATCTATTGAGTTGTAAGTGATCTGAACGTTTCATGATGATAGCACTTTCCTAAGGGGGTCAAACCATGTCCCAAAGGTCACCGGATCTGGTGTCAATTTAAAGAAGTAGTCCAGTTACACATTTGTGGGCTTATAACTTGGCTTCTGAATGTCCTAGAGAGATCAGGTTTGTTTTAGTATACTCCAATCAACAGCCCCTACAACCACAAAAAGGAATGGAGTCATTAGCACTTATGGTTTGTAAATGGCACCCAGAATTATGTTGCACGAAGCACAATTTCACATCATTCTGGGTCCATTTGTGTGAAAACAAGGTCCAATCAGGCTGAAACGTTACAAGAAGGTAGAATCTATTGAGTTGTAAGTGCTCTGAACGTTTCGTGATGATCGCACATTCCTATAGGGGGTAAAACCATGTCCCAAAGGTCACCGGGCCTGGTGTCACTTTAAAGAAGTATTCTAATTGCACCTTTGAGGGCTTATAACTTGGTTTCTGAATGTCCCAGAGAGATCAGGTTTGTTTTAGTGTACTCCAATCAACAGCCCCTACAACCTAAAAAAGGAATGGACTCATTAGCACTTATGGTTTTTAAATGGCACCCAGAATTATGTTGCACGAAGCACAATTTCACATCATTCTGGGTCCATTTGTGTGAAAACAAGGTCCAATCAGGCTGAAACGTTACAAGAAGGTAGAATCTATTGAGTTGTAAGTGATCTGAACGTTTCATGATGATAGCACTTTCCTAATGGGGTCAAACCATGTGCCAAAGGTCACCGGATCTGGTGTCAATTTAAAGAAGTAGTCCAGTTACACATTTGTGGGCATACAACTTGGCTTCTGAATGTCCTTGAGAGATCAGGTTTGTTTTAGTATACTCCAATCAACAGCCCCTACAACCACAAAAAGGAATGGAGTCATTAGCACTTATGGTTTTTAAATGGCACCCAGAATTATGTTGCACGAAGCACAATTTCACATCATTCTGGGTTCATTTGTGTGAAAACAAGGTCCAATCAGGCTGAAACGTTACAGAAAGGTAGAATCTATTGAGTTGTAAGTGATCTGAACGTTTCATGATGATAGTACTTTCCTAAGGGGATCAAACAATGTCCCAAAGGTCACCGGATCTGGTGTCAATTTAAAGAAGTAGTCCAGTTACACATTTGTGGGCTTATAACTTGGCTTCTGAATGTCCTAGAGAGATCAGGTTTGTTTTAATGTACTCCAATCAACAGCCCCTACAACCACAAAAAGGAATGGAGTCATTAGCACTTATGGTTTGTAAATGGCACCCAGAATTATGTTGCACGAAGCACAATTTCACATCATTCTGGGTCCATTTGTGTGAAAACAAGGTCCATTCAGGCTGAAACGTTACAAGAAGGTAGAATCTATTGAGTTGTAAGTGCTCTGAACGTTTCGTGATGATCGCACATTCCTATAGGGGGTAAAACCATGTCCCAAAGGTCACCGGGCCTGGTGTCACTTTAAAGAAGTATTCTAATTGCACCTTTGAGGGCTTATAACTTGGTTTCTGAATGTCCCAGAGAGATCAGGTTTGTTTTAGTGTACTCCAATCAACAGCCCCTACAACCTAAAAAAGGAATGGACTCATTAGCACTTATGGTTTTTAAATGGCACCCAGAATTATGTTGCACGAAGCACAATTTCACATCATTCTGGGTCCATTTGTGTGAAAACAAGGTCCAATCAGGCTGAAACGTTACAAGAAGGTAGAATCTATTGAGTTGTAAGTGATCTGAACGTTTCATGATGATAGCACTTTCCTAATGGGGTCAAACCATGTGCCAAAGGTCACCGGATCTGGTGTCAATTTAAAGAAGTAGTCCAGTTACACATTTGTGGGCATACAACTTGGCTTCTGAATGTCCTTGAGAGATCAGGTTTGTTTTAGTATACTCCAATCAACAGCCCCTACAACCACAAAAAGGAATGGAGTCATTAGCACTTATGGTTTTTAAATGGCACCCAGAATTATGTTGCACGAAGCACAATTTCACATCATTCTGGGTTCATTTGTGTGAAAACAAGGTCCAATCAGGCTGAAACGTTACAGAAAGGTAGAATCTATTGAGTTGTAAGTGATCTGAACGTTTCATGATGATAGTACTTTCCTAAGGGGATCAAACAATGTCCCAAAGGTCACCGGATCTGGTGTCAATTTAAAGAAGTAGTCCAGTTACACATTTGTGGGCTTATAACTTGGCTTCTGAATGTCCTAGAGAGATCAGGTTTGTTTTAATGTACTCCAATCAACAGCCCCTACAACCACAAAAAGGAATGGAGTCATTAGCACTTATGGTTTGTAAATGGCACCCAGAATTATGTTGCACGAAGCACAATTTCACATCATTCTGGGTCCATTTGTGTGAAAACAAGGTCCAATCAGGCTGAAACGTTACAAGAAGGTAGAATCTATTGAGTTGTAAGTGATCTGAACGTTTCAAGATGATCTCACTTTCCTAAGGGGGTCAAGCCATGTCCCAAAGGTCACCGGATCTGGTGTCAATTTAAAGAAGTAGTCCAGTTACACATTTGTCGGCTTATAACTTGGCTTCTGAATGTCCTAGAGAGATCAGGTTTGTTTTAGTATACTCCAATCAACAGCCCCTACAACCACAAAAAGGAATGGAGTCATTAGCACTATGGTTTTTAAATGGCACCCAGAATTATGTTGCACGAAGCACAATTTCACATCATTCTGGGTTCATTTGTGTGAAAACAAGGTCCAATCAGGCTGAAACTTTACAAGAAGGTAGAATCTATTGAGTTGTAAGTGATCTGAACGTTTCAAGATGATCGCACTTTCCTAAGGGGGTCAAACCATGTCCCAAAGGTCACCGGATCTGGTGTCAATTTAAAGAAGTAGTCCAGTTACACATTTGTGGGCTTATAACTTGGCTTCTGAATGTCCTAGAGAGATCAGGTTTGTTTTAGTATACTCCAATCAACAGCCCCTACAACCACAAAAAGGAATGGAGTCATTAGCACTTATGGTTTTTAAATGGCACCCAGAATTATGTTGCACGAAGCACAATTTCACATCATTCTGGGTTCATTTGTGTGAAAACAAGGTCCAATCAGGCTGAAACGTTACAAGAAGGTAGAATCTATTGAGTTGTAAGTGATCTGAACGTTTCATGATGATAGCACTTTCCTAAGGGGGTCAAACCATGTCCCAAAGGTCACCGGATCTGGTGTCAATTTAAAGAAGTAGTCCAGTTACACATTTGTGGGCTTATAACTTGGCTTCTGAATGTCCTAGAGAGATCAGGTTTGTTTTAGTATACTCCAATCAACAGCCCCTACAACCACAAAAAGGAATGGAGTCATTAGCACTTATGGTTTTTAAATGGCACCCAGAATTATGTTGCACGAAGCACAATTTCACATCATTCTGGGTTCATTTGTGTGAAAACAAGGTCCAATCAGGCTGAAACGTTACAAGAAGGTAGAATCTATTGAGTTGTAAGTGATCTGAACGTTTCATGATGATCGCACATTCCTATAGGGGGTCAAACCATTTCCCAAAGGTCACCGGGCCTGGTGTCACTTTAAAGAAGTAGTCCAATTACACCTTTGAGGGATTATAACTTGGTTTCTGAATGTCCTAAAGAGATCAGGTTTGTTTTAATGTACTCCAACCAACAGCCCCTACAACCACAAAAAGGAATGGAGTCATTAGCACTTATGGTTTTTAAATGGCACCCAGAATTATGTTGCACGAAGCACAATTTCACATCATTCTGGGTTCATTTGTGTGAAAACAAGGTCCAATCAGGCTGAAACGTTACAAGAAGGTAGAATCTATTGAGTTGTAAGTGATCTGAACGTTTCATGATGATCGCACATTCCTATAGGCGGTCAAACCATGTCCCAAAGGTCACCGGGCCTGGTGTCACTTTAAAGAAGTAGTCCAATTACACCTTTGAGGGCTTATAACTTGGTTTCTGAATGTCCTAGAGAGATCAGGTTTGTTTTAGTGTACTCCATTCAACAGCCCCCACAACCTCAAAAAGGAATGGAGTCATTAGCACTTATGGTTTGTAAATGGCACCCAGAATTATGTTGCACGAAGCACAATTTCACATCATTCTGGTTTCATTTGTGTGAAAACAAGGTACAATCAGGCTGAAACGTTACAGGAAGGTAGAATCTATTGAATTGTAAGTGATCTGAACGTTTCAAGATGATAGCACTTTCCTAAGGGGGTCAAACCATGTCCCAAAGGTCACCGGATCTGGTGTCAATTTAAAGAAGTACTCCAGTTACACATTTGTGGGCTTATAACTTGGCTTCTGAATGTCCTAGAGAGATCAGGTTTGTTTTAATGTACTGCAATCAACAGCCCCTACAACCACAAAAAGGAATGGAGTCATTAGCACTTATGGTTTGTAAATGGCACCCAGAATTATGTTGCACGAAGCACAATTTCACATCATTCTGGGTCCATTTGTGTGAAAACAAGGTCCAATCAGGCTGAAACGTTACAAGAAGGTAGAATCTATTGAGTTGTAAGTGATCTGAACGTTTCAAGATGATCACACTTTCCTAAGGGGGTCAAACCATGTCCCAAAGGTCACCGGATCTGGTGTCAATTTAAAGAAGTAGTCCAGTTACACATTTGTGGGCTTATAACTTGGCTTCTGAATGTCCTAGAGAGATCAGGTTTGTTTTAGTATACTCCAATCAACAGCCCCTACAACCACAAAAAGGAATGGAGTCATTAGCACTCATGGTTTTTAAATGGCACCCAGAATTATGTTGCACGAAGCACAATTTCACATCATTCTGGGTTCATTTGTGTGAAAACAAGGTCCAATCAGGCTGAAACGTTACAAGAAGGTAGAATCTATTGAGTTGTAAGTGATCTGAACGTTTCATGATGATCGCACATTCCTATAGGGGGTCAAACCATGTCCCAAAGGTCACCGGGCCTGGTGTCACTTTAAAGAAGTAGTCCAATTACACCTTTGAGGGATTATAACTTGGTTTCTGAATGTCCTAAAGAGATCAGGTTTGTTTTAATGTACTCCAACCAACAGCCCCTACAACCACAAAAAGGAATGGTGTCATTAGCACTTATGGTTTGTAAATGGCACCCAGAATTATGTTGCACGAAGCACAATTTCACATCATTCTGGGTCCATTTGTGTGAAAACAAGGTCCAATCAGGCTGAAACGTTACAAGAAGGTAGAATCTATTGAGTTGTAAGTGATCTGAACGTTTCATGATGATAGCACTTTCCTAAGGGGGTCAAACCATGTCCCAAAGGTCACCGGATCTGGTGTCAATTTAAAGAAGTAGTCCAGTTACACATTTGTGGGCTTATAACTTGGCTTCTGAATGTCCTAGAGAGATCAGGTTTGTTTTAGTATACTCCAATCAACAGCCCCTACAACCACAAAAAGGAATGGAGTCATTAGCACTTATGGTTTGTAAATGGCACCCAGAATTATGTTGCACGAAGCACAATTTCACATCATTCTGGGTCCATTTGTGTGAAAACAAGGTCCAATCAGGCTGAAACGTTACAAGAAGGTAGAATCTATTGAGTTGTAAGTGCTCTGAACGTTTCGTGATGATCTCACATTCCTATAGGGGGTAAAACCATGTCCCAAAGGTCACCGGGCCTGGTGTCACTTTAAAGAAGTAGTCTAATTGCACCTTTGAGGGCTTATAACTTGGTTTCTGAATGTCCTAAAGAGATCAGGTTTGTTTTAATGTACTCCAACCAACAGCCCCTACAACCACAAAAAGGAATGGTGTCATTAGCACTTATGGTTTGTAAATGGCACCCAGAATTATGTTGCACGAAGCACAATTTCACATCATTCTGGGTCCATTTGTGTGAAAACAAGGTCCAATCAGGCTGAAACGTTACAAGAAGGTAGAATCTATTGAGTTGTAAGTGATCTGAACGTTTCATGATGATAGTACTTTCCTAAGGGGGTCAAACCATGTCCCAAAGGTCACCGGATCTGGTGTCAATTTAAAGAAGTAGTCCAGTTACACATTTGTGGGCTTATAACTTGGCTTCTGAATGTCCTAGAGAGATCAGGTTTGTTTTAGTATACTCCAATCAACAGCCCCTACAACCACAAAAAGGAATGGAGTCATTAGCACTTATGGTTTGTAAATGGCACCCAGAATTATGTTGCACGAAGCACAATTTCACATCATTCTGGGTTCATTTGTGTGAAAACAAGGTACAATCAGGCTGAAACATTACAGGAAGGTAGAATCTATTGAATTGTAAGTGATCTGAACGTTTCATGATGATAGCACTTTCCTAAGGGGGTCAAACCATGTCCCAAAGGTCACCGGATCTGGTGTCAATTTAAAGAAGTAGTCCAGTTACACATTTGTGGGCTTATAACTTGGCTTCTGAATGTCCTAGAGAGATCAGGTTTGTTTTAATTTACTCCAATCAACAGCCCCTACAACCACAAAAAGGAATGGAGCCATTAGCACTTATGGTTTGTAAATGGCACCCAGAATTATGTTGCACGAAGCACAATTTCACATCATTCTGGGTCCATTTGTGTGAAAACAAGGTCCAATCAGGCTGAAACGTTACAAGAAGGTAGAATCTATTGAGTTGTAAGTGATCTGAACATTTCATGATGATCGCACATTCCTATAGGCGGTCAAACCATGTCCCAAAGGTCACCGGGCCTGGTGTCACTTTAAAGAAGTAGTCCAATTACACCTTTGAGGGCTTATAACTTGGTTTCTGAATGTCCTAGAGAGATCAGGTTTGTTTTAGTGTACTCCATTCAACAGCCCCTACAACCTCAAAAAGGAATGGAGTCATTAGCACTTATGGTTTGTAAATGGCACCCAGAATTATGTTGCACGAAGCACAATTTCACATCATTCTGGTTTCATTTGTGTGAAAACAAGGTACAATCAGGCTGAAACGTTACAGGAAGGTAGAATCTATTGAATTGTAAGTGATCTGAACGTTTCAAGATGATAGCACTTTCCTAAGGGGGTCAAACCATGTCCCAAAGGTCACCGGATCAGGTGTCAATTTAAAGAAGTACTCCAGTTACACATTTGTGGGCTTATAACTTGGCTTCTGAATGTCCTAGAGAGATCAGGTTTGTTTTAATGTACTCCAATCAACAGCCCCTACAACCACAAAAAGGAATGGAGTCATTAGCACTTATGGTTTGTAAATGGCACCCAGAATTATGTTGCACGAAGCACAATTTCACATCATTCTGGGTCCATTTGTGTGAAAACAAGGTCCAATCAGGCTGAAACGTTACAAGAAGGTAGAATCTATTGAGATGTAAGTGATCTGAACGTTTCAAGATGATCGCACTTTCCTAAGGGGGTCAAACCATGTCCCAAAGGTCACCGGATCTGGTGTCAATTTAAAGAAGTAGTCCAGTTACACATTTGTGGGCTTATAACTTGGCTTCTGAATGTCCTAGAGAGATCAGGTTTGTTTTAGTATACTCCAATCAACAGCCCCTACAACCACAAAAAGGAATGGAGTCATTAGCACTCATGGTTTTTAAATGGCACCCAGAATTATGTTGCACGAAGCACAATTTCACATCATTCTGTGTTCATTTGTGTGAAAACAAGGTCCAATCAGGCTGAAACGTTACAAGAAGGTAGAATCTATTGACTTGTAAGTGATCTGAACGTTTCATGATGATAGAACTTTCCTAAGGGGGTCAAACCATGTCCCAAAGGTCACCGGATCTGGTGTCAATTTAAAGAAGTAGTCCAGTTACACATTTGTGGGCTTATAACTTGGCTTCTGAATGTCCTAGAGAGATCAGGTTTGTTTTAGTGTACTCCAATAAACAGCCCCTACAACCTAAAAAAGGAATAGACTCATTAGCACTTATGGTTTGTAAATGGCACCCAGAATTATGTTGCACGAAGCACAATTTCACATCATTCTGGGTCCATTTGTGTGAAAATAAGGTCCAATCAGGCTGAAACGTTACAAGAAGGTAGAATCTATTGAGTTGTAAGTGCTCTGAACGTTTCGTGATGATCGCACATTCCTATAGGGGGTAAAACCATGTCCCAAAGGTCACCGGGCCTGGTGTCACTTTAAAGAAGTAGTCTAATTGCACCTTTGAGGGCTTATAACTTGGTTTCTGAATGTCCCAGAGAGATCAGGTTTGTTTTAGTGTACTCCAATCAACAGCCCCTACAACCTAAAAAAGGAATGGACTCATTTGCACTTATGGTTTTTAAATGGCACCCAGAATTATGTTGCACGAAGCACAATTTCACATCATTCTGGGTCCATTTGTGTGAAAACAAGGTCCAATCAGGCTGAAACGTTACAAGAAGGTAGAATCTATTGAGTTGTAAGTGATCTGAACGTTTCATGATGATAGCACTTTCCTAATGGGGTCAAACCATGTGCCAAAGGTCACCGGATCTGGTGTCAATTTAAAGAAGTAGTCCAGTTACACATTTGTGGGCTTATAACTTGGCTTCTGAATGTCCTTGAGAGATCAGGTTTGTTTTAGTATACTCCAATCAACAGCCCCTACAACCACAAAAAGGAATGGAGTCATTAGCACTTATGGTTTTTAAATGGCACCCAGAATTATGTTGGACGAAGCACAATTTCACATCATTCTGGGTTCATTTGTGTGAAAACAAGGTCCAATCAGGCTGAAACGTTACAGAAAGGTAGAATCTATTGAGTTGTAAGTGATCTGAACGTTTCATGATGATAGTACTTTCCTAAGGGGATCAAACAATGTCCCAAAGGTCACCGGATCTGGTGTCAATTTAAAGAAGTAGTCCAGTTACACATTTGTGGGCTTATAACTTGGCTTCTGAATGTCCTAGAGAGATCAGGTTTGTTTTAATGTACTCCAATCAACGGCCCCTACAACCACAAAAAGGAATGGAGCCATTAGCACTTATGGTTTTTAAATGGCACCCAGAATTATGTTGCACGAAGCACAATTTCACATCATTCTGGGTTCATTTGTGTGAAAACAAGGTCCAATCAGGCTGAAACGTTACAGAAAGGTAGAATCTATTGAGTTGTAAGTGATCTGAACGTTTCATGATGATCGCACATTCCTATAGGCGGTCAAACCATGTCCCAAAGGTCACCGGGCCTGGTGTCACTTTAAAGAAGTAGTCCAATTACACCTTTGAGGGCTTATAACTTGGTTTCTGAATGTCCTAGAGAGATCAGGTTTGTTTTAGTGTACTCCATTCAACAGCCCCTACAACCTCAAAAAGGAATGGAGTCATTAGCACTTATGGTTTGTAAATGGCACCCAGAATTATGTTGCACGAAGCACAATTTCACATCATTCTGGTTTCATTTGTGTGAAAACAAGGTACAATCAGGCTGAAACGTTACAGGAAGGTAGAATCTATTGAATTGTAAGTGATCTGAACGTTTCAAGATGATAGCACTTTCCTAAGGGGGTCAAACCATGTCCCAAAGGTCACCGGATCAGGTGTCAATTTAAAGAAGTACTCCAGTTACACATTTGTGGGCTTATAACTTGGCTTCTGAATGTCCTAGAGAGATCAGGTTTGTTTTAATGTACTCCAATCAACAGCCCCTACAACCACAAAAAGGAATGGAGTCATTAGCACTTATGGTTTGTAAATGGCACCCAGAATTATGTTGCACGAAGCACAATTTCACATCATTCTGGGTCCATTTGTGTGAAAACAAGGTCCAATCAGGCTGAAACGTTACAAGAAGGTAGAATCTATTGAGATGTAAGTGATCTGAACGTTTCAAGATGATCGCACTTTCCTAAGGGGGTCAAACCATGTCCCAAAGGTCACCGGATCTGGTGTCAATTTAAAGAAGTAGTCCAGTTACACATTTGTGGGCTTATAACTTGGCTTCTGAATGTCCTAGAGAGATAAGGTTTGTTTTAGTATACTCCAATCAACAGCCCCTACAACCACAAAAAGGAATGGAGTCATTAGCACTCATGGTTTTTAAATGGCACCCAGAATTATGTTGCATGAAGCACAATTTCACATAATTCAGGGTTCATTTGTGTGAAAACAAGGTCCAATCAGGCTGAAACGTTACAAGAAGGTAGAATCTATTGAGTTGTAAGTGATCTGAACGTTTCATGATGATCGCACATTCCTATAGGGGGTCAAACCATGTCCCAAAGGTCACCGGGCCTGGTGTCACTTTAAAGAAGTAGTCCAATTACACCTTTGAGGTATTATAACTTGGTTTCTGAATGTCCTAAAGAGATCAGGTTTGTTTTAATGTACTCCAACCAACAGCCCCTACAACCACAAAAAGGAATGGTGTCATTAGCACTTATGGTTTGTAAATGGCACCCAGAATTATGTTGCACGAAGCACAATTTCACATCATTCTGGGTCCATTTGTGTGAAAACAAGGTCCAATCAGGCTGAAACGTTACAAGAAGGTAGAATCTATTGAGTTGTAAGTGATCTGAACGTTTCATGATGATAGCACTTTCCTAAGGGGGTCAAACCATGTCCCAAAGGTCACCGGATCTGGTGTCAATTTAAAGAAGTAGTCCAGTTACACATTTGTGGGCTTATAACTTGGCTTCTGAATGTCCTAGAGAGATCAGGTTTGTTTTAGTATACTCCAATCAACAGCCCCTACAACCACAAAAAGGAATGGAGTCATTAGCACTTATGGTTTGTAAATGGCACCCAGAATTATGTTGCACGAAGCACAATTTCACATCATTCTGGGTTCATTTGTGTGAAAACAAGGTACAATCAGGCTGAAACATTACAGGAAGGTAGAATCTATTGAATTGTAAGTGATCTGAACGTTTCATGATGATAGCACTTTCCTAAGGGGGTCAAACCATGTCCCAAAGGTCACCGGATCTGGTGTCAATTTAAAGAAGTAGTCCAGTTACACATTTGTGGGCTTATAACTTGGCCTCTGAATGTCCTAGAGAGATCAGGTTTGTTTTAATGTACTCCAATCAACAGCCCCTACAACCACAAAAAGGAATGGAGCCATTAGCACTTATGGTTTGTAAATGGCACCCAGAATTATGTTGCACGAAGCACAATTTCACATCATTCTGGGTCCATTTGTGTGAAAACAAGGTCCAATCAGGCTGAAACGTTACAAGAAGGTAGAATCTATTGAGATGTAAGTGATCTGAACGTTTCAAGATGATCGCACTTTCCTAAGGGGGTCAAACCATGTCCCAAAGGTCACCGGATCTGGTGTCAATTTAAAGAAGTAGTCCAGTTACACATTTGTGGGCTTATAACTTGGCTTCTGAATGTCCTAGAGAGATCAGGTTTGTTTTAGTATACTCCAATCAACAGCCCCTACAACCACAAAAAGGAATGGAGTCATTAGCACTCATGGTTTTTAAATGGCACCCAGAATTATGTTGCACGAAGCACAATTTCACATCATTCTGTGTTCATTTGTGTGAAAACAAGGTCCAATCAGGCTGAAACGTTACAAGAAGGTAGAATCTATTGACTTGTAAGTGATCTGAACGTTTCATGATGATCGCACATTCCTATAGGGGGTCAAACCATGTCCCAAAGGTCACCGGGCCTGGTGTCACTTTAAAGAAGTAGTCCAATTACACCTTTGAGGTATTATAACTTGGTTTCTGAATGTCCTAAAGAGATCAGGTTTGTTTTAATGTACTCCAACCAACAGCCCCTACAACCACAAAAAGGAATGGTGTCATTAGCACTTATGGTTTGTAAATGGCACCCAGAATTATGTTGCACGAAGCACAATTTCACATCATTCTGGGTCCATTTGTGTGAAAACAAGGTCCAATCAGGCTGAAACGTTACAAGAAGGTAGAATCTATTGAGTTGTAAGTGATCTGAACATTTCATGATGATAGCACTTTCCTAAGGGGGTCAAACCATGTCCCAAAGGTCACCGGATCTGGTGTCAATTTAAAGAAGTAGTCCAGTTACACATTTGTGGGCTTATAACTTGGCTTCTGAATGTCCTAGAGAGATCAGGTTTGTTTTAGTATACTCCAATCAACAGCCCCTACAACCACAAAAAGGAATGGAGTCATTAGCACTTATGGTTTGTAAATGGCACCCAGAATTATGTTGCACGAAGCACAATTTCACATCATTCTGGGTCCATTTGTGTGAAAACAAGGTCCAATCAGGCTGAAACGTTACAAGAAGGTAGAATCTATTGAGTTGTAAGTGCTCTGAACGTTTCGTGATGATCGCACATTCCTATAGGGGGTAAAACCATGTCCCAAAGGTCACCGGGCCTGGTGTCACTTTAAAGAAGTAGTCTAATTGCACCTTTGAGGGCTTATAACTTGGTTTCTGAAAGTCCCAGAGAGATCAGGTTTGTTTTAGTGTACTCCAATCAACAGCCCCTACAACCTAAAAAAGGAATGGACTCATTAGCACTTATGGTTTTTAAATGGCACCCAGAATTATGTTGCACGAAGCACAATTTCACATCATTCTGGGTCCATTTGTGTGAAAACAAGGTCCAATCAGGCTGAAACGTTACAAGAAGGTAGAATCTATTGAGTTGTAAGTGATCTGAACGTTTCATGATGATAGCACTTTCCTAATGGGGTCAAACCATGTGCCAAAGGTCACCGGATCTGGTGTCAATTTAAAGAAGTAGTCCAGTTACACATTTGTGGGCTTATAACTTGGCTTCTGAATGTCCTTGAGAGATCAGGTTTGTTTTAGTATACTCCAATCAACAGCCCCTACAACCACAAAAAGGAATGGAGTCATTAGCACTTATGATTTTTAAATGGCACCCAGAATTATGTTGGACGAAGCACAATTTCACATCATTCTGGGTTCATTTGTGTGAAAACAAGGTCCAATCAGGCTGAAACGTTACAGAAAGGTAGAATCTATTGAGTTGTAAGTGATCTGAACGTTTCATGATGATAGTACTTTCCTAAGGGGATCAAACAATGTCCCAAAGGTCACCGGATCTGGTGTCAATTTAAAGAAGTAGTCCAGTTACACATTTGTGGGCTTATAACTTGGCTTCTGAATGTCCTAGAGAGATCAGGTTTGTTTTAATGTACTCCAATCAACAGCCCCTACAACCACAAAAAGGAATGGAGCCATTAGCACTTATGGTTTTTAAATGGCACCCAGAATTATGTTGCACGAAGCACAATTTCACATCATTCTGGGTTCATTTGTGTGAAAACAAGGTCCAATCAGGCTGAAACGTAACAGAAAGGTAGAATCTATTGAGTTGTAAGTGATCTGAACGTTTCATGATGATCGCACATTCCTATAGGCGGTCAAACCATGTCCCAAAGGTCACCGGGCCTGGTGTCACTTTAAAGAAGTAGTCCAATTACACCTTTGAGGGCTTATAACTTGGTTTCTGAATGTCCTAGAGAGATCAGGTTTGTTTTAGTGTACTCCATTCAACAGCCCCTACAACCTCAAAAAGGAATGGAGTCATTAGCACTTATGGTTTGTAAATGGCACCCAGAATTATGTTGCACGAAGCACAATTTCACATCATTCTGGTTTCATTTGTCAAAACAAGGTACAATCAGGCTGAAACGTTACAGGAAGGTAGAATCTATTGAATTGTAAGTGATCTGAACGTTTCAAGATGATAGCACTTTCCTAAGGGGGTCAAACCATGTCCCAAAGGTCACCGGATCAGGTGTCAATTTAAAGAAGTACTCCAGTTACACATTTGTGGGCTTATAACTTGGCTTCTGAATGTCCTAGAGAGATCAGGTTTGTTTTAATGTACTCCAATCAACAGCCCCTACAACCACAAAAAGGAATGGAGTCATTAGCACTTATGGTTTGTAAATGGCACCCAGAATTATGTTGCACGAAGCACAATTTCACATCATTCTGGGTCCATTTGTGTGAAAACAAGGTCCAATCAGGCTGAAACGTTACAAGAAGGTAGAATCTATTGAGATGTAAGTGATCTGAACGTTTCAAGATGATCGCACTTTCCTAAGGGGGTCAAACCATGTCCCAAAGGTCACCGGATCTGGTGTCAATTTAAAGAAGTAGTCCAGTTACACATTTGTGGGCTTATAACTTGGCTTCTGAATGTCCTAGAGAGATCAGGTTTGTTTTAGTATACTCCAATCAACAGCCCCTACAACCACAAAAAGGAATGGAGTCATTAGCACTCATGGTTTTTAAATGGCACCCAGAATTATGTTGCATGAAGCACAATTTCACATCATTCTGGGTTCATTTGTGTGAAAACAAGGTCCAATCAGGCTGAAACGTTACAGGAAGATAGAATCTATTGAGTTGTAAGTGATCTGAACGTTTCATGATGATAGCACTTTCCTAAGGGGGTCAAACCATGTCCCAAATGTCACCGGATCTGGTGTCAATTTAAAGAAGTAGTCCAGTTAAACATTTGTGGGCTTATAACTTGGCTTCTGAATGTCCTAGAGAGATCAGGTTTGTTTTAATGTACTCCAATCAACAGCCCCTACAACCACAAAAAGGAATGGAGTCATTAGCACTTATGGTTTGTAAATGGCACCCAGAATTATGTTGTACGAAGCACAATTTCACATAATTCTGGGTCCATTTGTGTGAAAACAAGGTCCAATCAGGCTGAAACGTTACAAGAAGGTAGAATCTATTGAGTTGTAAGTGATCTGAACGTTTCATGATGATAGCACTTTCCTAAGGGGGTCAAACCATGTCCCAAAGGTCAACGGATCTGGTGTCTAAAGAAGTAGTCCAGTTACACATTTGTGGGCTTATAACTTGGCTTCTGAATGTCCTAGAGAGATCTGGTTTGTTTAAGTATACTCCAATCAACAGCCCCTACAACTACAAAAAGGAATGGAGTCATTAGCACTTATGGTTTTTAAATGGCACCCAGAATTATGTTGCACGAAGCACAATTTCACATCATTCTGGGTTCATTTGTGTGAAAACAAGGTCCAATCAGGCTGAAACGTTACAGGAAGGTAGAATCTATTGAGTTGTAAGTGATCTGAACGTTTCATGATGATAGCACTTTCCTAAGGGGGTCAAACCATGTCCCAAAGGTCACCGGATCTGGTGTCAATTTAAAGAAGTAGTCCAGTTACACATTTGTGGGCTTATAACTTGGCTTCTGAATGTCCTAGAGAGATCAGGTTTGTTTTAATTTACTCCAATCAACAGCCCCTACAACCACAAAAAGGATTGGGTTAGGGTTAGGGTTAGGGTTAGGGTTAGGGTTAGGGTTAGGATATGGGGTTTTGACGACCGTCAGACACTTTTTCAAACGCGAATAACTTTGGATAGGAAGGTGCTAGAGACTTGAAACCAAGTCCTACCCCCCCGTCTAACGGGTCTGGCTTTCGATTGGTGCCATCCGTTTGGCTCTACGACCTTCCGGTCCGGAGATACGCCCACTTTTTGACATCCGGTTGCCTGTATCTCCGGAACGGAAGGTCGTAGAAACTCGCGGAGACCACCGTTGGATTCAGAAGGGTCGAATTATGGCAGACGGAGCTTGGTTGCGAGTCTCTACGACCTTCCGTTCCGGAGATATCCGCCGTTGAAGTCGTCCCATTGAAACGAATGGGAGGCGGGTGAGTGAAAAATTTCCAAGTGCCAGGGCCCAAATCCTTCCCCCAGAAACATCATAGGAGCACGTTTCAGAGCATTTGGAGTCCAATGGTACCTACTTTGAGTGACCAGTTTTCCCAACCCATACTTCGGGTAAGTGTAAGTGGTAGGGTAAGTGATAGTGAAATTGTGTGTGTGAGTGTTAGGGTAAGAGTAAGTGATAGGGTAGGTGATAGTGTAAGTGTAAGAGTCCGTTGCCCTGTGATCCTCTGAGTGTAGACGGACAAGGGGATGTGCCCCCTAGGTCTGTATGTGTTAGGGTAAGAGTAAGTGATAGGGTAGGTGATAGTGTAAGTGTAAGCGTCCGTTACCTTTAGACGATTCTCTGCGTGGAGCCGGACAAGGGGGTGTGCTCCCGAGGTCTGTCAGAGACAGACTGAGCGTTCTAGGGCAGTTTGTGTCCCTTTAAATGCATTTAAATGTAATTTAATGTAATTTTATTAAAATTTCAAAATTTCAAGTGACTTTATCTCTTGATAGGAAGGTCGTAGGAAAAAACCGATGGCACCTACCCCCCCAAAGTCGATGTCTGGCTTTCCAACGGTGGAAACCCCGCAGTTCTACGCCCCACCTGAGGTGAGATAATGTCGTTTTTACAGTGTATTTTCTGTATCTCCGGAACGGAAGGTCGTAGAAACTCGGGGAGACCACCGTTGGATTCAGAAGGGTCGAATTAGGGCAGGCGGAAGGTTAGGGTTAGGGTTAGGGTTAGGGTTAGGTGTAAATTATTTATCTCGTCGACTCCCCCTGCCTCATCCGACGACTCAGCAGTTGAACTAGGGAGCCAAAGGCAATGCACTGGCCGACGCACGTCATCCGCAGCTCTTGTCTCCTTATTGACTACCAACTTGTTTCAAGAGTTGCAACCCAAATCGGTCTTATTGGCCATTCTATTTCTCCATTTCTGTTGTAGTATCGTACAGGATCGTGTTCCAGTGTTGGTCTGCTTTGTTCATCTTTTCATGACACCATGTTTGGGCTATCGTATGCCCCTGAGGAGTTCCTAACTGGCGTTGGTTCATCCTCCTTAAAAGTCAATGAGCCAAGTCAGGTGTTCCTGTGTGCCCTTCAGGCATAGGGTAGGGTTAATATCCTTTAGGGTCAGAGTTATGATAAGGCGCTTGTTTGTTGTCCTAGATGGTAGGGTTTGGGTTTATGTTTAGGGTTAGGATTAAGTTCTAGGGTTAGGGCTAAGTTCTAGGGTTAGGGCTAAGTTCTAGGGTTAGGGCTAAGTTCTAGGGTTAGGGCTAAGTTTTAGGGTTAGGGCTAAGTTTTAGGGTTAGGGCTAAGTTTTAGGGTTAGGGCTAAGTTTTAGGGTTAGGGCTAAGTTTTAGGGTTAGGGCTAAGTTTTAGGGTTAGGGCTAAGTTTTAGGGTTAGGGCTAAGTTTTAGGGTTAGGGCTAAGTTTTAGGGTTAGGGCTAAGTTTTAGGGTTAGGGCTAAGTTTTAGGGTTAGGGCTAAGTTTTAGGGTTAGGATTTAAGTTTTAGGGTTAGGATTTAAGTTTTAGGGTTATGATTGTGTTTAGGGTTAGTGGGTAGGGTTAGTTATGGTAAGATTAGAGTTAATTTTAGGCTTAGAGCTATTCTGGTCTATGGTTATGTTTAGAGTAAGTATGAGGGGTGGGGTAAATTTGGGTTAAGTATATTTGGAGAATTTGACACATCATCAGTAGTGGACCTTGGGATCATGAGGTGTTTCGGCCATTATCACTATACACCTTCACCCAAGGGAGGCCCATCCAGGTTTGATCAAGACCCGGTGTGTGTCATCTAGCCCAATCAGGTTTTTGGTAAACGTCCGAATATGGATTTTGTGTCAGTGCTGAGGGTAATATTCGTTTCTTATGTATTTATTTACTACCTCCTTTCATTTATTTATTTGTTAATTTGTATAATTTATTTATTTATTTGATTGCTTTAGGGCATTGTTGTTAAATTAAGTTCAAAGTTCACTGTTGCGTAAATAAAAGTTCTTTTAAAATGAAGATATAAATTTGTAAGAGCCTATATTATTTTAATTAACCATTCATCCATTCATTCATTCATTTTACATTTTATCTATTTTTATCCGCAGACCTTCAGTAAGTTATATTTAAAGGGTAGTAAACTCTGGAATATAAACTTCAATCCTCATCCAAATTGGTTCAAAGCAAACATTAATTACTTCTATTTATAAAAACGAATAGGTAATTCAGTGTCGTTTTCATTAAGTATTGTACTCCATAAGGATAAAGGAACTGCATCCGTACGGATGGAGACTAAAAGTAGGCGTTCGGAAGGAATTAAGACGTCCTAGGTCCCGTTGCATCCACGACCTAGCCCCTAAGTTGGGCTAGGGGATGTGTAGTTTTAAGGGTGGTGTCAATTTGAAGGAGCCCAATTGGTGCTAACCGTGCATCCAGCAGTGGGGATTGAGGAGCCCCCCCAGGAACAGGGCCAGCCGCGGTGAACCGCTGCCTCCCAGGCTCCTAGGTCGTTAGGGTTAGGGTTAGGGTTAGGGTTAGGGTTAGGTATAAGGGGTAAGTACCACTTTGTTATCGAGGGTCTTTCTGGCTCTGAACCACTCAGAGCGACCATTCAACTTTTGCCGCGCTCAGGGGGACCAGCCGGAGGCTGGGGTACCAAAGACCCCAAGCTTGCCGCAAAGCATCATGGGTAAAAACAATCAAACATCTCTCACGGCCGGAAAAGTTGGATCTTAGCTTAGGGACCGCGGCTACCCCCGGGTTAGGGTTAGGGTTAGGGTTAGGTGGAGTAGATGGAGTAGATGTATCTCAGTGACATCCCCCTGAATCAGTACCTTGACCAAAACAGTTTGGAGTAGAGAGTCACTGGCAATGCACGGGCCGGCGCGTGTCACTCAGAAACTCCCCTCCAATGTTGGTTCGTCTCAATGTAGAATAGAAAAACAGAATAGAAAAAGATTGAAAAGATAGAATAAAGAAAAAACGAGAAAGACAGAATAGATAATACAGAAAAAAGGAAGAAAAAAGAAAGAAACAAAGCTAGAGAAGAATTTGATGAAGAACAGGTAACAGATGTGGCGTCGTCGTATGACGCTCAACCACACCCGAGCCGGTCTAGGCTTAACCTGTCTCCCCCAATTCCCTCTTCTAAGTATAGGAGAAGGAATGGGAGAGGAAAAAGAGATGAGCAGGTAGATCACGCCGGAGTGTAGAGTTTATAGGTGAAAAGTAAAATGGGTAGATGGCACAAACTAACTTCCCTAGTTTTAAACCTTCTTCCTAAATCCGTACTAATTGGCCACAAGGGGTCTAGAGTAAGATTAAGATTAGCGCTACACCTCATGGTTAGCATCTAGAAAGTAAGATTGGTTAGGATTGGAACTACACTTCAGAGTTAGGGGTTTAACAGGGATAGAAAAGAACTTGAGAAGGAACAGGTAACAGATGCGGCGTCGTCGTCTGACGCTCAACCACACCCGAGCCGGTCTAGGCTTAACCTGTCTCCCCCAATTCCCGCTCCTAAGTATAGGAGAAGGAATGGGAGAGGAAAAGAGATGAGCAGGCAGACAACGCTGGAATGTAGAGTTTATAGGTAAAAAGTAAAGTGGGTAGATGGCACAAACTAACCTCCCTAGTTTTAAACTTCTTAGCTAAAAACTAGTGATTTAAACCCACCAACCTTAAGGTTAGGGTGGGGTGAAGGGTGAGGGTTAGATTCCAAGGTCACAATGGGTAGGAGACTAGTAGCATACAGCTAAAGACTAATGATTTAAAACCACCAACCTAAAGGTTAGGGTGGGGTGAAGGGTGAGGGTTAAATTCCAAGGTCACAATGGGTAGGAGACTAGTAGCATAGGGTTAGGGTTAGGGTTAGGGTTAGGGTTAGGGTTAGGGTTAGGGTTAGGGTTAGGGTTAGGGTTAGGGTTTGGGTTAGGGTTAGGGTTAGGGTTAGGGTTAGGGTTAGGGTTAGGGTTAGGGTTAGGGTTAGGATATGGGGTTTTGACGACCGTCGGTACCCCCAAAATGAAACTTTGAAGGCGAATAACTCCGGATAGGAAGGTGCTAGAGACTTGAAACCAAGTTCTACCCCCCCTACCAACGGGTCTGGCTTTCGATTGGTGCCATCCGTTTGGCTCTACGACCTTCCGGTCCGGAGATACGCCCACTTTTTGACTTCCGGTTGCCTGTATCTCCGGAACGGAAGGTCGTAGAAACTCGCGGAGACCACCGTTGGATTCAGAAGGGTCGAATTATGGCAGACGGAGCTTGGTTGCGAGTCTCTACGACCTTCCGTTCCGGAGATATCCGCCGTTGAAGTTGTCCCATTGAAACGAATGGGAGGCGGGTGACTGAAAAATTTCTAAGTGTCAGGGGCCAAATCCTTCCCCCAGAAACCTCACATGAGCACGTTTCAGACCATTTGGAGTCCAATGGTACCTACTTTGAGTGACCAGTTTTCCCAACCCATACTTAGGGTAAGTGTAAGTGATAGGGTAAGTGATAGTGAAATTGTGTGTGTGAGTGTTAGGGTAAGAGTAAGTGATAGGGTAGGTGAAAGTGAAAGAGTCTGTTTCCCTGTGATCCTCTGAGTGGAGACGGACAAGGTGATGTGCTCCCTAGGTCTGTATGTGTTAGGGTTAGGGTTAGGGTTAGGGTTAGGGTTAGGGTTAGGTTAGGGTTAGGGTTAGGGTTAGGGTTAGGGTTAGGGTTAGGGTTAGGGTTTGGGGTAGGGTTAGGGTTTGGGGTAGGGGTAGGGTTAGGGTTAGGGTTAGGGTTTGGGTTAGGGTTAGGGTTAGGGTTAGGGTTAGGGTTTAGGGTTAGGGTTAGGGTTAGGGTTAGGGTTAGGAATAGGGGGTAAGTACCACTTTGTTATCGAGGGTCTTTCTGGCTCTGAACCACTCAGAGCCACCATTCAACTTTTGCCGCGCTCAGGGGGACCGGCCGGAGGCGGGGGTACCAAAGACCCCAAGATTGCCGCAAAGCATCATGGGTAAAAACAATCAAACATCTCTCACGGCCGGAAAAGTTGGATCTTAGCTTAGGGACCGCGGCTACCCCCCCATTTGTGGCCACGCCGAATCCAACGGTACCACCCACAAGTCTCTACGACCTTCCTAGCCGGAGATATGATTGGTTGAAGTCGCCCCATTGAAACGAATGGGAGGCGGGTGAGTGAAAAATTTCTAAGTGTCAGGGGCCAAATCCTTCCCCCAGAAACCTCACATGAGCACGTTTCAGACCATTTGGAGTCCAATGGTACCTACTTTGAGTGACCAATTTTCCCAACCCATACTTAGGGTAAGTGTAAGTGAAAGGGTAAGTGATAGTGCAATTGTATGTGTGAGTGTTAGGGTAAGAGTAAGTGATAAGTGAAAGTGTATTTGTATGTCTTAGGGTAAGAGTAAGTGATAGGGTAGGTGATAGTGTAAGTGTAAGAGTCCGTTACCTTGTGACGGTCCTCTGCGTGGAGCCGGACAAGGGGGTGTGCTCCCGAGGTCTGTCAGAGACAGACTGAGCGTCCTAGGGCAGTTTGTGTCCCTTTAAATACATTTAAATGTAATTTAATGTAATTTAATTAAAATTTCAAAATTTCAAGTGACTTTATCTCTTCATAGGAACGTCGTAGGAAAAAACTGATGGCACCTACCCCCCCAAAGTCGATGTCTGGCTTTCCAACGGTGGAAACCCCGTAGTTCTACGCCCCACCTGAGGTGAGATAATGTCGTTTTTACAGTGTATTTTCTGTATCTCCGGAACGGAAGGTCGTAGAAACTCGGGGAGACCACCGTTGGATTCAGAAGGGTCGAATTAGGGCAGGCGGAAAGTGGTTTGGAGTCTCTACGACCTTCCGTTCTGGAGATATAAGAGGTCAAAGTTTGGGAAACTTGGTCCTTCTTTATCTCATCAACCGATCGTCACAGAAACGAGCGGACAAAACCTGTACACTGCCTGGTTAGGGTTAGGGTTAGGGTTAGGGTTAGGGTTAGGGTTAGGTGGAGTAGATGGAGTAGATAAATCTCAGTGAGTTCCCCCTGAATTGGTAAATTAACCAAAACAGTTTGAATAGGGAGTCACTGGCAATGCACGGGCCGTCGCATGTCACTCTGGAACCCCTCCCCAACCGTTGGTTCGTATCAATAAAAAGTAAAACAGTAGAGAAGGGAAAAAATAAAAGGATCCAATAAAGGAACACTAAGAAGTAGCAAAAATTAGAATAAATAAAGAAGAATAAAGAAAAAAACCAGGTTGGAACAAAAACCGGTACGGAACAGGTACCCGATCTGGTGTCATGGTGTAATGTCACCCACATCCGAGCCAGCATCGGCTGACCATGGTCCTCCCAAGTTCAAGTCCAAAGTGTAGTAGAGAGGGAAGGGGAAAGGCCAAGAGATAAGAACAGAATAGAGAATACAGAAAAAATCCTTAAGGTAAGGGCGGGGTGAAGGGTGAGGGTTAGATTCTAGGTTTACAATGAGTAGGAGACTAGTAGCATACAGCTAAAGACTAATGATTTAAACCCACCATCCTTAAGGTAGGGTGGGGTGAAGGGTGAGGGTTAGGGTTAGGGTTAGGGTTAGGGTTAGGGTTAGGAATAGGGGGTAAGTACCACTTTGTTATCGAGGGTCTTTCTGGCTCTGAACCACTCAGAGCCACCATTCAACTTTTGCCGCGCTCAGGGGGACCGGCCGGAGGCGGGGGTACCAAAGACCCCAAGATTGCCGCAAAGCATCATGGGTAAAAACAATCAAACATCTCTCACGGCCGGAAAAGTTGGATCTTAGCTTAGGGACCGCGGCTACCCCCCCATTTGTGGCCACGCCGAATCCAACGGTACCACCCACAAGTCTCTACGACCTTCCTAGCCGGAGATATGATTGGTTGAAGTCGCCCCATTGAAACGAATGGGAGGCGGGTGAGTGAAAAATTTCTAAGTGTCAGGGGCCAAATCCTTCCCCCAGAAACCTCACATGAGCACGTTTCAGACCATTTGGAGTCCAATGGTACCTACTTTGAGTGACCAATTTTCCCAACCCATACTTAGGGTAAGTGTAAGTGAAAGGGTAAGTGATAGTGCAATTGTATGTGTGAGTGTTAGGGTAAGAGTAAGTGATAAGTGAAAGTGTATTTGTATGTCTTAGGGTAAGAGTAAGTGATAGGGTAGGTGATAGTGTAAGTGTAAGAGTCCGTTACCTTGTGACGGTCCTCTGCGTGGAGCCGGACAAGGGGGTGTGCTCCCGAGGTCTGTCAGAGACAGACTGAGCGTCCTAGGGCAGTTTGTGTCCCTTTAAATACATTTAAATGTAATTTAATGTAATTTAATTAAAATGGGTTAGGGTTAGGGTTAGGGTTAGGGGTTAGGGGTTAGGGTTAGGGTTAGGGTTAGGGTTAGGGTTTAGGGTTAGGGTTAGGGTTAGGGTTAGGGTTAGGTATAAGGGGTAAGTACCACTTTAAAATATGGGGGCAAACTTTTTGAGGACCAGCTAGAGACACCATTCCACTTCCCAGGGCTTCAGGGGGCCCGGCTGGAGGCTGTGGTAAAGTTGCCCAAAGTTTGCCCCCAATGCATCATGGGTAAAAACAATCAAACGTCTCTCACGGCCAGGGAAGTGGGGGCATAGCTCAGGGACCGCGGCTACCCCCCCATTTGTGGCCACGCCGAATCCAACGGTACCACCCACAAGTCTCTACGACCTTCCTAGCCGGAGATATGATTAGTTGAAGTCGCCCCATTGAAACGAATGGGAGGCGGGTGACTGAAAAATTTCTAAGTGTCAGGGGCCAAATCCTTCCCCCAGAAACCTCACATGAGCACGTTTCAGACCATTTGGAGTCCAATGGTACCTACTTTGAGTGACCACTTTTCCCAACCCATACTTAGGGTAAGTGTAAGTGATAGGGTAAGTGATAGTGCAATTGTATGTGTGAGTGTTAGGGTAAGAGTAAGTGATAAGTGAAAGTGTATTTGTATGTCTTAGGGTAAGAGTAAGTGATAGGGTAGGTGATAGTGTAAGTGTAAGAGTCCGTTACCTTGTGACGGTCCTCTGCGTGGAGCCGGACAAGGGGATGTGCTCCCGAGGTCTGTCAGAGACAGACTGAGCGTTCTAGGGCAGTTTGTGTCCCTTTAAATGCATTTAAATGTAATTTAATGTAATTTAATTAAAATTTCAAAATTTCAAGTGACTTTATCTCTTGATAGGAGCGTCGTAGGAAAAAGCTGATGGCACCTACCCCCCCAAAGTCGATGTCTGGCTTTCCAACGGTGGAAACCCCGTAGTTCTACGCCCCACCTGAGGTGAGATAATGTCGTTTTTACAGTGTATTTTCTGTATCTCCGGAACGGAAGGTCGTAGAAACTCGGGGAGACCACCGTTGGATTCAGAAGGGTCGAATTAGGGCAGGCGGAAGGTGGTTTGGAGTCTCTACGACCTTCCGTTCTGGAGATATAAGAGGTAAAAGTTTGGCAAACTTGGTCCTACTTTATCTCATCAACCGATCGTCACAGAAACAAGAGGACAAAACCTGTGCCCTGCCTAGACCAGGGTTAGGGTTAGGGTTAGGGTTAGGGTTAGGGGTTAGGGTTAGGGTTAGGGTTAGGGTTAGGGTTAGGAATAGGGGGTAAGTACCACTTTGTTATCGAGGGTCTTTCTGGCTCTGAACCACTCAGAGCCACCATTCAACTTTTGCCGCGCTCAGGGGGACTGGCCGGAGGCGGGGGTACCAAAGACCCCAAGATTGCCGCAAAGCATCATGGGTAAAAACAATCAAACATCTCTCACGGCCGGAAAAGTTGGATCTTAGCTTAGGGACCGCGGCTACCCCCCCATTTGTGGCCACGCCGAATCCAACGGTACCACCCACAAGTCTCTACGACCTTCCTAGCCGGAGATATGATTGGTTGAAGTCGCCCCATTGAAACGAATGGGAGGCGGGTGAGTGAAAAATTTCTAAGTGTCAGGGGCCAAATCCTTCCCCCAGAAACCTCACATGAGCACGTTTCAGACCATTTGGAGTCCAATGGTACCTACTTTGAGTGACCAATTTTCCCAACCCATACTTAGGGTAAGTGTAAGTGAAAGGGTAAGTGATAGTGCAATTGTATGTGTGAGTGTTAGGGTAAGAGTAAGTGATAAGTGAAAGTGTATTTGTATGTCTTAGGGTAAGAGTAAGTGATAGGGTAGGTGATAGTGTAAGTGTAAGAGTCCGTTACCTTGTGACGGTCCTCTGCGTGGAGCCGGACAAGGGGGTGTGCTCCCGAGGTCTGTCAGAGACAGACTGAGCGTCCTAGGGCAGTTTGTGTCCCTTTAAATACATTTAAATGTAATTTAATGTAATTTAATTAAAATTTCAAAATTTCAAGTGACTTTATCTCTTCATAGGAACGTCGTAGGAAAAAACTGATGGCACCTACCCCCCCAAAGTCGATGTCTGGCTTTCCAACGGTGGAAACCCCGTAGTTCTACGCCCCACCTGAGGTGAGATAATGTCGTTTTTACAGTGTATTTTCTGTATCTCCGGAACGGAAGGTCGTAGAAACTCGGGGAGACCACCGTTGGATTCAGAAGGGTCGAATTAGGGCAGGCGGAAAGTGGTTTGGAGTCTCTACGACCTTCCGTTCTGGAGATATAAGAGGTCAAAGTTTGGGAAACTTGGTCCTTCTTTATCTCATCAACCGATCGTCACAGAAACGAGCGGACAAAACCTGTACACTGCCTGGTTAGGGTTAGGGTTAGGGTTAGGGTTAGGGTTAGGGTTAGGGTTAGGTGGAGTAGATGGAGTAGATAAATCTCAGTGAGTTCCCCCTGAATTGGTAAATTAACCAAAACAGTTTGAATAGGGAGTCACTGGCAATGCACGGGCCGTCGCATGTCACTCTGGAACCCCTCCCCAACCGTTGGTTCGTATCAATAAAAAGTAAAACAGTAGAGAAGGGAAAAAATAAAAGGATCCAATAAAGGAACACTAAGAAGTAGCAAAAATTAGAATAAATAAAGAAGAATAAAGAAAAAAACCAGGTTGGAACAAAAACCGGTACGGAACAGGTACCCGATCTGGTGTCATGGTGTAATGTCACCCACATCCGAGCCAGCATCGGCTGACCATGGTCCTCCCAAGTTCAAGTCCAAAGTGTAGTAGAGAGGGAAGGGGAAAGGCCAAGAGATAAGAACAGAATAGAGAATACAGAAAAAATCCTTAAGGTAAGGGCGGGGTGAAGGGTGAGGGTTAGATTCTAGGTTTACAATGAGTAGGAGACTAGTAGCATACAGCTAAAGACTAATGATTTAAACCCACCATCCTTAAGGTAGGGTGGGGTGAAGGGTGAGGGTTAGGGTTAGGGTTAGGGTTAGGGTTAGGGTTAGGAATAGGGGGTAAGTACCACTTTGTTATCGAGGGTCTTTCTGGCTCTGAACCACTCAGAGCCACCATTCAACTTTTGCCGCGCTCAGGGGGACCGGCCGGAGGCGGGGGTACCAAAGACCCCAAGATTGCCGCAAAGCATCATGGGTAAAAACAATCAAACATCTCTCACGGCCGGAAAAGTTGGATCTTAGCTTAGGGACCGCGGCTACCCCCCCATTTGTGGCCACGCCGAATCCAACGGTACCACCCACAAGTCTCTACGACCTTCCTAGCCGGAGATATGATTGGTTGAAGTCGCCCCATTGAAACGAATGGGAGGCGGGTGAGTGAAAAATTTCTAAGTGTCAGGGGCCAAATCCTTCCCCCAGAAACCTCACATGAGCACGTTTCAGACCATTTGGAGTCCAATGGTACCTACTTTGAGTGACCAATTTTCCCAACCCATACTTAGGGTAAGTGTAAGTGAAAGGGTAAGTGATAGTGCAATTGTATGTGTGAGTGTTAGGGTAAGAGTAAGTGATAAGTGAAAGTGTATTTGTATGTCTTAGGGTAAGAGTAAGTGATAGGGTAGGTGATAGTGTAAGTGTAAGAGTCCGTTACCTTGTGACGGTCCTCTGCGTGGAGCCGGACAAGGGGGTGTGCTCCCGAGGTCTGTCAGAGACAGACTGAGCGTCCTAGGGCAGTTTGTGTCCCTTTAAATACATTTAAATGTAATTTAATGTAATTTAATTAAAATTTCAAAATTTCAAGTGACTTTATCTCTTCATAGGAACGTCGTAGGAAAGGTTAGGGTTAGGGTTAGGGTTAGGGTTAGGGTTAGGGTTAGGGTTAGGGTTAGGGTTAGGGTTAGGGTTAGGGTTAGGGTTAGGGTTAGGGTTAGGGTTAGGGTTAGGGTTAGGGTTAGGGTTAGGGTTAGGGTTAGGGTTAGGGTTAGGGTTAGGGTTAGGGTTAGGGTTAGGGTTAGGGTTAGGGTTAGGGTTAGGGTTAGGGTTAGGGTTAGGGTTAGGGTTAGGGTTAGGGTTAGGGTTAGGGTTAGGGTTAGGGTTAGGGTTAGGGTTAGGGTTAGGGTTAGGGTTAGGGTTAGGGTTAGGGTTAGGGTTAGGGTTAGGGTTAGGGTTAGGGTTAGGGTTAGGGTTAGGGTTAGGGTTAGGGTTAGGGTTAGGGTTAGGGTTAGGGTTAGGGTTAGGGTTAGGGTTAGGGTTAGGGTTAGGGTTAGGGTTAGGGTTAGGGTTAGGGTTAGGGTTAGGGTTAGGGTTAGGGTTAGGGTTAGGGTTAGGGTTAGGGTTAGGGTTAGGGTTAGGGTTAGGGTTAGGGTTAGGGTTAGGGTTAGGGTTAGGGTTAGGGTTAGGGTTAGGGTTAGGGTTAGGGTTAGGGTTAGGGTTAGGGTTAGGGTTAGGGTTAGGGTTAGGGTTAGGGTTAGGGTTAGGGTTAGGGTTAGGGTTAGGGTTAGGGTTAGGGTTAGGGTTAGGGTTAGGGTTAGGGTTAGGGTTAGGGTTAGGGTTAGGGTTAGGGTTAGGGTTAGGGTTAGGGTTAGGGTTAGGGTTAGGGTTAGGGTTAGGGTTAGGGTTAGGGTTAGGGTTAGGGTTAGGGTTAGGGTTAGGGTTAGGGTTAGGGTTAGGGTTAGGGTTAGGGTTAGGGTTAGGGTTAGGGTTAGGGTTAGGGTTAGGGTTAGGGTTAGGGTTAGGGTTAGGGTTAGGGTTAGGGTTAGGGTTAGGGTTAGGGTTAGGGTTAGGGTTAGGGTTAGGGTTAGGGTTAGGGTTAGGGTTAGGGTTAGGGTTAGGGTTAGGGTTAGGGTTAGGGTTAGGGTTAGGGTTAGGGTTAGGGTTAGGGTTAGGGTTAGGGTTAGGGTTAGGGTTAGGGTTAGGGTTAGGGTTAGGGTTAGGGTTAGGGTTAGGGTTAGGGTTAGGGTTAGGGTTAGGGTTAGGGTTAGGGTTAGGGTTAGGGTTAGGGTTAGGGTTAGGGTTAGGGTTAGGGTTAGGGTTAGGGTTAGGGTTAGGGTTAGGGTTAGGGTTAGGGTTAGGGTTAGGGTTAGGGTTAGGGTTAGGGTTAGGGTTAGGGTTAGGGTTAGGGTTAGGGTTAGGGTTAGGGTTAGGGTTAGGGTTAGGGTTAGGGTTAGGGTTAGGGTTAGGGTTAGGGTTAGGGTTAGGGTTAGGGTTAGGGTTAGGGTTAGGGTTAGGGTTAGGGTTAGGGTTAGGGTTAGGGTTAGGGTTAGGGTTAGGGTTAGGGTTAGGGTTAGGGT